>NW_006399792.1:20758144-20785790 GCF_000299155.1 Elephantulus edwardii
CCTACCCCCAAATATAATCCACTCTGCAACCCTCATTGCATACTCCTACGATAAAAATAATGCCCTAAAATATAATACTTTTAGACTGAGGCTGGAGTTCTTTAAGCGATGCTTCTTTCTGAGACATTTAAGAAATAAACCTTTTGGTTTTTCCATTTAGTATTTTTTACCACTAGCATAGCTGCTGAGTGGAGTCCCGTCTACACTGTAGGAAACTGAAACAGAGAGTTTCACTATCAAAGGCACTTCCCCTTTCACTGCCTAAAGGAAGAATCTGACCCAACTCTTTATTTTTACTGTGATTGAGTCAGGCACACCATGTACATAATTAAACAAACAGACCACCCTTACTCCATAATAAAAAAAGGCAACGGGATGTCAACTTTGAAGATTACATCAGCAAGAGTTTCTCTTTTTCTGCCCAAAGATGTTCAATCTCTGCAACCAGGGGGAAAGGGGAAATATCTGACTTTTAAAATCTTGGCTCTGTCTCCAAGGAACTGTGTGAAAGGTCTACAATCTCCTCTCACCAGGTTTCTGTTTCTCCGAAAAGCCCCACTAGCCAGAAACGAGAGACCTCGGTGGGATTTTCTGCCCTCTGCTCGAGTTAAGGCTCCGAATGTGCAGGACAACTGCCAAAAGACTGCCAAGAAAACAAATGTCTGAAGACGCCTCTGCCAGGAGAGTGATGGCCCCTTCTTTAACACCCACAGACCAAGCCTGCTCAGAGGTGCCTTCAGATGCCAGCATGTTTCACCAACAGCTGAGCCAAGAGAACATTATTAGTTCATTCTCGTTAGAACTTAAGATCCAACCTGACCCCAACATCGGCCATTCAAAGGGTCTGGCACCCACTGGCCACCAACACACGATGGAAAATGTCACCCAAGCCATGCCTTGCTGCCTTCGATCCCGGTCTCCTGGCCCTTCTAGGGCCATCATTTCCTGCCAGCCTCCACCCTTCCTGCCTACCACTGCAACCCCAGGATTCATGTGGAACCTGCAAAAAATGGGAATAAAAAGAGTCTCCAGGGGTTACTACAGGAAGCGAGGCCTGAGCGATAGGGAAGCGAGGGGACGTCGAGGGTGCAGAAAGGTGAGGTCCAGAGGCTCACAACCACTACCTTCCCCCAGTGGTCTTCTCCTCTGCACCAGCTGGATCCACACCCGCAGAAGTTCAACCTGTGGCGTCTTCAAACTCCCCACTTCCAGAAGGTTCTGGAAGCCCGTGATTTGCGCATGCGCAATGCACTTGCGCAGAGCGTCAGCCCCAGGGGACTGCTCTAGGGCCACCGTCCTCTGAGCCAAGCTTCCCAACCAGTGGCTGGCTGCCAGGCTCGCAGAAGCGGACTCAGTGGTTTATTCATTTGTTCTTTTATTCACTCAGCCATACATACATACTGAACACTTAGTATGTACTCAGAAAAGCAGCCTGATGCACCTTCTTAGTCTAGGACAAGGTGATTAAAGATAGGATCACAGACAAAAGAATATTGCCGTGGATTGATACTGGTTCAGTTAGAAGAGACACATAGCGTTTTGATTGTGGATGGTGGAGGACCTGACCATGGTAAAGATAGGGAAGTCTTCTCAGGAAAGTATGCTAAGGTTATTTTGGGTGCCTCCTAGTCAACCATGATTCATAGCCACTTCGTGCCACAGAAAACTACACTCTGATTGTGAGTCTTCCTCACAATTATTATGCTTGCGCCGACTATTGCAGCTACTGAGCAAATCCATCTCATTGAGGATCTTTCCTTTCACCAACTTTAACAAGTACAACGTCCTTCTCCAGGAACTAGCTCCTTCTGTCAATGTTTACAAAGTATGAGAGAGCAAAAAAATCTCAGCAGCCTTGCTTCTAAGGAGTGTGCTGACTGTATTCACTTAAGACAGATTTGTTCCATCTTCCGGCAGTCCACAATACATTCAGTATTCGTCCTTAACAACATAATGAAAATACATCAATTCTTCTTTGGCATTCTTTAAATATTGTCTAGTTTTCTAATAAGAAGATTGGAAATATGATACCTTGGGCCAGGCATACTTTAATCCTCATAGTGATCCCTTTGCTTTTTAGCATTTAAATAAAGCTTTATAGCATACTTGCCCAATGTGATAGTGTTTTATTTTCATTTTTTTAATTTTATACTAGTTTATTTACAAAATTCAAATACATTGTTTCCCAGACCAGATTCTTCCAATTTCCCTCACCCCACATGCATCAAATTGCACGACCCTATGATCAATCCCCCACCAGTGTTTTTTTTTTACTACTACTTTGCAATCACTTGCTTTGCTTTAGAAAGCTGGACAATGACTAGGGATGATAGAAGGAGAACTTATGCCTTTGAGCTGTGATGTTGGAGAAGAGTATTGAATATACCATGGACTGCTAAGAGAACAAACAGGGTTGTCCTAGAGGGAGTGAAACAAGGCTGCTCCTTGGAGGCAAAGATTCTGAAGCTTTGTCTGACATACTTTGGACATGTTGCAAGGAGGGACCAGTCCTTGGAGAGAGACTTCATGCTTGAGAGGGTAGATGGACAGCACAGGAAAGGAAGACCCTCTGTGAGGTGGATTGATTCAGTGACTGGGGTAATGGGCGTAGATGTATCAGAGATGGTGAGATTGGCACAGGATAGAGCAGGGTTTAGGGCTATTGTACATAGGATTGCTATGAGTCGCAGGTGACTCGATGGCGCACATAACAACAACAACAGCTTTGAATGTTGATCATGGATCCAGGTAAAATGAAATCCTTGGCAACCCTCAATCTTTTCTCCATTTATTATGATGTTGCTTAGTTTGTTTTCTTTGTGTGGAGGTGTCATCTACACTAACAGCTACAGTCTTTGAGCTTCAACAGTACTTCAACTGCTCTTCACTTTGAGCAAATAAGATTGTTATTTACATATTGAAGGTTGTTAATGAGTCTTCCCCCAGTACCCATGCTGCATTCCTCGTCATATAGCCCAGGTTCTCGCAATATTTTCTCAGCATATAGACTGAGTAATTATGGTAAAACGATAGAATCCTGATGCATACTTTTCCCGATTTTAAATTACGAGCTATACTTAGTCATCTTGTTTTGGTTTTTAACTACTGACTCTTGGGCTATGTACTGGTACCACTTGAGCACAATTAAGAGTTCTGGAACTCCCATTCTTCACAATGTTATCCCATAATGACACAAAAGAGTCAAATAATCTGCACATAGTTCATAAAACACAAATAAATATTTTCCTAATATTCTCTGCTTTCAGTCAAGATCCATCCCTCACCAGCAATGACATCCATCATTCAGCTTCTGAATCCAGTTTGAATTTTTGACAGTTTCCTGCAGTTCTTTAAATCATATTCAACAAAGTTTTCCTTACATGTAATATTATGCATATTGCTATATTGGATCACCTATCTTTCAAGTTTGGAAGCAGGAATGGCATTCACTTCCTAAATAACATGCCTCCGGAAATTCTATGAACTTTGATTAATGTTGATACATGTAGAGGAGTTTCAGGCCTTTATTTGGGACTCATAGAGTTACTATGAGTGGTGCTCAACTCAATCAACAACAACTTTAAAGTAGTCATAAAGCTTAATCTCTTCCAATTGATTATGCAGGTAACTGACTTCCAAATTTCTTGACATGAGTGAGTGAGTGCTGCCAAAGTTGCACATATATGTTGAAACATTTCAATTGGTATTCCCTTAATTTCTGAGCCTTGTTTTTTGCCAGTGCCTTCAGTTCAACTTGGACTTTTAAAAATATTGTCTCTCAATCATATGGTGCTCTTGAAATGGTTGCATATCAATAATTCCTTTCTGGTACAGAGATTCCGTGTACTCCTTCTATTTTTTTATTTTTTATGTTTCCTGCACCTATTTAAAAAAAAGGACCATGAAATCTTCTGAATAGCACCAGGAAATGATGCTTGTTGAGATAGCTTAGACAAATAAGATTATAGGATAACAGGATAAAATTGAGGGGCAAGCACAGCTGGCAACAGAATAAGCAAAAACTAAGCTGTAGGAAGAAGTATTGTTCTGTCCAGGAACTGACATAAGATAGGATGATAAGGAGCAGAGAATTATTCAAAAAGAAATTGGAAATATGGGCCAAGGCTGACCGTGTTGGATCTTAGTTTTTATCCTAACAAGTTTCTATCTTCCTTTCTTTGATATAAAAAATAGCCACTAGCTCTATGGTGTGCTTTGCAGTTGACAGTGTATTGCTGCTATCAGCAATTTTAACAACATCCTGTGAGGTTGGTTATAGATTTCTCAGATGATGGAAATGAAGGTCAATGAAGTTCAATATTTTTAACGCATTTAGTCCTTAAGTAGCAACACTGTATCCTGAGCTCATCCCCACAATGTGCTATAGTCTTTACTGAGTATAAGGAAAAGTTAAATGAATAAATTGCATCAAAGGTCACACAAGTTTTCTTCAAAAGGAAATCTGTGAAGAGGCAATATTACAACTGAGGCAATAGAAATACAGAGAAATAGGATTGAATCTTATAAGCAACTATATGGCAGATGAAACAGACAAATTTTCTGAAGCACTAACCTTACTACCTATGGTGGACAGTGTTTGGTGGAGCCATCTGATTAAAACAAGCTTGAAAACAGGAGTGGCATCCCCAAAATAGCTTGCCTCTAGGAACTCTATGAACTTGGAGAAACAATGAAAGTTATACAAGTGTTCAGGTCTTTCATTCATAGGGTCACTAGGAGTCATCTATGACTGACAGCACTTAACAACAACAACAACAACCCTACTTAAGCTATTAAAAAAATAAATTTAAAGTCTCATTAGACCAATAAATGGAGACATGAAATCAGTGATAAGAAACCTAAAGAAAGTAATCCCAGACCAGAGGCTTCACTGGAGAATTCTATCAATCACTTGGAGGTGAAAACTACACCAATACTATTTAAATTCTTCCAAAATATATAAAAAGAGAGAATACTTTTTAATTCTTTCCATGAACTAAACATAACTCAGATACTGAGCCAGACAAAGCAACAAAAAAATAAAACTACAAGTCAGTGTCATATATATACACACACACACACACACACACACACACACACACACGTCTTCCTCAACAAAATACTAGCAAATGTAATCTCTGTGAAAGGGATTACAACAGAAGGCCACAGTACATTAACTGAGAACTATCAGAAATACAAGCTGAGTTTAGAAGAGGCTGTGACATTAGAGACAACATTACCACCAACGTCAGATGGATCTTGGCTGCAAGCAGAGTACAAAAGGAAAGTCTATCTGTGCTTCACTGATTATGCAAAGTCATTTAATTTTGTCGACCACAATAAATTGTGGCCAACCATGAGAAGAATGGGAATCCTAGAACAGTTGGTTGTACTCATATGAAACCTATACTTGGACCAGGCAGCAGCAGTCAGAACAGAGCAGGGAAGCACTGCATGGTTCAAAATTGAGAAAGGAGTGTGTCAAGGACGTGTCTTGTCTCCATACCTTTTCAGTCTAGATGAGGAACAGATAATTCAAGAGGATGGACTTTGTGAGGATGTGGCATCAGGATTGAAGGAAGATTCATCAACAACCTATCTTTCACAGATGATACAATCTTACTTACCAAAACTGGGGAGGACTGTAGTCTTCAATATGGATTGAAGCTTAACATCAAGAAGGCAAAGATTCTCACCATTGGGCCAATTGGCAGCACCATGATACTTGGAGAAGAGATTAAGGTTATTAACCATTTCTATTTAATTTTATTTAACAGTCAACACTCTTGGCACTAGCAGTCAGGAAATCAAAAGATAAATCATATTAAGGAAATTTGCTGTCAGGGACCTCTCCAGAGTGCTGAGGAGTAATGATGTCAGTCTGGAGATTAAGGTGCACCCGATGCAGGCCATGGTCTCCACAGTTACATGCTTTGCATCGGAGAGCTGGACAATGGCTAAGGATAACAGAAGAAGAATTGATGGCTTTGAACTGTGGTACTGGAAAAGAGTATTGACTATACCATGGACCACCAGGAGAACAAATAGGTCTGTCTTAAAGAGGATGAAACCAAGTTTTTCTTTGGAGGCAAGGATTTTGAAGTTTTGTCTCACATACATTGGGCACATGGCCAGGAGGGAACAGTCTTGGAGAAAGACATGATGTTTGAAAGGGTGGAGGGATGGCTCAAGCTAGGAAGACTCTGCATGAGGTGGATTGACATGATAACTGGAACAATGGAATTAGTTGTGTCGGAGTCAGTAAGACTGGCTCAGCATAGGGCAGAGTTCAGAGCTTTTGTACATAGGATAGCTATGAGTCACAGGCAACTTGATGACACATAACAACAGTCCTTGATCTTCTGCAGCAAGTGTTTCAAGTCCTCCTCACTTTTTGAAAGCAAGGTTGTGTCATCTGTATAATGCAAGTTGATGAGTTTTTCTAAAATCCTGATGAAGATATTCTTCTTCATAGAGTCCAGCTTCTCAAAAATTTGCTCCACATACAAACTGTATAGATATGGAGAAAAAATACAACCCTGAAATACACTATTCCTGATTTTTAAACCATGCAGTATTCCCTTGCCCTGTTCACACAACGTGTCTAGGTATAGATTTCGTGTAAGCACAATTAAGTGGCTTGAGATTCCATTCTTCTCTAGTTAGCCAAAGTTAATTATGATCCAAATAATCAAATACTTTTGCATAGCCAGTAAAACACAAATGGACATTCTTTTGGTATTGTCTCTTTCAGTCAAGATCCATCCGGCATTAGCATTGATATCCTTAGTACCATGGCCTTGTCTAAATCCAGTTTGAACTTCTAGAAATTCCCTTTCAATGTACTGTTCTAGCTATTTTTGGATGATCTTCAACAATATTATTCTGTGGAATTAACCATAAATTACTCATATGCAAGTGTAAATTGAATCTGAAGAAAAGGTCCACAAGTCCAAATATAAGCTTCACTCTATCTTTCCGAAATTTAAAAATTGTCTCAAGAATGGATTTTAGGTATTGAACACTAATGATTGAAGACCAGATGAGTAATGGGATGATATCCATGAAGAGTGCCAAAGGTAATTTCAAAGACAGAAAAGGGAGAAAACACCAGAATTGATGTCAGAAGAGACTCTGAAAATCTCACCAGAGTGTCAAGAAGACAAAACCAGTGGGGGGGAGGGGGAACAATCAAACTCAAAGGAATAATTAATCACAAGATTCCATGGATAATTTGAGGAGACAAAGGAAAGATAAAGCAAAGAGCTGTAGTTGGAGAATAAACAGAAAATAACTTGCTCAGCATTTCTAAAGCTGAAAGAACTGAAAAAATAAATTCAGGTTTCAAATTGAAATACTTAGAAATGCCATGGGCAATATCTTGGATAACCGAGGAATCACTGAAAGAAGTTAGAGAGAATACACAGAATCTCTATATCTAAAAGAATTGTCTGACACTAAAATATTTCAGGAAGTACCATATGATGTTAGATGGATCTTAGCTGAAAGCAGAGAATACCAGAAGAATGTCTATCTGTGTTTCATTGATTATGCAAAGGCATTTGACTGTGTGGATCATAACAAACTGTGGCTGACTCTGAGAAGAATGGGAATCCCTGAACATTTAATTGTGCTAATGCGAAACCTATACTTGGACCAAGAGGCAGTAGTCAGAACAGAGCAGGGTAAAACTGCATGGTTCAAAATTGGGAAGGGTGTATGCCAGGGATACATCCTGTCTCCATACCTTTTCAACATGTATGCAGAGCAGATTATCCGAGAGGCTGGGCTCTATGAGGAGAATTATGACATCAGGATTGGTGGAAGATCTATTAACAATCTGCGTTATGCAGATGACACAACCCTGCTTGCTGAAACTGAGGAGGACCTCATGCACTTGCTGCGGAGGGTCAAGGACTGCAGCCTTCAGTATGGACTGAGGCTCAATGTCAAGAAGACAAAGATTCTCACCACTGGACCAACTGGCAGCGTCAGGATGGATGGCGAAGAGATTGAGACTGTTCACAGCTTCAGTTTGCTCGGCTCCACAGTCAACACTCTTGGCACCAGCAGTCAGGAAATCAAAAAGCGTATCGCGATGGGAAAGTCTGCTGTTAGGGACCTCTCTAAAGTACTCAGGAGCAAAGGTGTCTCTCTGGAGACTAAGGTGCGCCTGATACAGGCCATGGTCTTTGCAATCGCTTGTTATGCATCAGAGAGTTGGACAATGACTAGGGAGGACAGAAGGAGAGTGGATGCTTTTGAGCTGTGGTGCTGGAGAAGAGTACTGAATGTACCATGGACTGCCAGGAAAACAAACAGATTCATCTTGGAGAGGATTAAACCAAGCTGCTCCTTGGAGGCAAGGATTCTGGGGCTTCATCTGACATACTTTGGACATGTTGCCAGGAGGGACGGGTCCTTGGAGAGGGACATCATGCTTGGGAGGGTGGAGGTACGGCACAGGAGGGGAAGACCCTCTATGAGATGGATTGATTCGGTGACTGGGGTAATCGGGATGGGTGTGTCAGAGGCAGTGCGGTTGGCGCAGGATAGAGCAGGGTTTAGGGCTGTTGTGCATAGGGTCACTATGAGTCGCAAACAACTCGACTGCACATAACAATAACAACAACCATATGATCAATAGCCAGTGGTAATGAAGGAAGAAGTTCAAACTGCACAGAAGTCATCAGCAAAAAAATAAGGCCTCAGAAATAGATAGGATGCAAACTTACATATATCAACCAGCAGACACAGTCCTGGATGTGCTCACCAGTCTATGCTAAGAAATTTGGAGGACAGCTATCTGGCAGACTAACTGGGAGAGATCAATATTTATTCCCATTCCCAAGTAAGGTGAGCCAACAGAAAGTGAAAATCATCAAACTATCTCACCAATATCACATGCAAGCCAAATATTGCTGAAGATCCTTCCAAAATGGTAGAATAATATGTGGAGAACTGCCAGAAGTTCATTCTGGATTTAAAAGAGGCCACAGGACCTGAGATATCACCGCTGATGTCAAATGATTATGACTGAATGTAGGCAATATTGTGTTTTCTTAAGTATGCCAAGTCATTGAACTGTGTGTATCATAATAAATGATGGCTAATGTTTTTAAGAATAAGAATCCCAGAACACTTACTTGTGCTCATGTGAAACCTATACCTAGATCAAAAAGGTATTGTGCAAACAGAGCAAGGGAACACTGCATGGCTTAAAATTAAGGTGTGCATCAGGATCATATCCTTTCTTCAAATCTATTCAATCTGTATGCTGAGGAAATTATTAGAGAAGCTGGACTCAATGCAGAAGAATGTGGCATCAGGATTGGAGAAAGATTAATCAATAACTTTTGTTATGCAGATGAAATTGAGGAGGACTTGAAGTACTTACTACAAAAGATGAAACAATAGAACCTTCAATCATGATGGCATCTCAACCTTACAAAAACAAAAATTCTAACCACTGAACTGATAAGCAACATCATGACAGAGAAAAGACTGAAAATGTCAATAATCAATCTTACTTGAATCCACAATCAACATCCTTAGTACCAGCAGTCAGGAGATCAGGATACATATTGCACTGGGAAAATCTACAACCTGGAGCCTCTCCACATTACTGTGGAGCAGTGATGTCACTTTGAGGATTAAGGTGCACCTGATATAGGCCATGATCTTTTCTTTCCTTTGTTATGTTCCTGAGAGGTAGGCAGTGAATTTAGAATGACAGGAGAAGAACTGATGTCTTTGAATTATGGTGTTGGAGAAGAGTACTGAATATCCCATGGACTTCCAAAAGAACAGGTAGATCTTGGAAAGGGTGCAGCCAGATTACTTCTTGGAGGCAAAAGTGATAAAGCTTCATCTCACATACTTTATGAATGTTTCTAGAAGAGGCTATTCCTTGGACAGAGACATAATACTTGGGAAGGCGGAGGGATGGTGAAAGAGTGGAGGACTCTCAACTAGATGGATTGGCACAGTGACAGCAGCAATGGACTCAAGTATGCCAGAGATTGTGAAGATGGCACAGTTCACATCTTCTCTTCATAGGACTGCTGTGTGTGATACTTGACTCAAAAGCACCTAACAAGAACAGAAATTTATTGCTGATGTAATGTAAAATAATATATGCACTGTGGAAAACAATGTGGTAATTACTCAGTAAAATCACAAATAAAACCATTATATGACCCAGCAATTACACTCCTACATATACCAAAAAGACATGAAAGCAGAGACTCAAGAAAAGACTTTAAAACCCAACACTATTCACAGTAGGAAAAAAACATAAGAAACAACCTAAATGTCCATCAACAAATGAATGAATTAATAAACAAAATATAGTACATATATATGCAAAGAGGTATTATCACAACCAGTAGAAGAAATGAAATCTTGATACAATGTAGATAGAATTTTAAGCCATACTGTTGAGCTGTATAGATAAATCACAAAATGACAAATGGTGTATGACCTAATTAATACAGAAAGTAAAAAATAATCAAAGTTTATTAGTGGTTATTAAATAGAATTGGAGTGGGAAGAGGACTAATGGAGAAAAACAGCATTGATAAAGGATTACACAGTCAATTATTATTCTTTCATTTTCTCCAGAAAGGCAATGATGAAAAATATTTTGATAAATATTTAATCAGTAATAGAATCCTCAATTTACCTTGGCCTATGTGAATGAAAGCAGAAATATAAACAAAGGGGAAGGAAAACCTTGAAAGAGCCCCAGAGACCTCATCAAAGTAAGACACCTGGGTACAATCCCTGGTCTGTCAATCTTTATCAGTGAGAAATAGGCCTCTATCATACTCACCCACTATCAACTTGAGTCTCTGTTACATGCAACTGTTCTATTATGGTAACTGAAATAAAAATTTAAACACAATTGTGGATGACATTAAGGACATCTTCCATGAAGAAAGCCAAAAATCATCACAAGGAGAGAAAAGACCAAAGAGCAACTCAGAAGAGACTTCAATTAGCACTACAACATAGAGAAGCCAAAATAATGATGAGAAATACTGAAGAGAGTTGAAGAGATTTGAAAGTACAGATGGAGAAGACAAAGTAAAGTATAACAGAATATTCTAAGTGCTGGAGTTATAAACCAAAAGGAAGAACACATCTAGCATTTCTCTAGCTGTAAGAACTGGAAAAATAAGTTCAAGGCTTGAGTTGCAATACAGAAGGATGCTATTATTAAAATAGGGAATGATGCACGAAACATCAAAATGATGAAGACACAGAGTTACTGTACCAAAAATAATTGGTTGACAAGGAATCATTTCAGAAAGAAGCATAGGGTCAAAAACTAATAGTAATGAAGGAAAAAGTTCAAGCTGCACTGAAGGCACTGAAAAAAATAATAAGACCTCGAGAATCGATGGGCTATCATTTGAAGTGTTTCAGTAAACAGATTCAAATCCTAGACATACTTATTAGTCTATGCTAACAAGTTTGGAAGACAGCTTAATGGCCAACTGATTGGAAGAAATTAATATTTGACCCCATTTCAAAAATGGATTATTCAACAAGCTGCAGAAATTATAGAGCAATATACACATGCAAATAAAGTCTTGCTGAAGAGTAGTCAAAACCAGCTAGAATGGTACATCAGAAGGGAACTTCCAGAAATTCAGGCTAGATCCAGAAGAGGTTGTGGACTGTGGGCTATCATTACCAATATCAGATTGGTTCTTGAGTGAAAAAGATGATATCGGAGAGATGTTTACTTGTATTTTATTGACCATACAAAGACATCACACTGTGTTGATCATAACAAATTATGGTTAGCATTAAGTAGAATGGGAATCCAAGAACACTTAATTATGCTCATTAGAAATCTATACACAGTTCAAGAAGATGTCTGAACAGAAGAAGGGAACACTGCATGGTTTGGTTTAAAATCAGGAAAGTGTGTGTCAGACTTTTACCCTTTCTCAATACATATTCAATCTATGTTATTGTTATTGTTGTTGTTGTTGTTGTTGTTATGTGCCAGCAAGTTGCTTGCAACTCAGAGCGACCCTATGTACAACAGCCCTGAAACCTGTTCTATCCTGTCTCTGTATCTGACACACCTACCCTCATTATCCCAGTCACTGCATCAAACCATCTCATCGATGGTCTCTCTCTCTTTCTCCATCCCACCACCCTTGCAAGCATAATGTCCCTTTGCAAGGACTGGTCCCTTCTTGCAACATGCCCAAAGTATATCAGACAAAGCCTCAGAATCCTTGTCTCCAAGGGGCAGCCTGCTTCACCCTCTCTAGGACGAACTTGTTTGTTCTCCTGGCAGTCACTGGTATATTCAACACTCTTTTCCAGCACCACAGCTCAAAGGCATCAATTCTCTTCCTATCATATCTAATAATTACCCAGCTCTCTGACACATAGCAAGCAATTGCAAAGACTATGACCTGGATCATGTGCACCTAAATCTCCAGACTGATGCCACTGCTCTTCAGTACTCTGGAGAAGTCCCTAACAGCAGACTTTCTCAATGTAATTTGTCTCTTAATTTTCTGGCTGCTGGTACCAGGAGTTTTGATTGTGGAGCCAAGCAAACTAAAGCCATTAACAATCTCAATCTCTTCATCATCTATTATAATACTGCCAATCAGTCTAGTGGAGAGAATGTTGAGCTTTAATCCATACTGAAGGCTGTAATCCTTGACCTTCTGCAGCAAGGGCTTCAGGTACTTTCCAGTTTCAGTTAGCGGGGTTGAGTCATCTACATAACACAGGTTGTTGATGAATCTTCCTCCAATCCTGATGCCACATTTCTCCTCATACAGCCCAGCCTCCCAGATGATCTGTTCTACATATAGATTGCAAAGGCATGGAGACAAAATACATCCCTGGCATACATTCTTCCCCATTTTGAAAAATGCAGTGTGTCCCTGCTCTATTCTGAAGACTGCCTCCTGGTCCAACTATAGGTTTCATATAAGGACAATCAAATGTTTTGGGATTCCCTTTCTTCTCACAGTCAGTTACAGTTTGTTGTGATCCACACAAACGCCTATACATAGTCAATGAAACACAGATAGACATTCCTCTGGTACTCTCTGCTTTCAGCCAAGATCCATCTAACATTAGCTGTAATATCCCCAGTACCACAGCCTCTTCTAACCCCAGCCTGCACATCCAGCAGTTCTCAGTTGATGTACTACTGCTCCAGTTGTTTTTGGATAATTTTCAACATAATTTTGCTTGCATGTGATATTGATGATATTGTTTGATCATTTCTGCAATCTGTCAGGTTACCCTTCTTTGGAGTGAGAACAAATATTGATCTCTTCCAGTCAGTTGGTGAGGTAGCTGTCCTCCAGATCTCTTGGCACAACTTAGTGAGTGCATCCAGGGCAGCGTCTGTTTGTTGAAATATATCAACTGGTAAGCCATCAATTCCTGGAGCTTTGCAATCTATATGCTGAGGAAATTATTCAAGAAGCTGGACTATATGAAGAAGAATGTAATATCCGGATTGAAAGAAGATTCATCAACATATATTATGCAGATGACACAACCTTGCTTGCAGAGAGTAAAGAAGACTTGAAGCAATTAGTGAAGATCAATGATTGCAACCTTCAGTATGGATCATATCTCAACATCAAGAAAAAAACAAAACCTTACCACTAGATCAGTAGACAACATCATGTCAGATGGAGAAAAGACTGAAGTTGTCCATGACTTCATTTTATTTGGATCAACCAACAATACCCATGGTAGTAGTCGAGAAATCAAAAGACATGTTGTTTTGGGAACATCTGTTGTCAATAACTTCTCCAAAGTGCTAATGAGCAAGGATGTCAGTTTAAAGACTAAGGTGTAACTGATCAAATCCATGATATTTTTAATTGCTTCATATGTACCTAAAGTTGGACAATGAATAAGGATGACAAAAGAATTGATGCCTTTGAATTGTGGTGTTGAAGAAGTGTATTGAAAATACCATTTCAAAAGAAGCCAGTTTGCCCTGGAGGAGGTATAAGCATCATGCTCCTTATAGGCAGTGAAGGTGAAACTCCATCTCACATATTTTGGGCATGTTTGTCAGGAGAGGCCAGTTCTTGGAAAATGATGTCATGCTGGAAGAGAGTCAGATGAAGACAGTAAGAACGGTAGAGATTGTGAGTATGGGGTAGGATATGGCAAGGTTTAGATCTGTTGTTTTTAAGATCCCTGTGAATTGTAGTTGACTCAATGGCACATAACCTCCACAACAACAAATCATAGCAGCAATTACATAACTATCGTTGTTGTTGTTATGTGTCATCGAGTCACCTGCTACTCATAACAACCCTATGCACCATAGCTCTGAACCCTACTCTATTCTGAGCCAGCTTTACTGTATCCAACATACCTATCTCCCCATTATCCCAGTCACTGTGTCAAGTAAACCAAAGGACTCAACCTCTGATAACTTTAAAAAAAAAATCATCTGATCCCTAAGGAAATGGCAAAGCTTTAGGTTGTTGAAGGGGCAATATAAGAACTATAAATTAATGCAGCCACATTTGACACAGAAATAAAACCTACAAATAATAAAGTATTAAAATACTATTACTTAGCTGAACAATAACCTTCCCAATGTGAGAACTGCATCTCCAGCCCCTTTGTTACAGCGTTATATTTATTATATTTACTCTATAACACACTCTTCACCAAGGTGAGCGTTTGGAAGTGTATTAAGGCCTCTTGTAATGTTGAGTTCACATCCCTTACTCTAAGCCACCCATTTATGTGAAATGGAAGTAAACATGCAGAAATTCCCTTGGATCTGAGACTAGGATTTCCCGTAGCACCATCATGTGTGTGGTCAGTTCAGTCACACAGCTGCTAAGAATATCAGCCAATCAGCATCGAGGGGGAATAATAGATTTCCTAAATAAATACGATACCCAAAAACATGCTCTGAAGAATTTCTGAGGCTTGAAGTCCAATAGAGAAGAGACTCAGCAAACTTCCACTGACTCAAGCATGATGAAAACAAGCGGTGTTCTGCTCTTTCTGGGCATCACCTTCCTGCTTCTGATTGGAATTCAAGGTAAGGGGTTCTGAATTAGATTAGGTGAGTGGTCAAACATGTGGCTTTTATATAAACCTGTGGGCTCACAAAGTAAATGTTCTGTGTGCACCAGCACTTGAAGGAAATGACCCACACAAGCTTCTTGTTGATCCAGTGGATTATCCAAAGTTCATGCCTCAAACATGCCAAATCAAACACCAGTCTTCTCAATCCAGGTGTGTAAACCTCTGGCACCTATTGTGTTCAATAAATGTTCGTTGGCCTGAGTGATAATGAGAAGAGAGCCTCTGTCTCCTAAATGGATTTTATCACCCTGGTGTTGTGTGTATGTGCTGACTGATCAAGGATCTGTAATCAGGGAAATTGCCCCTAACCTGTTTCCCCTGCTTGGGGAAAATGGCTTCATCTTTTAAGCCTCAGGTGTTTCATCTTTAAGACAGAGATTTTGAAACTATTCCTTCTCAACCTACCATACAAAATATGGCATAGAGTTGTTGGTGTGCCTTAGAGTCAGAACTGACTCACAGCTGACCCTCCTGTGAGTTTTCAGAAGCAGTGTATCCCACAGGAGAAGATTGCTCAACCTTCTCCTGTGGAACAGCCGGTGGCTCAGAACCCTGTGCCTTTGGGATTGCAGCACAGCTTCTTACCACTAAGCCACTAGAACTCCTTAGGCATATAGTAAGTTTGGGTATAAATATATGGTGAAGGAATATAGACAGTCTTCAGAGGTGTCCAAAAGTTTAAAAGACAATTCAAAAGCAAGGCAATAGGACATGGGAACGGTGAGGAGAGTAGAGGTAATAGATGAGTTAGGGAAAGATTGCTGCTCAAACTAACATCTACTCCGTTGTTGTGTTGTTGTTATTGGATACCATAGAGTGGGAACTGACCCATAGTTGAGCCTCTGGTGGGTTTTCAGAGGCAGTTAATTGCACGGAAAGAGATTGCCCATTTTTCTCCCACAATACCAATTCTACTCCACTAAATTCAGCTACTCGATGGTACCTAGCAACGACGACAACAACAAAGGCTTTGAGAGTTAAGACAGTTATTTGCATCCGCTGTCTAGACTCGAAGTAACTGCAATATTGTTGTTAGGTGCCGTGGAGCCAAGTACAACCCATAGCGACTCTATGAACAACAGTCCGGATCAGTCAAGTTGATTCCAGCTCAGGGTGACCCCATGGGTTATACAGAACTGTTGCAAGGAGTTTGCTTAGCTGTAACCTTTATGCAAGCAGATGGCCAGGTCTTTCCGCAGGCAGCTGGATGAGTTTGAACCCATACCTTTTGGTTACTAGCCGTCCTTCTCTTTCCCCAAGGAAACCTAATAATGAGAAATAGGCGCTGTTTATGCATTGACTTCAACCAAAAGAAGATTCAAGTGCAAGCCTTAAAGGATCTTCAACAATTTGTTCCAAGCCCTTCTTGTGAGAAAATGGAAATCATGTAAGTAAAAAGCAGATCCATTGGGAGGGCCACTATTTAGTGTGAATATTTATTTAACCAAGAGTGCTTGCCCGTCGACCCACTCAAAGATTAGATGCTAAGCCTCTTCGCAAATCTAGTCTGTGTTTTCTTTTCTTTTCTTAGAAAACAAGGAATTTTTCTGATAAATGTTAGAAATCAAGGGTTCCTAATTTTTCTATTACCAAAGCAATACATGTTGAATATAGAAAATGTTTAATGCAGACAAAACCAAAAGAAGAAGAAAAAAATCGCTTGCTTCCTGTGGCAAATAGCATTAATCCCTTGGTATATAATCTTTCAAACCTTCCTTGTTTTACGACACACACACACACACACACACAATTATCTACCATATGGTATTCTGTATGGAGACCTGGTAACCTGTCTATAGCAAGTTGTGCAGCTGATTGAAAGGATGCACTTCTCCAGTGCTTCAAATCCACCAGCAGCTCTGAGGAAGAAAGATAGGCAATCTCTAATTATTATTTCTATCTTTGGAAACTTGATGGAGGGCCTCTGTAAGTAGAATCTGACTCCACTGAAATAGTTCTTTCAGTTTGACTATTTTGTAGTATGTGTTTTCACTAACACTGTATTAATGACCATTTCATTAAATCAGTAAATGTCCACTAACAATGTCATTTTTTATGATAGTGTTATTAGTAGTCAGTTTATAATATATCATGAATATAGCATAATTTTATGTTCAATACAGTATTGTTATAAATGTGACTACTTTCAAAAGTTTATTTTTGAAATCAAACTGTTATTGCTGCAGTATTATGCTTTGATACTTTATTGATACCTTTCTGAAGGTAGAATTACTAGGTTTAATGATATGAATTTTTAAGTTCTTTGATATCTAAATTAAGGAAAACAGAATTTATGTACGTATTGTCAGGTTGTATAGAAATTTTTTCTAACTTTAAATTATTCCTAGAAATTCTGCTATAAGTAATTCTAAAAATTCAACAAGTATCTATCTTCATCCTGTTTTAAGAAAACATTTGATTATATATGAAATGTTTTCATGGAAAAAAAAGTAACAAAATCCGTGCTTATTTTCATTATATCTGAACAAAAAGTTGACAATTTTTTCTGTTTTTATTATTCATTTGAACACAAGTAACTATCTGTAGCAGAACAGAACCAATATTAACCTAGAGATGTAAGTCTCTTTCAGTCTGCATTCATGTTGATCTTTAAATGCAAGCTTGTATTCTGTCCAGCCATTCATCTAAGCCTCATCACTCATTTAGGAGATGAGAAGGCAGGAAAAAGACTAGATGTTTTGCTAAATGTGCTCAGACACATTCTAATTGGGAAACTAAATTCTGGGGATTATATGAAGTATTTATATAATTAACAGAAAAAAATTCCTTTCATTATTTCCTTCTTAGTGCTACACTGAAAAATGGAGATAAAACATGTTTAAACCCAGATTTATCAGATGTGAAAAAATTGGTGAAAGACTGGGAGAAAAAGGTATGTGAAAAAAGAGTAAGCTTTTCTTCTTGGAATTAACTTTGAAAGGCAAATAATCTATGCTGCTCTTTTAAGAGCACATTTTAAATTCATATTATTCTGCTCAAGTTTTCTTTCCTGGAATGATGCTGTTACCTTATAGTAGAATTGTATCCTTACATATATTATCACTTGTCTATCTTTTTCACTAGAATGTGCATTCCCTGGGGGCAAAGAGTTTGTATTGTTTATTCTATACTATAAATCCATGTTGAATAGTAGACATTAAGGATATAAAGGTGATAAAATGTGGTCCTTTCCCTCTGTACCAAATGTGCCAATAATTAATTATGATAAAGTGTGATAAATAAGAAAATAAACGTGCATACAAAAATCATGGCAATTACAAAAGAAGTAACTAGACTGGCATGCAGGAAAATGTGTTCAAGAAGGCTTCTCCTGTGGTCACATTTTACTTGGTCTTGAAGGATCACTAGTTTACCAGGAAGATAATGGCAGCACAAACAAGAGTCGGTTCTTGGCGGTGTGGGGTGGGAAGGGTAGACACATGAAAGAGATTGCTCTGTTTAGGGAGACTCAAGTAACGCATCTGGAGTTGGTGTGGAGGAAGTGAAGAGATTGAAGGGATGTGCTAGTTTGCTAGAGCTGTTTCAACAAATGACCACAAAGTGGATGACATTAAAGAACAACAATTTACCGTTTCACAATTCTGGAGGCAAGAAGACCAAATTCAGAATTCACCAGGACAATCCTCTCTCTTTCTTTTGTGGAGGAAGATTCATCCTTGTCTCTCCCAGCTTCTGATAGCTCCAGGCATTTCTTCATGTTCCTTGGCTCTTACGTGCTTCTTCATATCACGGTCTTCTTGTGTCTATGTCTCTTGGTCTCTTCTATTATATAAGGACACCATATAAGGATAGGCATAGAAGATGAAGACCTACCCACTCTCTGTGATCTCATATTGACAGCTAAAATCTTAAAGACTCTGTTTCCAAGCAAGTTGTTTGTTGTTGTTATGTGCCGTCGAGTCACTTGCCACTCATAGCGACCCTATGTACAACAGCCCTAAACTCTGCTCTGTCCTATGCCAATCACACTGTCTCCAACACACCCATCCCGATTACCCCAGTCACTGAATCAATCCACCTCCTAGAGGGCCATCCCCTCCTGCGCTGTTCCTCCACCCTCCCAAGCATGATGTCCTTCTCCAAGGACTGGTCTCTCCTCACAACATGTCCAAAGTAAGTTAGATGGAGCCTCAGAATCCTTGCCTCCAAGGAGCCTCCCAGTTTAACCCTCTCCAGGATGAATCTGTTTGTTTTCCTAGCAGTCCATGGTACTCTCAATACTCTTCTCCAGAACCACAGCTCAAAGGCATCAATTCTCCTTCTATCCTCCTTAGTCATTGTCCAACTCTCTGGTGCATAACAAGTGATAGCAAAGACCATGGCCTGTATCAGATGCACCTTCGTCTCCAGAGAGACACCGTTACCAGGGGTTATAACTTCAACATAGCGTTATGGAGGTTACAACTCAGTCAAAACTACATGGGAAAGTACCAGGATCATGGTGGAAAGAATCTTTTATGGCATGCTAAAGAGTTGTCACAAAAGGATTATAGAGCATATACATTATTTGGAGTTTGGGTTTTGGAATCTGACAATGTTTCTGCCACATACTGGCTGCTCAAATTTGGAAAGCCACTTTCTCTAAACCTCGGTCTTCTCAGATGTACAACGTGGGTGATGGAAATGCCTACCTCAAGGGAGTGATCAACACTGTTGGAGTGAAGACACAAGAACAGACACAAAGCTGCTGCTTCCTGATCAAATGAACGAAACAGAATCAAAAAGAGTCTCTTTGAGAATATGGCAATTTTGAATCATTTCTGAGAATAGAGAAAAATTACTGTCAGAAGGGTCTAAAGATAAAGAAATAAAAATGTTAAGATAACGAAACATAATCTTTTCTTTCCCCTTTATTCATAGGTCAACCAAAAGCAAAAGCAAAATAAAATCAGGAAATACAAAAAGCCCAAGAAGATGGGAAAAAGTACAAAATCTCAAGGTGCTCATAAGAAGACTACCTAAGAGAACACTTTTACCAACAAGTATTTTGTATTATTGGGATTGCTGGATTTAAAAGAAAAGAAAAAAAAAAGTAATGAAATCATTCCAAATGGAAGAGGCATCTAATCCATGACCTTGTTAATTTTGCTAGAAAAATTCTGAAAGACCGTTGTAAAATTGTAGCTAAAGCTAGAAAGTTGCTTTTAAAATTCAAATGTGAGGAATTGTTAGAGGCTTTGGGGTTTTTTTTGTTGTTGTTTTTTCCTACCCTCAACTGGCTTAATTTTATCATAGTTAAGATCACACTTTCATTAGCACCCAAATCTGGAGAAATGTCCACACAGTCACATCCCACACACAACATCTGTCTGGGACAGCAGCCTTTAACTTGCTGGCCCACATACTTACAGCGTTCTAAGAGTACACATCAGCAAGTCCCAGGAGTCACAAAGTGTAGAGCTCAGATGGACCTCATCGACCTGCCATAGCCATCAGCGTCCAGATTTCACACACAATGTGTCTGAGAGAGAGATCTCTTGTTGCTGAGAAGATCACCAGGCAATCACCAGGCCCTTCAGAACCTTTTGTCTTTCTGAGGTCCCCCCTAATGTGATTCTATTTTACCTGTTCTTGCTACTTTATGCCTTACTTTCCCCCTTGACTTCAATCAAACCAGGTCCTCACTATCCTGTTGTTATTGTTCTGTGCCTTCGAGTCGCCAGCAACCTATAGTGACCCTATGTACAGCAGCTCTGAAGCCCTCCCTGTCCTGAGCCAGTCTCACTGACTCCAACACACCCACCCCCATTGCCCCAGTTACTGTATCTTTCCCTCTCATCGGGGTCTTCCTCTCCTGCTCTGTCCCTCCACTCTTCCAAGCATGATGTCCTTCTCCAAGGACTGGTCTCCCCTGAGCATCTGGCCAGGATGGACCAGTCAGTCCTCACCATCCTACCACCATTCCATTCCTGCCTCTTCTCCATGCATGTCATGCCCTCTCACTCACCTAGATTTATTCCTTTGTCATTCTTTACCAAATCTTTCTAGACTCTTGAGTTATCTTTTTTTTGTTATCTTAAGACTCCTATTTCACTTGATTTCATACCACTTTGCAAGCAGCTAATTAACCATTTAATTTTGATGAGTTTATCTTATCTCTCCAACCAGATTGTCAGCTCCCTCAGATTAGGGCCACACTGTATATTTCTTTCAATCTGTTGAGGGCCAAATGTACTAGGGAACAAGGTTTTGAACAACTTCTTAATTGCAGTTTTCCTGCGTAGGAGGGCAATTAGCCCATTTCTTTAGTGCAAGGGCTGGTTATCAATTACTTCAGACTAACCCCTGATGACCTCTTTTACTCATATCTTTGGGTCAATGTCACTGAAAGAGCCAAGAATGATGCAATATCCTGTTTTGTTTTTTTCTTTCGACAAAGTGTTCATTTGGCCCCAACAAAAGATGAGAATATCCACATGTTTAAAATACATGTGGATATTCTGAGATAGTTTCATAAAATCAAGGATATCTAAAGAATCTCATAATGAGAAAGGATTTTAAAAACCAACCAGCCTCTGACCTTTCTCTATCCAATCGAAAAATCCCTTCATTGCCATTCCTGACAAATCTTAACTTTGTGAGATCTGACCAGATTCTTAAATAATTTTGAAGACTCATTTTAGGTAAATCTAAGTTTTGTGTTCAAGTTAGTTGTTTTAAAATGTGTAAGGAACTGCTGCTATCAATTACTACACCAAGTATCCTGAAGCAAAAGGGCAGTAAAATACCACATTTGGAAGCCTGGCGGGTGCCTACTGAGTCCTGCAGAGCTGGGAACCCCTAAAGAAGGGGTTCAAGGAATTGCATGAGGAAATGAAGTAATTTACTAAGATTTGAACCTATAGATATTTGCACAAGTTTTGTTATTTCTCATTCAAATAGAAGATCATTCTGAGTGCTTCCAAGTGATAATTCCACCTAAACTACTTATCTAATTAATAGACACCAATTCTAGATAGTGAGGGGGCTTTGGTGGCCCAATGAATAAGTTGTTGTTGAGCTGCCAACCTAAAGGTAGATAGTTCAAATTCACCAATTATTCATTTTTAATAGGTAATCCCCTCACGTGTAATTTGCAGTCTCCAAGAAACCATTGAAAGGTCAATCTGAGTCAATTACAATACAATGATAACAGATCAGTTGGTCAGTCAAGAAATTCTTCAAGAAATTTAAATTTCACATAGCACTTAAATCCATGGCCCAATTACTAAACAACATACAGGTAAAGATCATATGTTTTTACTAACTAACTATGATCCACACATATGTATATTATATATTGTAGGTTAAAAGTCTTTTCTAACTCAGTAATTCTCCGCTGGGTTTCCAAAGCTGTAAACATTTAGGGGAGAGATTACCCATCTACAAATAGATATACACACATATTGGTACCCTACAAACTGCTCTGAGTATGAGACGAGGCCAGGTAGTGCTTTACTCTGTTATACACACCTGTTACTTTGAATTGGGGTGGAACCAACTCAAAGGCACCTGATAACAATAACAAGCATTGTAAGAAGCCCTGGTGGCACATGGATTAAGTACTGGACTGCTAACCAAAACTTCAGAAGTTTGAAATTACCTGCTGCTCCAGAGAAAGATGTAGCAGTCTGTTGTCATGGAAACCCTCTGGGACAGTTCTGTCTTGTCCATTAGGATCTCTGCAAGTCAGAACTGACTCAGTGATAACGAGGAGCCCTGGTGGCTAAATGCTGTTGTGAACCAAAAGATCGTCGTTTGAAATCCTCTAGCTGTGATGCTGGAGAAAAAGACATAACATCCTGATCCTGCAAAAACTACATACAGCCTTGGAAACCCCATGGGGCACTTCAACTCTGTCCCATATGGTTGCAATGAGTCACAATCAACTAGACGGCACATAGTAACTAACAACAACATACATTATAATCATGGAACATATCATATAATCATATAACATCATTTACACATGCATAAATGTTTTGTAACAAAATACTGAAATCAGCATTGATATATATACCTTGAACTTTGAAATATTTCTATAACAATTAGTATCAATGAATAAACTTGCTCAGAAAACGAATCTTGGGGTTTTTTTTTCTCCCTTACATCCTTCAACTATTGCATATTTAACAATAATTTTCATGTACCCTCATTCATTCACTATTTAAGCATCCTTCTCAGAGGAAATGCACTAGTAATAGAAATAAAGACACAAAAGACCTCTAAAAGCCTCCTCAGGGATAAAAAAAGACTTTTTTTAATGCAAAATGCAAAAATACTGCTTTATAACAACATTGATTGGCACTCTCTTCCTGTGTGATTCCCTGCCTCTGAAAACCCACTGGTGGGTCGGCTGTGGGTTCCCACTTGAAGGCACACAATAATAACAACAACAATAAACACTTTCTTGTAACATTTATTTCCCATTACTAATAAACTCAGCTGAATGACCAAAAAAAAAAAACCAACAACATTGATTTATAAGAGTTTTGGGGACTCTAATTTCTTTTCTCATTGATTTCACATGCAAGCAAGATTCTACTGAAGATTATCCAAAAACAACTGGAACAGTACATCAGCAGAGAACTGCCAGAAGCCCAGGCTGAGTTTAGAAGGGGTCGTGGTACTAGGGATATTGTAGCTGATGTTAGATGGATCTTAGCTGAAAGCAGAGAATACCAGAAGAATGTCTGTCTGTGTTTCTTTGATTATGCAAAGGCATTTGACTGCATGGATCATAACAAACTGTGGCTGACTCTGAGAAGAATGGGAATCCCTGAACATTTAATCGTGCTAATGCAAAACCTATACTTGGACCAAGAGGCAGTCGTCAGAACAGAGCAGGGCAACACTGCATGGTTCAAAATTGGGAAGGGTGTACGCCAGGGATGTGTCCTATCTCCATACCTTTTCAACCTGTATGCAGAGCAGATTATCTGAGAGGCTGGGCTCTATGAGGAGAAGTGTGGCATTAGGATTGGTGGACGATCTATCAACAATCTGCGTTATGCAGATGACACAACCCTGCTTGCTGAAACTGAGGAGGACCTCATGCACTTACTGCAGAGGGTCAAGGACTGCAACCTTCAGTATGGACTGAGGCTCAATGTCAAGAAGACAAAGATTCTCACCACAGGACCAATCGGTAGCATCAGGATGGATGGCGAAGAGATTGAGATTGTTCACAGCTTCAGTTTGCTCGGCTCCACGGTCAACACTCTTGGCACCAGTAGCCAGGAAATCAAAAAACGTATTGCGATGGAAAGTCTGTGGTTAGGGACCTCTCTAAAGTACTCAAGAGCAACGATGTCTCTCTGGATACTAAGGTGCGCCTGATACAGGCCATGGTTTTTGCAATCACTTGTTATGCATCAGAGAGTTGGACAATGACTAGGGAGGATAGAAGGAGAATTGACGCCTTTGAGCTGTGGTGCTGGAGAAGAGTGTTGAATGTACCATGGACTGCCAAGAAAACAAACAGATTCATCCTAGAGAGGGTTAAACCAGGCTACTCCTTGAAGGCAAGGATTCTGGGGCTTCGTCTGACATACTTTGGACATGTTGTAAGGAGAGACTGGTCTTTAGAGAAGGACATCATGCTGGGTAGAGTAGAGGGACAGCGCAGGAGGGGAAGACCCTCTATGAGGTGGATTGATTCAGTGACGGGGTAATCGGGATGGGTGTGTCAGAGGCAATGCGATTGGCACAGGATAGAGCAGGGTTTAGGGCTGTTGTACATAGGGTCGCTATGACTTGCAAACGACTCGACGGCACATAACAACAACAACAACAACAACAACAACAACAACAACAGCTTTCTTTTCTAGTCCTCAAGAGTCAGTGCCCTTCAAATGAAGTGAACAAGAAACCAAAAATGCCCTAACATGCTTCTGTCTCCTGACGTTATCTTTTAAAATGTTATTAAAAAACCTTGAGTAAATATAATTTAAGTGTAAGGAAAAGTTCTTTCACAGCCCAGAAAACTTAGGCTGGAAATTACATGCAGTGAAAAGTCCCTAAGATGTTATGCATGGACGAAGAATATAGGCCTATTACTTTCAAGGCCGGGTCAGGCAGTAGGGATGCTTCCGCAGGAAATGGACACCACTGGTGGTCATGGATACCCACAAGAGCCTTGACCTGCTCACCAGGAAGGTGCTGTGAAAGGGGCTGAGAGTCTGGATTCTGAAACAATTGAATTAAGAGCACAGCCCCTCCCCTTATAAGCTGCTTGACCTTGAACCAAGCACACAATTTCAACTTTTTGTGCTTCAGTTTTCCCATTCAATTGTTGTGAAGATCAAGTTCGGTACAGAGCCTGAATCATAAAGTTATTTCACAAGGTCAGAACTAACTCATTGCTGACTTTCAAGGGGTTTTCAGAGCCTGCAAATTCCTTGAGAGGGGATTGATTATCCATTTGCCCTGGCAAAGCAACTGGTAAATTCAAACCACCTGCCTTTGGTTTGGCACTGCGTCTCTTTCCTTATACACTGTTGTTGTTGTTGTTGTGTGCCTTTGAGTCACAATTGACTCAGAGCTGACCCTCCAGCCAGCTTTCAGAGGCAGTAAATTGCATGGGAGGAGATTGCCCATTCTTCTCCTGAGGAGCAGCTGGTGGATTTGAACCTTATGACACTGGGATTGCTTTTTACTATTAGGCCACTAAAGCTCACTCATTACCTACTAGGTCACCCATTTACCTCTGCTGTACTGGGCAATCTTTTCTTGTGCGATTTACAGCCTCAAAAAAACAATGGAAGATATACTATGGGTCGATTTTACGTGTCAATTCTGACTCCAGTGCAATGAGTTTGAGCACTTTTTGAGTACCTTTCTCACAACACAGGGTGTTCTGTATCCTCACACAGACAGAAACAACTCCAGAGCAGAACAAAATCCTCTGAAGAAATGAAATCACAAGTCTTTCTGACTTGTAAAAGGGGTAGATGTGTCAGAGACAGTGAGGTTGGCTCAGGATAGAACAGGGTACAGAGCTACTGTGCATAGGGTCACTATGAGTTACTGTCGACTCTACAGCAAATTAAAACAACAACCAGGCCTTTATCTTAGAAATCTCAACAATCTCATTTTCCCCCTATAGATAAAGTACTTTTCTTTGTGTGGCTGTCCCCTCTTCCTCATTTGAATTTTGCTTAAATGCCACCTCATAGAGTCTGCTTCCTTCTTAGCAAAATGGCCACATTCTCCCATGATCTTCTCTATCATAATTTACTCATTAATTCCATACCATTGAGTCAAAACTGACTCATAGCTGACCCTCCCTGGAGTTTTCAGGGGTCTGTATATCATGTGGGAGGAAACTATCCATCTCCCTTCCTCAGAGCCTATGGTAGATTCAAACTGCCAGATGGACATCACTTTTGGATTGGCATCACTTTTGAGTTACAACTCTCTAAGTTACAACTCATAGTTAGCTCCTAACTACTGTAGTAGTTTTCAAAGTAGATAGAGTACGTGTATCCTGTCAAGTAAATCAGGAGGTCATATTTCTTGTGCTGATATCCTGAAGGATAAGTGGTGGTGTTATTAAGTACCATCAAGTCGAGTATAACTAATACTAACCCTATGAACAACAGATCTGGAATCTGGCCTATCCTGTGCCATCCTCATCAGCTCTGATTTACTTGATCATATGTTGGCAGTCACTGTGTCAATCCATCTTGTTCAGGGTCTTCCTCTCTGTTGCTGATCTTTCACCTTTCCTAGCATATCCCTTTCCAAGGAACACCTCATTCTAGCAATATTGCCAAAGTATAAGAGAGGAAGATCTACCATCTTTGCCTCTAAGGAGAACTCTGGTTGTACCCTCCCCAAGACATATATGTTCTTTTGGTAGTTTATAAAATATCCGATACTCTTCTCCAACACCACAACTCAATGACACTGATTGTTCATTGGTCATCTTATCCATTGGCCAGCTCTCAGATGCACAACAAGTGATTGAAAAGACCAAGGCCTGAATCAGGTGCACTTCAGTCTTTAAACTGACATTATTATTCTTTGGTACTTTGGAGAAATCCCTGACAGCAGACTTATGTCTTTTAATTTTCTGACTGCTGGTGCCAAACACACTGATTGTGGTTCCAAGTAAGATGAAGTCATTGACAATGTCAATCTTATCTCCAACTAACATGATGTTGTCCCGGACAGTAATAGTCACTTGATATATTTTTCTTTTTTTAGTTGACTGACATGTATTTAAGTCAATTCAACTGGTATATCATCAATTCCTAGGGCCTTATTTTTGCCAATTCCTGCAAAGGAGCTTGAACTTCTTCCTTCATCACCACAGGCTGTTGCTCATATGTTGTTTCATGAAATTCTTCTGTGTCTGCCAATTTCTTTCTGTACAGTGCCTGTGTATACTCTTTCCATTTTCTTTGAATACTTCCTGGATCATTTACTATTCTGCCCAAAGCATCCTTAAGTATAGCAACTGAAGGTATGAATTTGTTCTTCAGTTCCTTGAGCTTCCTGCAGCCACTGTTCTGCCATCTTC
>NW_006399792.1:20789295-20797030 GCF_000299155.1 Elephantulus edwardii
AACTGCTCAGTCTCGTGCCGCTGGTAGCCGTCCCGGAGGTTCTCTCCAAACTGCTCCGGAGTAAGCCCAAATTTTTTGGCCAGGCCATCTAGCCCAGCGCTTTGGCAGATGGTATACATATCTCGTCGAGAGGCCTGCTTGAACTCTGGTCCCCTCTGCTCCTCCCCTTCTGCCGCTTCACCTTTACCTTCCTCGTCTCCTTCCTCTCTTATGCGCTTCCGCTTCCTGCGGCTTGCTTTGGCAGCATTCTGCATCTTGGGGATGTCACGACCATAATAAAGTAGGAAATGGTCGTACACATCTTTAAACTCGTCCATTGACTGTACATCTCTAAGCCTCTCAATGTCTGTGGTGTCCAGAGCCCGGATGCCGTCGGCAGGAGGTTTGTCAGGCTCAGCAGAGATTTGCTCATATTGGTAAGCCTGCATCTTCTCAAACAGCCGCCTAAGGTTCTCTTTGCAGATTCTCAACTGAGTCCACTTCTCATCCCACTGCCACACTCTCCAGAGGTTGTTAATGTGCAGTTCGGGCTCCACATACTCCTTTCGGTAGAATGCAATAAAAGGCACCTCGAAATGCTGATTTCGCATGAAGCCCAGGGCTGCTTTGATCTTCCGAATGGTACTGGGCCCTTTTCTACTAAAGCTGCTTGTTGACTGCCCTCAGTCCAGGTAATCACAGCTCTCCTGCAGGGAAATGGTTGGTGTGGCAAAGGCATTCCTATAGATCCAGTCTGGCTTCTTCTTCTAGTTCATCATCTTCTGCCCCTCTGACTGGGATGGATCGAAGCTGGAACCTCTCGGGCAGGTCCGTGGCTCGGATCTCACGATCCCGATCGGTGAGGTGGCTGCTCTCCAGCTCACTGGGCTCATACATCTCAAAGGCGCTCCTGTGGCTCACACGCTTCTTGCTGGTCTTCTTGGGCTGTACTCGGATTTCACCCTCAGCCTCATCGTCCTCGTATTCATATTCTTCCTCCAGTTCCTCATCACGTGCGTTGTCTTTTTCAAATTCGTCATAGTCCAAGTCCACCCCCAAAATTTCCTGGGCTTCTTGCAGAGCCGCGCCTGTGTATCCAGGGATTTTTTTCCGCCACCGAGGTTTTTTCAGAGGCTGACCATCATCATCCACAATGAAGTCATCAAGGTCTGATTCTTCGTCATCTTCTTCCTCTTCCTCCGGAGGAGCCATGGGGGCCTCCATGGCCTCCCGACCCTCTTCTCCTTCCCCATCTTGGAAGATTTCGTTGGCAATAGCCTCTTTTTCACGTTCCTTTTTGCCATATTCCTCCTCGTCGGCATCCTCCTCATCTAACATTTTTCTGACACGTCTGTACTTTTGTCCTCATTTGACTTTGACTCCCAGATTCTCCTCAATGAGGTCAAAATCATCATCTTCCAGACGGTCGTCAAAAGATGTTCGTTTCCTCTTCTTATGGCCGACATCATCTTCTGAATCACCAGAGTCACTACCTTCATCCTCTTCCCCTTCCTCTTCATCATCGTCATCATTGATAAAGCCTTTCAGGTTCCCTTGCTCGTCTTGATCATCCAGGTTCTCCTCCTCATCATCATCTTCCTCTTGCACCAATTTCTTGGTAACTCGGGGCTCCACCTCGCTGTCATCGTTGTATTCTTCTTCTGACACTTCAGCTTCCCTCTTCACAAAATCGGACATCTTTGCAGCTTCTTCTACCCTGGAGAGGACCGACTCCCAGCTAAAGCGCTGAGCCCCTACCGAAGAAAATGGAGTCGTCGAACCGAGACTAGGTAGACAGTACAGATCCCCCGCACGGCCCCTCCGCAAGCGACACCACCGCCGCCACGTCAGCTGTGTCCACACCGTCTTCTTTCGCTGTCCTTGACCTCGCTGCCCGGAGTGACTGGAAAGGTGTCTGTCCAGCCAGTCTCCCTGGAGCTCCGCCTACACCCGCAGCAGCCCTGCCCAAAATCGCCCCGAGGCACCTCAGCCACCTGCCGCCAGAGTGAGGCCAGGCAGGCACCTCAGGAAAGGCCAAACTGCTGGGGGGAGGGTTGTGTGTGTGTGTGTGTGTGTGTGTGTGTAGGGAAGGAAGGGGCACTCCTTTATCTATCAAAGGCCAGCACCACCACCTCCACCACCATCCCAGCTCTGCTGCGCTCTGCCACTCACCGCCTCCCCCCTCTCCCCGAGCAAAGCCCTGCAGGTGGAGGCCTGGCGGGGAGGTGGGGGTCAGGGGTGGGGGTGGGGTGGGTGGCAGGAGGGATCGGGGCCCAGAGAAGAGGCGACGCTGCGGCCCCTGCACCACCGCTGCCAAGCCCATGGAGCTCAAGCTCCAGTCCACTGTGCTGTCACAGCGAGAGAGCATGAGGGAGGAAGGAGGGCATGGAAGGAAGGGCTTGAGAGAGCCAGGGTGGAGGGTGCCTGCTGCCCGGCTGCCCACAGTGTGGCTGCCCACTGGCAAGAACTGAAGGCCTCTTGCCCTGGCGGGCCATAGATGGCACAGGGCTCCTCCTTGCCATGGGCCCGAACTCTTTGCCTCGCTAGACGGAAAGGGGAGGCCTGGGCCAGAACACCTTGGGTGTTGCGGCCCCGAGCTTCCCCGCAAGGCTCGCTCACGTGTCCCAGAGGGCCTTCCTCTGGCCTTGGGTGCTTCGCGGAGTCCGAAAGGTGCCTGTGGGTGGCAAGAAGTCCTGTGGCTTAGGGGCCTCGCCCGTTGGCCAGCGGGGCGACAATGGGTCAGCAGAGACCATGAGTCAGCAGAGACCAAGAGTCAGGAGAGACAATGAGTCAGCAGAGATGATAAGTCAGCAGTGACCATGAGGCAGCAGAGACCATGACTTGGCAGAGACCATGACTCAGCAGAGACCATGAGACATCAGAGACCATGAGTCAGAGACCTGGCCTGGCCAGAGACTATAAGTAAGAGACCTGGCCTGGCCGCACCTGGCCTTGCCCTCCAGGGCCTGGCCCGATCTGGCCTGGCCCGGCCTGGCCTTGCCCTCTGGTGTCATACCCAGGCTGGCCTTGCTCTCTGGGCCCTGGCAACACCTGGCCTTGCCCTCCAGGGCTGGGCGCGGCCTGGCCTTGCCCTCCGCGGCCTGGCCTGGCCTGGCCCGGCCTGGCCATCCTCGCCGGGGCCTGGCCCGGCCTAGGCTGGCCCGGCCTGGCCTTGACCTCCGCGGCCTAGCCCTGCCTGGACTTGCCCTCCCGGGCCTGGCCCGGCCTGGCCTTGTCCTCCAGTGCCTGGCCTGGCCTAGCCTGGCCCGGCCTGGCCTTGCCCTCCGGGGCATGATAATGGGTCAGCAAAGACCATGAGTCAGCAGAGACCAAGAGTCAGGAGAGACAATGAGTCAGCAGAGACGATGAGTCAGGAGTGACCATGAGACAACAGAGACCATGACTTGGCAGAGACCATGAGTCAGCAGGGACCATGAGTCATCAGAGACCATGAGTCAGAGACCTGGCCTGGCCAGAGACTATAAATAAGAGACCTGGCCTGGCCCCACCTGGCCTTGCCCTCCGGGGCATGGCCCGGCCTGGCCTTGCCCTCCAGGTCCTGGCCCCGCCTGGCCTTGCCCTCTGGTGCCGGGCCCAGCCTGGCCTTGCTCTCCAGGGCCTGGCACCACCTAGCTTTGCCCTCCGGGGCCGCTCCCGGCCCGACCTTGCCCTCCGGGGCCTGGCCCGGCCTGGTCTGGCTCTCCGGGGCCTGGCCCGGCCTGGCCTTGCCCTCATGGGCCTGGCCATGCCTGGCCTTGCCTTCATGGACCTGGCCCAGCATGGCCTGGCCTGGCCTGGCCCTCCGGGGCCTGGCCGTGCCCTCTGCGGCCTGGCCCGGCCTGGCCGTGTCCTCCGGGGCCTGGCCCGGCCTGGCCTTCCGTCCGGGGCCTGGTCCTGCCTTGCCTTGCCCTCCGGTGCCTGGTCCAGCCAGGCCTGGCCCGGCTTGGCCTTGCCTTCCGGGGCCTGGCCCATTCTGGCCTTGCCCTCCGGGGCCTGGCCCAGCCCGGCCTGGCCTGGCCCAGACTGGCCCTCCCCTCCGGGGCCTAGACCGGCTTGGCCTTGCCCTTCGGGGCCTGGCCCGGCCTGGTCTGGCTCTCCGGGGCCTGGCCCGGCCTAGGCTGGCCCGGCCTAGGCTGGCCCGGCTTGGCCTTGCACTCCTGGGCCTTGCCTCACCTGGCCTTGCCCTCATGGGCCTGGGCCTCCGGGGCCTGGCCTGCCCTGGCCTTGCCCTCCGGGTCCTGGCCCGGCCTGGCAGTGCCCTCCGGGTCCTGGCCCCGCCTGGCCTTGCCCTCCGGGGCCTGGCTCGACCTGGCCGTGCCCTCCGGGGCCTGGCCCGGCCTGGCCTTGCCCTCTGGGGCCTGGCCCGGCCTGGCCTTCCGTCCGGGGCCTGGTCCAGCCTGGCCTGGCCCGGCTTGGCCTTGCCTTCCGGGGCCTGGCCCATTCTGACCTTGCCCTCCGGGGCCTGGCCCAGCCCAGCCTGGCCTGGCCTAGACTGGCCCTCCCCTCCGGGGCCTAGACCGGCTTGGCCTTGCCCTTCGGGGCCTGGCCCGGCTTGGCCTTGCCTTCCGGGGCCTGGCCCAGCCTGGCCTTGCACTTCGAGGCCTGGACCGGCCTGGCCTTACCCGGACTGTCCTTGCCCTCCGGGGCCTTGCCCAGCCTGGCCTGGCCTTGCTCTCCAGGGCATGACCATGAGTCAGCACAGACCATGACTCAGCAGAGACCAAGTGTCAGGAGAGACAATGAGTCAGCAGAGACGATGAGTCAGCAGAGACTGTGAGGCAGCAGAGACCATGAGTCATCAGAGACCATGAGTCAGAGACCTGGCCTGGCCTTGCCTTCCTCAGTAAAACTGCCAGCCAGCAGGGCCCGGAAGAATGGGGAGGCGGTAGAAGAGGTAGCCTGCCGGGCGGGGAGCCGCAGGCCTGAGTCCAGGAGGAAGTGCAAATCAGGCGTCAGGGCCGGGGCTGGGCGCAGCAGAGGTTCATAGAGGCAAGGGGAAGGTGGGTCAAGGTCCATGGAAACTGCAGACGGTAGGACTGGGCCCCCAGTGGGAGACATCAGGCTCTGGAGGCAGGACAAAGTGTCTGTAGGAAAGAAGGGGAAGAGGGGGTGCGGGGCTGGCTGGGTTAGTGATGCGAGGAGGAGACAGAGGCTTCCGTTGTCCAGAAGTAGCCGGCGCAACACAGAGGGTTTCCCGCAGATGAAGGACAAAGTCAGTGCACAGGCCACACGGTCTTCGGGGCTCCCTGTGAGCAGCAGGTGGGTCAGGGCCCGTGTTACAAAGGGAGACTCGGCTTGCACGGTCAGGTCCTGCAGCAGCATCTCACCTAGTTCCCGGTGCTGGCAGTGGCTGGCAGGGCGTGCCCACAGGGCAGGCCAGTCGTCGGGCGCAACACCGAGCACCAGCCAGGCTCGCAGCAGCGTGGCACCATAGATCCTCACGAAGGCTTCCAGGCAGGCGGGGTGCAGGTGAGGCGAGCCAGGATGCGCAGTGTGCGCGGGTTTGGCAGACCAGGTGCCCCGGTCATGTAGGGTTAGCAGGCCGCACAGTGCTGGCCCCGTCACAAGTGCTCCGCTTGGGTCAGGAACCTGGGAGAAGCGTGACAGCAGCAGCAGTGCTGGGCCCTCTTGTCCCCAGGGCTCTTCGGGCGTGGCAGCCGAGCTGCATCTGGCGGATGCACAGTGTGCATGGGGACTGCAGTGAGACTGCGCCTGGGACCGGGCTGGATGGCTCTGAGGACTCTGGGGGCAGGCAGTGCTCAGGGGACCAGTCGGGAGAGATGTCTCCAGGGCCAGAAGCGTAGCCCTCGGAAATGAGCCACGATCTGAGGCTGCGGAGACTTCCAGGCTCTGCCCACTCGGGGATCCGCTCCTCAGGGAAATCCCAGGAAGCAGCTTCTTTGCCCTTCTTCCTCTTCACCAGCTTCGCCACAGAGCTGCCCCGCCAGGAGGGTCACGAGGCCCAAAGCCTGCAGACGGCTCAGGGCCCCGGCATCATAGAGGAAGCCCACAAGGGCGGCCACAACACGAGGGTGCCAGGCTCTGGCCTGGGAGTCGCGCAGCAGGCCCATCAGCAGCTCCAGACCACCAGCGTCCCAAAGCCGAGCCCAGTTGATGGCCTCCCTGCAGAGCAGACACACGGCCCGCACCAGGGACTGCAGGGAGGTCGGGCTGGCCCTGTTGGAGCCCCGGAGCCGCCGCAGCTCTCCGAGCAGCACCTCCACACCGCCAGCATTCCCTGGCGCAGGCTGCACCAGGCCCTGGGCACACACGTTGGCGAGGGTCAGGATGGTAGCCTCGCACACAGCCCCTTTGGGGTGAGAGGCAAGGCTGACCAGTGGGCCGAGCCCCCCCCCCGCCCAGACTCAGCTGCTCAGCACAGGCCCGGGAGCAGCCTCGGCTCAGCTCCAGGAGGGCACGGACCAGGGCAGAGGTCAGCGTGGGGTCTGGAGTGGAGGCCAGGAGCTCAGCCAGTGGACGCACGGCTCCCTGCTGGGCCAGGGCCAGGCGGTGCTGGGGGGAGTCCGCGAGGTTGCGGAGGGCACGTACCCACACTCTGCAGGCACTGCGAGTCCTGGCACGCTGTCAGGCTCTCGAGGAGCTGAGGAAGAGCACCAGCAGAGTGGATGTCCCTGCAGCTCTCGGGTTCCATGGCCAAGTACTCCAGCGCTCGGGCTGTTTGGTTCTGGATGTCTTCACGCACTGAAGAATGGTAACCAAAGAGAGGATGCCTCTGAGCCTGTGCACTTCAGCCCGGCACGCCCCATCGGTGCAGCAGTTGGCTAGGATGCTGAGAGCCAAGTCCAGCGTCTTACACAGGAGGCCAAGTCTTAGCTGAGGAAGCAGCGGAGGGGGCGGAGCCATTCAAACCCGCTAAGGAGGCGGAGCCAGGGCTTGCCTGGGGAAGGGCAGGCTGCGTGGCTGCTGTTCACCTTAGCAGCGCAAGCAGGGGGTGGAGCCCGCCGTGTGCCCGGAAGCGCTCCATTCCCCCGGCTGCCTTGATGTGGCCCGTGCGGAGGGCTAGGAGCACACGGTCCAGGGGTGTCTCCTTGATAGTCGTGTCCTTTCCCTCACCCAAGCCCTCCCCGGCCACCACCGTGAGCTGCGCGAGGTAGAACGAGAGCGAGTCCGTGAGGTATGGCTTTGCAGTCGCCATCTTGGCTCGAGCTGAGGCTCCGCCCCTCCACCCCCTTTGCACCTCTGAGGGGAGCGGAACTGAGTAGGGTCGTGGTCTCTCTGACGCTTGTAAAATCGCGCCTGCTGGAGTGATGGAGCTGTTCGGAGGTTGTAGTTCTCCATCTCGAGATGCTGGTTGAGCCTCAGTTGCAGAAAGCACGACGTGGTTCATAAGTCTTGTGTGCGAGCCCAAGAGGCGCCCGCGGTGTGTGCTGGGACATGTAGTCCGCGCCCGCTCCAGGGACCTGGGTTAGGGCGAATGGGAAGTTCCCTCTCCTACAGGCCTCTGAGTTGACCCAGCCTTCCTGGACAACTCAGATGGCGATGTCTCTATATGGTGCTGCTCCACGTGACTCCACTACTCCTCAGGCATGTCCGCAGGAGCGGGAGCGACCACCTTCCCTCTTTCAGGCTCACTCGGTCACTCCTCCCCACCCCCCAAGCGGTGCCTGGGCCCAAAATGTCCAAAGTGATGGACGCTGAGGACCCCAAGCTCTGCAGACAGTGACAAGTTTTTTACAAGGGAGGCAGCTGGGGAGCTTGTGTAGCTTGGACAGGTGAACGAGAGAGTTAAGCCCAC
>NW_006399792.1:20797550-20798583 GCF_000299155.1 Elephantulus edwardii
AGATTACCTAGATCTTCTCAGGCTCACTCCTCAGAGAGGCAACAGTTCTGAGATGACAAGCAAAAATCTGCATGTTCATCCAACAATGGTGTATTGGTATACAGTGCATTCAGTGTTCACTCTAAAATTCTCTGTAGGATAGATTAGGGCTTAGATGGAGGTAAAGAAAACAAAAGTGAGATAACAGTTCACCTTCAAAGCAATACCAAGGATTAAAGAAAGAGAAGAAATCAGTAAATGGTGCTGAGGATGTAGAGAGATTAGAACTCTCATGCATGGCTGATGAGATAGTAGATTGGGGATAAAGAGAAAAAAAAATTGTGTCATCGTTCTACCTATGATACAACAACAATTCATCACCCTCAATTCAGAAATGACTCATTGCTATCCCACCAGCATTGACTGTGTGCAATATGCAGAGGCTGTGAATTGCACTACAAGGGCACACATGCGGTTTTCAGGAAGTTTTCACTCGAGTGCGATTAACACAGAGACGGAAATGAACACAATTTTTTAAAATTTATTTATTTAGTTAGTTAGTTAGTTAATTAGGTTTGTATTTATTTGTTTATTTAGTGAGGTGTTTATCCACCTTTGAGGTGTTTACCCCCGTGTGGCGTGTATCCCCCTGTGAGGTGTTTATCCACCTGTGAGGGGTTTACCCCCTGTGAGGTGTGTATCCTCCTGTGATGTATTTTTCCCCCCCGTGAGGTGTTTACGCCCCCTCGCTGTGAGGTGTTTACCCCCCTGTGAGGTTCTTATCTCCTGTAAGGTGTTTACCCCCTTTGAGGTGTTTATGGTCCTGTGAGGTGTTTATCCCCTGTGAGGTTTTTAACCTGATTTGTTTATCCTCCTGTGAGGTGTTTATCACCCTGTTAGGTGTTTACCCCCTGTGAGGTGTTTATCCTCCTGGGAGGTGTTTATCACCCTTTGAGGTTTTTATCCACCTGTGAGTTGTTTACCCCCCTGTAAGGTGAGTATCCTCCTGTGATGTGTTTATCCCCCTTAAGTTTTTACCCCCTGTGAGGTGTTT
>NW_006399792.1:20798894-20800813 GCF_000299155.1 Elephantulus edwardii
CCTGCAAAGTGTTTTTCGACCTGTGAGGTGTTTACCCCCTGTGAGGTGTTTATTCCCTGTGAGGTGTTTACCCCCTTTGCGGTGTTTATCCTCCTGTGAGGTGTTTATCCCCCTTTGGGGTGTTTATCCCCTGTGAGGTGATTCATCTCCTGTGAGGTGTGTATTCCCTGAAAGGTTTTTACCCCCTTTGAGGTGTTTATCCTCCCATGAGGTGTTTATCCTCCTCTGAGGTGTTTAGCCCAGTGAGGTGTTTATCCCCTGTGAGGTGTTTAGCCCAGTGAGGTGTTTACCTCCCATGAGGTGCTTACCCCCCTGTGAGGTGTTTATCACCTGTGAGGTGTTTACCCACATTAGGTTGTTTATCCTCCTAAGAGGTGTTTCTCCTCCTGTGAAGTGTTTATCCACCTGTGTGGGGTTTACCCCCCTGTGAGCTGTCTAACCTACCATGAGGTGTTTATCTTCCTTTGAGGTGTTTATCCCCATATGAGGTAGTGACACCCCTGTGAGGTGTTTTTCACCCTGTAAGATGGCCATGTTTATCCCTTGTGACGTGTTTATCCCCCTGTGAGGTGTTTACCCCCCTGTGAGGTGTTTAATCCCCTGTGAGGTGACCAAGTTTATCCACCTGTGAGGTGTTTATCCCCTGTGAGGTGTTTACCCTCTGTGAGGTGTTTATACTCCTGTGATGTGTTTATCCCCCTGTGAGGTGTTTGTCCCCTGTGACGTATGAGGTGTTTATCCCCTGTGAGGCTTTTACCCTCTTTGAGGTGTATATCCTCTGTGAGGTGTTCAACCCCCTGTGAGGTGTTTTTTCCCTGTGAGGTGTTTACCCACTTTGAGGTGCTTATCCTCCTGTGAGGTGTTTACGCCCCCTCACCAGGGGTATTAATTGAGCATATAAGTTAGATGAAGTCTTTAATAGTTTCAATCTTTTCACCATTCTAAGGCTCCATCAAACATACTTTGGACATGTTGTATGAAGGGACTGGTCCTTGGAGAGGGACATCATGCTTGGTAGCGTGGAGGGACAGCACAGGAGGGGAAGGTGGATTGATTCAGTAACTGGGATTATTAGGATGGGTGATTCGGAGACGGTGAGATTGGCACAGGACAGAGCAGAGTTTTGGGCTGTCGTACATAGGGTCGCAATGAGTCGCAAGCAACTCAAGGACACATAACAACAACAGCAGACATTAGTGAGATGCAATAGATCAGTTTTGGTGACTTTGAATCATATACTTATATGGTATACTATTAAGGGAAGGGAAAATGAAGCAAGAATGGTGTTGCATTCGTAGTAAAAAAGTCATCTTCAAGTCCTATCCTGAAATGCAATGTTGTGAGTGATAAGATAATATCCATGCATATACAAGGAAGACCCGTCAATATGATTATTATTCAAATATTTGCTCCTGTTACACCTAGAGCCAATGAGGAAGACATTGATATTTTTTTGCAAATTTTGTAATCTAAAATTGACCAAACATGCAATCAGTATATGTTAGTGATAACTGCTGACTGGAGACAGTGAAGAAGGAACAGAAGTTGGAAAATACGTACTTAGTGATTCGAAGTCGGAAATAGAATGATTGACTTCTGTATTTACAGTGGTTTCCCCATTGTCAACACCTTTTCTTAAAAACACAAAAGACAGCTTTGCACGCGGATTTCACCAGATGGGCTGCATAGGAATAAAATTGATTAGATTCATGGAAGAAATTGTTGGAGAAGCTCAACGTCAGATGTCAAAACTAGGCCAGGGGCACACTGAGGTTCCAAATATCAATTGCTCATATAAAGACATTTGACTGTGTGGATCATTACAAACTGTGGCTGACTCTGAGAAGAATGGGAATCCCAGAACATTTAATTGTGCTAATACGAAACCTATACTTGGACCAAGAGGCAGTAGTCAGAAC
>NW_006399793.1:0-477 GCF_000299155.1 Elephantulus edwardii
CCTAAAGCATCCTTGATTATAGCAACTTGATATTTGAATTTTTTCTTCAGTTCCTAGAGCTTAAGAAATGCTGAACAAGTTTGGCCATTTTGAGTTTCCGACTCCCTCGTTGAACATTTCATTGCAATTTTTTGCTTTGTCATCCCATGCTGTCTTTGGAATCTTCTGTTCAGCTCTTTAGTATCTCGAATTCTTCCTTGTGCTTTGGCCTCTCTGCGCTCCAGTGCAATCTTCAGAGTTTCTTCAGATACCGATTTCAGTCTTTTTTCCCTCTTCACTCTCTGTAATGACCGTTTGCACTCTTCCTGGATGATACCCTTGATATCCTCCCACAACTCATTTGGTCTTTGCTCATTAGTGTTCAAGGCCTCAAACCTGAGCCTGAGATTGTTCTGAATTTCTGGTGGGATGAACTCAAAGTCATATTTTGATTCCTGTGGATTCGGTTTAATTTTCCTCAGCTTCAGCTTGAACTTG
>NW_006399793.1:923-1847 GCF_000299155.1 Elephantulus edwardii
CTCACCTTTTCATCTCTGGAGTAATATATCATATGATCATCTGACTCAAAATTCCCCATGCCAGTCCACCTCATCTCACCAATACCTAGTATGTCAATATTTATTCGTTCCATTTCTTTCTTAACGATATCTAACTTTCCTACATTCATGGTTCTCACATTCCGTGTTCCAAGCACTAGTGTCTGCTTACAATTATTCCTCTTCCTTTGTATTTCCATACTTAAAAGTTCTACCTCAGTTGCCCTCTCTATTAGTCTATGTGTGTTCTATTGTACATAGGGTTTTCAGAGACCTACTATTTCAGAAACGGATGGTCAATCCTTCTTCCTAGTCTGTCTTAATCTGAATGTTCAGATTTAGAGGAGTATCTGACAGACAAGTAATTGATAGAGCAGTGAAAGATAAATCCCATATTGTGGAGTTAACCATTAGTTACAGTGTTGTCCCTGCGCTTGGCCCACTGTTTTGACCCACTTATTTCCCACATCCCATCCACCCTACACCACGAAACCCCTTCACTTCTACCGAATCCCTTCATCATTTATCTTCCATTGTCCAACCCTTGATCTGACAGCTTGTATCTGAAGTTTTCTTGGCTTCTGTGAATCCAAACACGTCAACTGCTGACAATTTCTTATGCTGTGACCAGTATCTCCTAAGTTTAGTGGTAACGTCTCTGAAGGGAGGGTGGTGTGTCCTGTAGGACTGGAAATGCACAGAAGCAGATATATGCACATGCATGCTTACTGCTGCATTGTTCACAATACCAAAGAGATGGAAACAACCCAAGTGTCCATCAACAAACAAATGGTTAGAGAAGCTGTGATATATTCACAAAACTGAATAATATGCAGCACTGAAAAACAAGAAACTCATGAAATATTATACAAAATTGGTGACCTAATTTTGTAGCTTTTTTTTTTT
>NW_006399793.1:3037-3441 GCF_000299155.1 Elephantulus edwardii
ACCCCATCTAAACCCAGCCTGGACTTCTGGCAGTTCTTTGCTGATGTGCTGTTCCAGTAGTTTTTGGAGAATCTTCAGGAGAATCTTGCTTGCATGTGAAATCAATGAGATTGTTCTATAGTTTCCACACTCTGTTGGGTTACCCTTCTTTGGAATGGGAACAAATATGATCTCTTCCAGTCAGTTGGCCAAGTGGTTGTTCTCCAGATTTCTTGGCACAACTTGGTGAGCACGTCCAAGGCAGCATCTGTTAGTTGAAATATGTCAATTGATATACCATCTATTCCTGGGTCCTTGTTTTTTGCTATTTCCTTGAAAGCAGCTTGAACTTATTCATTCATCACCATACGCTCTTGTTCATATGTTATTTCATTAAATTCTTCTGTGTCTGCCAATTCCTTTTG
>NW_006399793.1:6183-12049 GCF_000299155.1 Elephantulus edwardii
CCCTAGCCCCAAATATAATCCAATAAGCTTTTGTTTGCCTTTCATTAGAAATCATCTTTTATTCATATTGAAATTCCATATCATATAACTTGGTTTGATGTGACATAAACGTTATTGGAAAGTTGCAAGAGTAAAAAAAAAATTGGTGACCGTGGAGAACATTATGCTTAGTGAAATATCTCAGTAACAAAAGGACAAATACTACATAATGCCACTGTTATAAAAGAGGACTTACATAGGGTTTGGGGGAAAACTTAAGAAAAGAGAGGATAAATAACGTATAGTGCATTGAAACATTTGAGGACTAGAACTACTTAAAAAGAATATATGATTAGGTATTATTTGCATGACAATAGTACAGAATAAGAACTGCATAGTAAAGTGAACTGGAGGTGGGGGGAGGGCCACTGTATATATACAATAAAAGAATTTTATTTTTCAAAGAGAAAAGAGAACTGGGGAAGTGGGCAGGGATGAAAATGTGCAACAATGAATGAATGGAAATCCAAATTCTCTATAAATCTTTTATTAAAATCTCAATTTAAAAAATAAATAATTGTTTTAAAAAAATAAAAGAAATTCTTCTGGGAGTAGATTGCCTTATCTGTCTCCCATGGAGCACCTGGCAAATTTTAGTCACTCACCTTTTGAGAGCTGTACAATGAATAAGGATGATAGAAAAATAATGAACACTTTTGATCTATGGTGTTGGAGAAGACCTCTGAACACTCCAGGAACAGGCAATAGAACAAATAGATATGTCTCAGAGAGAAGTGTTCTTTAGAGGCAAGAATGATGAGGTTTTGCCTCACATACTTTGGACATGTTGCTAGGAGGTGTTATTCATTGGACAAGGACATGATGCTGGGAAAGTGGAGGGTCAGCAAAGAAGAGAAAGACTCTCAACCAGGTGGATCAATACGGTGACTGCTGCAATGGGCTCTTGTGTGTCAGGAAGTGTGAGGATGATGCAAGTTAGAACAGAGTCAGGGTTCAGATCTTTAGTTCACAGGATCACTGTGAGTTATGCTCAACTCTACAACACACAAAAACAACAACACCTTTTGATTAGCATCAGAACACTGCAACCACAGTGCCACTAAGGTTCTTTTAATCCATTACTAATACTTAAGCATAGGTGGTGGTGGTTGTTGCTGTTCAGTGCTGTTGCATTAAATACAACTCATGGAAACCAAATGAACAACATTTTGGAACCCTGTCCTATCCAGTGACATCTTCATCATCTTTTGATGTCCAATGTCCAACACATTTGAGTCCAATGCCACAGACACTCTATCATTGCCACTTGTTAAGGGTCTTCTTCTCTTCTGCTGACCCTCCACCTTTCCAAGCATGTGGTCAATTTCAAGGAATAGTCCCCTCTAACAACATGTCAGATTGCATTGGAAAAATGTGCTGTCAGAGACCCCACTACAGTGCTGAAAAGCAACGATGTCTGTCTAGAGACTAAGTTGTGCCTAATCCAGACCTTGGTCTTCACAATTACTTGCTATGCATCAGAGATCTGGACAATGACTAAGGATGATAGAAGAAGAATCAATGCCTTTGAATTGTGGTGCTGGAGAAGAGTCTTGAACATACCATGGACTGCCAAGAAAACAAATAGGTCTGTCTCAGAGAGGGTGAAACCAAGTTCCTCCTTGAAGGATAGGATTTTGAAGCTCCATCTCACATACTTTTGGTTCATGGCTAGGAGATGCAGGACCTTGGAGAAGGACATCATGCTTGAAGAGTGGAGGGACAGCACAGGAGAGGAAAACTTGGAATCTGATTGAAATGGATTGATACAGTAACTGGACAAATGTGGGTTGGTGTGTCAAAATTAGTGTGACTGGCCCAGGACAGGGCAGACTTCATAGCTGCTATACATAGGGTCACTATGGATCACAGGAGCTTTGACAGCATATAACATCAACATGGTCAAAATATGTGAGATGAAGCCTCACCATCTTTGTCTCCAAGATACATTCTGGTTGCACTTTTTCCAAGGCATATCTGTTCTTTTGGTAGTCCATGGGATATTCAGAACTCTTTTCTAAAACTATAACTCAAATGTGTCAATTCTTTTCCTGTTACCTTTATTCATTATCCAGATCACAGATGCAAAGCAGATGATTGGAAAGACTGTGGCTTGAATCAGACATCATTGCTCTTCAGGACTATGGGAAGGTCCCTAACAGCAGACTTTCCCAATTCTGTGTCTCCCAATCTTCTGATTGCTGATACCAAGAAAGCTAACTATGAATTCAAGCAAGATGAAATGTCTGACAATTTCAACCTTTTCTGCATATATCATGATGGCCCAATGGTGATGATTTTAGTTTTCTTGATGTTGAGCTGCAAATCACATTGAAAACTGCAGTCCTTGATGCTCTACAGCAAGTGCTTCAGGTCAATAGCTTCTTGGTCTAGGTATAGATGTCATATAAGCATAATTATTATTCTGTAATTCCAAATCTTTTCAAGGTTAGCCAAAATTTCTTTTGATCCACCATTCAAATGTTTTCCATGGTGAGTAAAACAAAAAGAGACATTCTTCCGGTATTCTCTGCTTTCAGCCATGATCCATCTCACATCAGCAATAATATCTCTGGTGTCAATGTACCATTCTGGTTTTAGATGGTCTTCATCAATATTTTGTGATATTAATATTGTTATTTTGGAGTCCTGTCAGGTTGAGTACTATTCATTCATAGTAACCCTACGAACAACAGTCTTGAACCCTGTCCTATCCTGTGCCATACTCACAATTTCTGTACACTTGAGCCCATTACAACAGTCATAGAATCACTAGTATAAATGTTAATATTCAATGATTTCCACATTTTGTTTGATCACCTTTCTTGAGAAGGTGAATAAATATGGATCTCTTCCTGTCAGATGACCAGTCAACTGTTTCCCAAATTTTTTGCCACAGACAAGTAAGCATATCCAGGCCTGCGTCTCTTATTCAGAATATGTCAAATGGTGTCGTATTGATTTCTGGGGTCTTATTCTTTTACCAATGTCTTCAATTCAACTTTAATTTCTTCCTTCATCATTCTTGGTTCTTATCACATGCTACTTTCTGAAATATTTAAGTGTCAACCAATTACTTTTTTGTACAGTGACTCTACGTATTCCTCCATCTTTTTTTGATGTTTTCTAGATCAAAATACAAAAAATTCAAGATTTTTCCCCACAGTAAAATATCCAATTCCAATAAGAACTGGTTAATGCTACTATAATTTCTTTGTTTCTCTAAATGTACAACTTCTTCTTTTTTTTCCTATAATTATATTTTATTAATTTTCATAAACATTTACAGAGATTTTGGGCTTCCACTCATTCATTGTTGCACTATTCTCTCTACCCTCCTCCCAGTTTGTTCTTGTCCAAATGCCACAGTGCTTGTCAAAGCCAGTTCTGATCAATCTTCTTTGTCAGTGTATCCTTTGCCATTCCCTATCACTCCTCCCTGAGAGAGACTTCACCCTGAGTCATAAGGAAAAGGGCACGGCGTATTCTCTTAGCTACTTCCTGCTGAAAAGGGACGCTGTGGGTTTCAGGGTGAAGATCTTCTCTCACTACTCTAAAGGGCCCCTTTGGCAGTAGGAAACACATAGACTATTATGGAAATTGATTTTGGAATTCAGATGCACTCTTATTGATTGTGCTTGGCTGTACATGTACATATCCTTGAAGATGTATCATGGGGGTGTTGCAACCTAGAAGACACAAATTTGACTAACAAGTTATAAGTACATGAGTCCAAAAATTATGGAAAAGTAAAAGAAAAGATTCTTTCATTGTTTTACAAACCCTCCCCCAGGTCCCCTCCACCATGCAGCCCTCGCTCTAGTCTCCTGTGATGACAGAAATACCCAGTTACATCTCTCTTTTAAACGGTTCTCTCCCTCCTCTGTTTCAGTGCAGTACACATTATTGAACCCATCTTACGCAGTCTCTCCCCAGCCCCAAGGACAGTCCCATTCTATAACAGTGGCATCATGTAATATTTGTCCTTTTGTGACTGGGATATTTCACTCAGCATAATGTTCTCCAGAGTCAACCATTTTGAATAATATTGCATGAGTTCCTTGTTTTTTAATGCAGCATAGTATTCCATTGTGCGAATATACCACAGCTTCTCTAGCCATTCGTTTGTTGATGGGCACTTAGGTTGTTTCCAACTCCTTGCTATTGTGAACAAAGCTGCAATAAACATGGGTGTGCATTAAATGTACAACTTCTAAAACTTTTTATTTTGTTCCAGTAAGATAAATTCTTTTGCTTTTCTCTACAATAAACACTCTTGGTACTAGCAGCCAGAAAATTAAAAGAGAAATTGCATTGAGAAAGTCTGCTTTCAGAGACCTCTCCAAATACTGAAGAGTAACAGTTTCAGTCTGGAGAGTAAGGTGCACCTGATACAGGTCTTGGCAATTACTTGCTACACATCAAAGAGCTGGACGACAATGACTAGGGAAGATAGAAGGAGAATTGATGCCTCTGAGCTGTGGTGCTAGAGAAGAGTATACCATGGACTTCTAAGAGAACAAACAAGTACGTCCTGGAAAGGGTGAAGCCAGGCTGTTCCTTATTGGCAAGGATTCTGAAGCTTCATCTGACTTTGTTTGGACATGTTGCAAGGTGAGATCAATCCTTGGAGAGGGACATCATGCTTGGGAGGGTGGAGGGACAGCACAGGAGAGGAAGACCCTTGATTAGATGGATTGATTCAGTCACTGGGGTAATAGGGATAGGTGTGTCAGAGACAGTAAGATTGGCAAAAGATAGAGCAGGGTTTAATGCTGTTTATACATAGGATTGCTATGCATAGCAGGTGACTGCACAACACATAACAACAACAACAAACAAGATAAATTCTTGCCTTCATGTTTATTAGCGGGAAAAAAACAAATACTTTCTCTAATGTATATACCTTTCTAAAATATTAAATAGATACTAGTTTTCAAAGATGAGCAAAATAAATTTAAATGTTCATACTTAAGATTGAATATCCAAGGAGATTTTTTTGGAAAATTCCCTATTAGAATTCTGCCTTTGGGATAAAGTTCACATTGCATCACATATTTCGATTTTCATTTGGTGTTTGCTATTTTCACTGAGCATACTAAAACTATTACTCATTTTGTGGTTTCACAGTAGTTCTAACAGCAAAAACCTCTTTTTTTCCTCTCATCTTAAGCACAAACACAATCTGAACAAGCTAATTTTATTTCTCTCCTGTTGTACAAGTTGTGTCTAACCATCTATAAACAGATTTCCAAGTTATCTCTCCCATATTTAGATTTGAATAGTTCATTCTTCACAAATACAGATTTGAAAATTACGCCCACAAATCCTATAAAGAAGCCTATTACATTTCATGTTGAATGACTGCAATGTGTTGGCACGGCAACCAGTAAGACTACACATATTTGCATATGTTGTTGTTGTTAGGTGCTGTCGAGTCGCTTGCGACTCATAGCGACCCTATGTACAACAGCCCTAAACTCTGCTCTGTCCTGTGCCAATCGCACTGTCTCTCACACTCCCATCCTTATTATACCAGTCACTGAATCAATCCACCTCATAGAGGGCCTTCCCCTCCTGCGCCATCCCTCCACCCTCCAAAGCATGATGTCCTTCTCCAAGGACTGGTCTTTCCTGACAACATGTCCAAAGTATGTTAGACGGAGCCTCAGAATCCTTGCCTCCAAGGAGTCACCTGGTTTAACCCTTTCCAGGATGAATCTGTTTGTGTTCCTAGCAGTCCATGGTATTCTCAATACTCTTCTCCAGCACCACAGCTCAAAGGCATCAATTCTCCTTCTATCCTCCTTGGTCATTGTCCAATTCT
>NW_006399793.1:12914-15635 GCF_000299155.1 Elephantulus edwardii
GAGATTGTTCTATAGTTTCCACACTCTGTTGGGTCACCTTTCTTTGGAATGGGAACAAATATAGATATCTTCCAGTCAGTTGGCCAAGTGGTTGTTCTCCAGATTTCTTGGCACAACTTTGTGAGCACGTCCAGGGCAGCGTATACCCTGAAAAAATATGTAGCCTGAAAATTCTACTTTGCTAGCAGTTTAGCAACACATTATACCACATTACTCTTGCTAGAACTCCAAAATATAGCCTTTCATTAAAATGCTCAATTTTAAGGAAATATTGTTTCTAGATAATGTCTTTTATATTTTGAACAATATTTGCCATAGTTTTAAACTTTGCTGTATAAGTAAAGGTCACAATTTCCCAAAAGAAGTTTTAATGAATTCAGCTCAAATCACAGCAAAATAAAGAAATGGATAAAGAGGAGGGAGAAAAGATAAAGAAGAAAGAAAAAAGTAGAGGGAAAGAAAGGGGAAGAGAATTCTACTCTGGTTACTAATATAAAAATCTTACTGAATTTCCAACTGAGGTTTCCCAAGAAAGCTAACACGGGACAAAGAAACAAATATATTCTATGTGCAAAAACTTATTGCATTGATTTTAATGGGATAAAAAGTAAAGGCAACATAAATAGAAATTCTAATTGTGCCAACCACAGAATTGAAAACTTAAACACCTACATTAAAAAGCATTTAGGCCTTCTAGACCTCTATTTCTGTGACTAGACATACGATTTTAGTACAGATTCAGAGGAACACAGTACAATTAGCTGCTATGAGCCCTTTTGGATATTATTTCAGAACATCAATAGACACTAAAAGTCAATTGTCCACAACAAAGGTAGTCCAAACCTCCAGATTTTAAAGTACATCTTCGCAATTTGTGATATGACAGGGAAAGGAGATATAAATGTGAAACTTGTAACAGCATTTATAATTAATTGGCACATACGTAAAAGAATTAGAATGTAAGGAAAATTCCTGAAGAACACTTAATTTATTCATTCCTCCTGATCCAGGGCCTTAAAATTTGTGGAATCACTCGCTCAAATGAAAAGTTGCAGTTTTCTAGACTGTATTTTTCATGAGAGTATAGAACTGGCTTCCTTTGGCAAAGTCACCTGGAGAAATCATCAACCTTCAGTCTAACAGCCAAGCCTGAAACTATTATGCCTTAGTATCTCATAATCTAGTTTCAATTCATTTGCAGTCTTAAACTCCCCATCTCAGGAGAACAGTGGGGGTGGAGGGACAGAGGAAGAGACAGGGGGCAAAGACAGAGTGAGAGGTGATAGCAACCTGACTGTCTCATCCTGGGTATCTAAAAGGTGCATTTGGCCAAACTCTCACTGTGAACTTGCCACATTTCTCTACCCCATTAATCAAGAATAAGGTCTTATTCAGTGGTGTGTGTTACCTCTTGTCTCTGATATTAGTATTTCTAGAAATCTTCCTCTTTTACCTTTGCACCCCTTCCTGACAAATCTTATTCCAACCTTAATCTAGCTTTTAAATCTTAGTAATAACAGCTTTTAAGTTTTAAAACTAAGCATCTGTGAGTTTTCATTCCCATCTCTGCACAGTATAGATCGCATTAAAATCATATCACAATGCTTCCTAACCCTTTATATAGGATAGATAGAAAAAGAGTGTGTTTTGTTTTATTTCCATTAAAGCTAGCACTTGCTTCATAATAAAGTAAAAGTACAAGTCTTCTTATGCCACTGGAGACAGCTAGCCTCAGAGGTCTGGCTACCTGGTCATGATAAACCTTAAAAGGCAGTTATAAGAAAACACTGCAAGTTTTTAATTAAGTGTTTTGTCTGTGTGTTTGGTTGGTGGGTTGGATTTTTTTGAAAAATATAGGAGACTCCTAGTTTTTTGACTAAAAGTCTCAGTTCTTTTGTCTTCTTATTCTCCTGACTAATATGTCTTCAGCCTAGATGGATATGTTGTTGTTGTTGATTGCCTTTGAGTGGAGCACACAACTTAGAGCAACCTTATGAACAAAAGGCCTTAAGTCCCTCTGTAACTATTGACATTTATCAAAATTCATAGAGTTTTCGGAGGCATGTTGTTTAGGAACTGGATACCACTTCTGCTTCCAAGCAAAACATTACGCTGAGAGAAATATTTCAGCCACAAAAGGACAACTAAAGTATAATATTGCTGTTATAAAATAGGACAGACACAGGTTGGGGGCAGCGGGGGAAAACCAACAAGACTGGACTGAAATGTGGAGAAGAACTGTCTGAAAGGAATGTATGAGTAGGCATTATATGTATAACAATTATCAATCTGGGATAATGTTGCATTACAAAGTGGACTGGGGGAAAAGGAAGCTAAGGGGAGGGAGGAAAATTAAAATCCAATCTTTCAATCAACTTTCGCTTAGACCTTAATAAATTTTTTTTAAAGTAATGCCTAAGTGATACATTTAGTCTTCCATCGTGTGAATATACCACAATTTCTCAATCCGTTGTTTGTTAAATGGACATTTGGGCTGTTTTCATATTGTTACTATTGTGACTAAATCAGTATACAAATCTCCATTTGTGTCTCTGTTTTGTTTTCCTTGAACTACATTCCAAGCAGTGGAATAGCACGGTTATACGGAATCTTTTTTTTTTTAATTAATTTAGTTTGTTTATTATTCATTTCATTGAACATCTACAGAGATTTTGGAATTCCATTCATTCATTGTTGCACCCTTCTCCCCGCACAAACCCC
>NW_006399793.1:15735-18353 GCF_000299155.1 Elephantulus edwardii
GCTCCTCTCCTTGAAAAGCAAAAGAAAAACTCCCTCATTGGTACACAATCCCCCCGCACCTCCCCAAACCCCACCCCTACCCCCAAATATAATCCACTCTGCAACCCTCATTGCGTACTCCTACGATAAAAATAATGCCCTAAAATAGGATACTTTCAGACTATTCTCTCCCCCATAGACTTGAATGCCGTCTCTTTTTGAGGAAACACCAAACTGCCTTCCATTGTTGTACTATTTTACAATCCCACAGACAGTACATGGGAGAGGCTAGAAAGTATTAAAAGCGAACTAGCTCAGGTGCATAAGAACAAATACTGTATTACATCGTTATTGTAAAAACTGAAGGATAATTAGTGAGATATGTCTGGATATCTAAAGAGGGGAGGGGAGGAGTGGGGGTTTGAGGGCTAATGGGGTAGAAATAACAATGTTGCAGAGTTTGGTGGGTGGAGGGTGAGGGTGATTTTAAAAAAACAACACACCAATTTACACGAATGAAGTATAATGTAAACAAATAACTGTATGCAGTTTTATATATATATAAATTTAAGTAATGTCTATATGGAGTAATCATATCGGAATATTCTTCTGGAAAACAACAAATAATATAGAGGCAATGCAATTTCATTGTGTTCTCACTTCTTTCTCTTCCCTCATCAAGTTTGAGCTTCCAGTTATTAGTCACTGTGGGATGAGAGGTTCTCTCAAATGAAGTTTCAACCTGACACTGTCTCAATTTTACCATTTCAAAGAGAAATAATTTGAAGTATCCGTGTAAACAATACAGTAGGGGCAGTCAGTGATTAAGAATTTTTTAACTAAAATATCCTTAGATCAATTAAAAGGATGTTATTTTTTTTCTAACCTCTTCCCTCTTTTGAGTTTTAATTTTTTTTCTTTGGTCTTGATTTTCTTATTTTGCCAATAGCTGATTTTTCACAGGATATTAATTTGGCTGCCATGTCAGAGTACTCTGAAGAGCTTTCTAGCATTAACAAAGAGCATAGAGCATACTTTATATTTCATCCATCCTTATTTTCTTATCCTTAACTATCAAAATGCACTGATGACACTTACAAAAAAGGCATACTTGTTTATTCGTCAGTCCTTGTCACACCAAGGATGATTTTGCAACCATAGAAATGTGGCTCCAATAAAAATAAATAAATTTTAAAAAAATAAAGAAATTAATTAATTAATTAATTTTAAAAATTCTCTTCAGAGTAGCAGCAGTAATAAGAAAAGAATGGCTGGTTCCTCCTAAAATGTGGAAGAAAGCTTTCACTCTAAATTTGTTAATCTGATCTTCATATAGAAGATATTTCTAACTGCTTCAGCTGGCCCAAATTCATTATAATTGTGCAAACAAAATTCAGACACTGAAAATTATAACTCTGCATTATTTTATAATGCATGTTTTCTACACTAGACTGATAATGAGTTCTTTTTTTAAGATATCACTGATTCAGCCACAAGTCACTTGCTGTCAAAAATGGCAGAATGCTCTTCTGATCAAGTGACACAGTATGAAATAAGTCTTTGAACATAGGCTAGTATTTAAATTGTGGAATCACACCTAAGGAAGCAACACAATTAATTGGAAAAATATAAAAGATCACAATGTGTTACAACAATATAGTAACCAGTTGTTCTCTAGACAAGAAGAATAAAATAAAATGTTAATTTTCTGTTCAGACAAGCCATGAATTATTTTTTAAATGTGATGCAATTTTTTTTTCTTGACTGAATTGGAGCAGAAATACAGTCATTCTGGAACTTTCTCCATTTTAGCTAGACTCTTCCATTTTAATATACTATTTCAATCTTATATTGAATTACCTAAGGGTAATAATTACTACATCTGCAAAAATGCTTGGCTATTTCCATTTTCCTGCTACTGTGACTATCAGTTCTATGTACACTGGTGTACAAATCTCCATTTATGTCTCAGTTGTATTTTCCTCAGGGTGTATTCCTAGCAGTGGAATAACTGGGCCATATGGAATTTCTATGTTCAGCTTTTTGAGGAAATGCCAAACTGCCTTCCAGAGTGGTTGTACCAATTTAAATCCCACAAGCAGTATATGAGAGTTCCAATCTCTCCACAACCTCTCAGCCCAAATGTCCCTCAAGAGACAAATGGATTGAATGAATAAACACGGTACATTCACAGGACGTAGAACACTATGCGGTCCTCAAGAGCAATGATTTGAAAACATAATATATACATGGGAGAGGCTACAGAGAATTAAGCTGAGTGAACTAACTCAGTCTTATAAAGATAAATATTGCATAAGACTTTATTGTAAAAATAGAAGTAAAATGTATATAAAAGGCCAAAGGAAGAAGTGGCAGAAGGGCTGAGGAGGGTGAGGAGGGGAAATCACGGGACCACAGAGTTTGGTGGGCTTAAGGAGAAAATATCCAATGGGGACCTGAAAAGACGGGGATGGTGGGCATAAATAAATGGTGATTTGTTTTATAAATGCAGTATATGAGAATGATCATACATAATGTGAATAAATGGATGTGTGAAACACAATGTATATGAATGAAACACAGTGTATACAAATTTTGAATGCAAACTAATACAAAATGAAAAAGATAGAGACTATATA
>NW_006399793.1:18453-29967 GCF_000299155.1 Elephantulus edwardii
AAACAAATGGAGAACATGAATTTGGTTTCCTTAGGACAGAGGGTTAGGTTTCTCTAGAACTGGACTCCCAAGCTGCATTTCCTACATGACCTGTTGTAAAAGATCTAGGTTCAGATAGATTCTTAACCTGTTTATGGTTCACCAGTACCAGAAGACTCACAACAGCTTTCTACACTGAAAGTGAAACTTAAATATAGCTAAAGACAAATAAAAAGGATAAAAACCTCTGTTTCAGCTGTGAGGTCATTTGAAATAAATATAGGGGTAACACTTGTAGTCTAATCACTTCATATTTTTATTTCCCCATTTAATCATCCCCCAAGAAGCCCTGGTTGCTCAGGAGTTAAGGCATTCAACAGCTAACCAAAAGGCTGCCACTTAGATCTCACCAGCTGCTTTGAAGCAGAAAGATGTGGCAGTGGCTTCCATAAAGATGTATAGTCTGCAAAATCCTATGGGATTAAAAAATGAATGGCCAAGTTGGGGTTTTGAACAATCATCAAAACCTTTTCTATACATGAACTTTTACTGAGCCAGCCTCAGTGACAAGGCCTGGTTCTTTTCTGTTCTTCGGGGCCACTATGAGTTGAAACTAATTCAATGGCAAAGGGTTAATCATCTTCAAATGTGATCCTTTAGTACTTAGCAATTCTAATTTGAAAGCAGTCTTATACTAATGGTAGAAAAACCTGCACATCAAAAATATCCAAGTGAGAAACCAATTTTGGCAAAGTATGCTAAATAGTCTCCATACCTTTTCAATACCTTTTGTCTCCATACCTTTTCAATCTGTATGCAGAACAGATCATCCGAGATGCTGGGCTCTATGAGGAGGAATGTGGCATCAGGATTGGTGGAAGAATCATCAAAAACCTGTGTTATGCAGGTGAGCTCTGGTGGCCTAGTGGCAAGAAGCTGCACTGCAACCTCAGAGGTGCACTGTTCAAATCCACCAGATGCTCTGCTGGAAAAGGTGGAACAATCTCCTCCTGTACCAGTCAGATCTGATTTGATGGTACACACACACACACCCCAAAAAATAATGAAATAAAGAAAAATATTTAAAAAAAAACAACCTGTGTTATGCAGATGACACAACCCTGCTTGCTTAAACTGAAGAGGACCTGAAGCGATTGCTGCAGAAGGTCAAGGACTACAGCCTCCTATATGGACTGAAGCTCAATATCAAGAAAACAAAGATTCTCACCACTGGGCCAATTGGCAGCATCAGTATGGATGGTGAAGAGATTGAGATAGTTAACAGTTTTAGTTTGCTTGGCTCCACAGTCAACACTCTTGGTAACAGCAGCCAGGAAATCAGGAGACAAATTGCATTGGGAAAGTCAGCTGTGAGGGACCTCTCAAGAGTACTGAAGTGCAACAACGTCAGGCTGGAGACTAAGGTGTGCCTGATCCAGGCTATAATCTTTACAATTACGTGCTATGCATCGGAGAGTTGGACAGTGACTAGGGATGATAGAAAGAGAATTGATGCCTTTGAGCTGTGGTGCTGGAGAAGAGTGTTGAATATACCATGCACTGCTAGAAGAACAAACAGGTTTGTCCTGGAGCGGGTGAAGCCAGAATGTTCCCTGGAGTCAAGGATTCTGAAACTTCGTCTGACATACATCGTATTTGGGAGAGTGGAGGGACGGCGCAGGAGAGGAAGACCCTCGATGAGATTGATCGATTCTGTGAGTGGAGTGCTGGGAATGAATGTGTTTGAGGCGGCGAGGTTGGCACAGGATAGAACGGCTTTTAAGGTTCTTGTACATAGGATCACTATGAGTTGCAAACGACTCGATGGCACATAACAACAACAACAACAACATGCTAAATAGTACATATTATTCTATTTTTCACATGGCATTATTACAAAAAATCCACATAGACAAACTGCAGTAAAAAAACCAGACCGAATCCACTACCACTGAGTCGCTGTTTGTGACTATTAGAGACTGTGTAGGACAGGCTTCCAAGGCTATAAATCTTTATGGAAACAGATTCTCTTATTTTTCTCCTGCAAAACACCTGGTAGGTTCAAACAATCAACCTTTTGGTTAACAGTTGAATCATTTGACAGCTGTATTAACAGGATTTCTCAGATAATTAAAAGACGTCTTTCTTCAAAGCCTTAAATGTAATCTAGCTACAACAGTCTCCATATTTTTTTATATTTGCAATTAGCATTTCTTAATGTGATAGGAGAATATCGTATCGACTAGCTCTTCATAGAGACCATGATGACTCATGCAATACTCTCACAAAGGTTTTTCAAGAGACTTGAACAGAAATTGACATCCAGATTTCTTGTGTTTCATTTACCTTGTGGTGAAGACCTGGATAGCCAAAACTATTGATTCTCACCTCCTTCCCATGACAATGCTTCCCAATTAGTTAAAGACTCAGCCCAAAGTGTCTAGTTTAAGACTAAAGAAAATCTAGAAAAAGTATTAAAAATATAAATGAGTGGTCAAGTTAGGGTTTTGCATATAATCACATCCTTATACATGTAACCTTATTGAGCCAGCCTCAGTGACAAGGCTTTGTGTTCATTCCTGTGCAGGATCTTGTGAAAGAAATAAACATGAATACACACATAAGAACACTGACAAAATACCCAGATATTCAAACAGCTCCAATTAAAACCTACCCCTTCTCCAGCTCCCAGTTTAACTTGTTACTTCTTTTAAAAAGCTTTCTAAGTCCCTTCCAGAAAAAAATCTAAGTGGTTCCTTCTTGTTAAAATTTTTCTTAGCAGAGTTTCATTCTCCTTCACATTTGCAATTATATATTTGCTTAGATTAATTTATTTAATATTTTCCTTTTAAACTTCATGACATAGTCCTGGAGGCGCAATCAATTAACACACTCGCCTGTTAACCAAAAGAATACAAATTTTAATTCACTCAGAGGTTCTTCAGAAGAAAGCCCTAGAGATCTTCTTAAACAGTTCTTGAAAATCCTATAGAACACAGCTCTATTCTGACACACACACTTGAGATCACCAAGAGTCGAGTCACCTCCAGGGCAATTATTTTAAGTTCTATAAAGGAGAAGAACTTCTTTTAACCATTATATATGGGGGAGGAGGGTTGGAGTAAATAAATACAAAAATGTTATTTAATTGTCAAAACTGCAGCATAGGTAAAGTACAGTTCAGTGTTCTGTGGAAACTTATGAAGATTTTACAGAAGAAGGAACATTTAGAAAACTAGGATTTCAATACACAAAGGTCAAGGAAGAAAAGGTGTACAAAGATAGGGAAAGAGACAGTGGGGAATAACATATAGAAAGAATTTCTCTTCAGCTTGAAAAAAATGAAATGTAATTGAAAATTCTTCACATTCATATTGATGACAACAAAAATCAATCTAATATTTAAATTTTAAATGAAGACAGGACACAGGACTTGTTCTGTACTGTTTCTTCTTTGCTATTATTTTCTTCTCTGATATTTTACCTAGAGTAGAATTTCAATGTATCAGATAGTACATGGGGATTGAATAGTTCAGCTACCAGCTTCCATGATTGAATCCTGTGTTGTGTGTACTCAAATTGTTGTTGCTTCTGTTAGGTGCTATCAACTATGACTCATAGTGATCCTCTGAAGAGACCTAAACCTTGCCCTGTGCTATTCAATTCTCATGATCTCTGATATGCACAAGCCTATTGTCACCGTCAAGCCATCTGGTATAATTATTTCTTGGAGGGTTTTTTTCCCCATAAGGGAAGAATTTGTTTTAATTTTCACTTTGATGAGCCTCACTTCATACAGTAAACCAAGAGCAAGGACAGGTTCTTGTGCCAAGAATAAGTAAGGTGAAAATTCCTGGGTTCAACATAAGAGTGAATTTACTCAAGTTTCCCTTTCTTGGTGATTAGAACTTGTTACTTTCATTGATAACTTCCTGATCCTTATTTGCCCTTTATAATTTGTGATTTTGTTTGTTTGTTTCTTTCCCATCTGGTTTTTACATCTTATTTTTCCTGACCTTCAAATTCTGTGCATGCACTGAACTGTTTGCTTTCTTAATTACTTTTCTGGCCTGATAATAACAACTATAATTACAGTAAAGGCTTCCTGTCACCTACTATCTACCAAGTGATTTACCTACATTAATGAATTCTTTCAGTAATCCTACAATGTATAAATTTTACCCCTATTTTACAGACAAGGAAAAGGAGCCCCCTAACAATAAATAATTTGTGGAAGTCACATAACTGTTAGTTTGTAGAATCAGAATTTACATTGACATTTCTGAGTCAGTATCCATTTTCTTTCCTATAAAGGTACACTAATTGTTAAACTACGAAAAGAGTACTGAATATACCATAGTCTCCCATAACCTGTCAAAACAACAAAACAAATTTGTCTTGGAAAAAGTGAGGCCAGAGCGCTCCTTGGAGGTAAGCTTTGTGTAACATACTTTGGGTATGTTGCAAGGATAGGCTATTCCTTGGAATGGTGGAGGGTAGGTAAAAGAGAGAAAGACCCTTAACGAGATGGATTGGCCTAGTGATAGCAATCATGGGCCCAAATATTTATATATTTATCAGAGATGATGAAGATGGCACAGGAATGACAAGGTTTAGATTTGTTGTTCACAGGTTACTATGAATCTTCCTTGACTCATGGCACATGATAAGACAAAAACTTTTTAAATTCATATTCATACAGACTCTTTATTTCCAACCAAATTGTTAACACAGACTGATTCACACCTTCATTCTTCTTTTTATCCAACTATCTATGATGTCTGAAACTAAAGAAGTAAAGTCAGGGAGCATTTTTGTCTTAACTTTCTGAAAAAAAACTAAGGGAGTCAGAGCCATTGGCTAGAATCTAAACTCTAGAATTTTCCCATTTTCAAGGCAAGCTCTAGGGAAAGGAAGTTCTCATTTCTGCACCCAAGTTCCTCAATTACAAATTTAAAAGATAAGCTTCACTAAATATTTGTGAAGTCTTTACAGGTTTTCTCCCTGAAACATTCTCGGACCATATGCTAACATATCAACTGGTAGGTTCTATTTGCTTTATATTCAACTGTATTTGTGATCCTCTCTCCCATCTCCTTGTACTTCTTGAACAGGTAACAAACACTTTTCTTTATAGAGAGACACACATTATATTTGTTTATCTAATGGAAAATTCTTTCCCACATCAGCACTAAATATGTTAATTCTGTAGACATTATGAATGTAAAAATTATAAAAGTCTTTGCTATAGTTGTTATAAGACTCATGACCAAGTATTGGCTCACTTTCAGAAACTCTGGTAGTCTAGTAGCAAAGAGTTGCACTGTTCAAGTCAAACACAGTCTGTTCTATTCCATCGGCTGCACCTCAGGAGAAAGATGAGTAATACTCTCCAGTGCCATTTACAGCATCTTAAAACTCTCTGGGGAAGGGTCAGTTTAGAGTCAGTTTCGATTCAGGTAGATAACAACAAAAACTTGCTATCGGGGGTCAGCTATGAGTCAGTTCCGACTGGGCAGTAGATAACAAGGACAATGACGGGGAAACCTGCTGGAGGGTCAGTAATGAGTCACTTCTAACTTGACAGTACACAAAACCAGCAGGAACAACAAAACCCTGTAAGAAGGTCAGCTATGTGTTAATTCCAACTAGAGAGCACATAACAATGAATAACTAGTGAATCTCAGGAAACTATCAAATACTCTAGTATCTAGTATCAGTCTTCACTCACTATGCATTAGTTTTTCTAATTATCAAAATTATTAATGTGTCCTTTTTATCTTGTATCTAATATTTATTAATTAAAGTTCCCCTTTTTCTCCATCTGATAAGAGTATAGTAATATTTACTAGTCAATGAATACACAAGAGGATGAATTGATAAACTTATAAATAAATTGATAGATAATCAGTAGTATACTCTAACTTTATTTTGCTTTGAAAGAAAAGCTGCCACACTGCTCCTTAGAATTAGGGATAGTGAGACTTCACGTCACCCAGTTTGGATAGGTTATCGAGAGGTACACTCCTTTAAAGAGTGCATTATGCTTGGAAAAGTAGGGGTCAAGCAAAGGAGAGGAAGATCCTCAATAAGATGGATTGTCAGAGTGACTGCAACAGTAGACTTAAACATAGTGAGACTATGAAAAAGCACAGGTTTAAGCAAAATATCACTCTATTATACATGGGATTCTATGTATAGGAAATCAACTCAGTGGTGCCTACCAACAAAATACCTCGCTTTCTACACCTACCAACCAAAAGTACATTTTTTATTACATATTTTAGGACTTATCCCACAAAAAAATAAACAAGTATCTAAAAGTAACATTTCTTTGTTTTTGTTGTTATGTGCCATTGAGTCGTTTGTGACTCAGAGTGACCCTATGTACAACAGCTCTCAACCTTGTTCTATCTATATCCAATTTCATTGTTTCCAACACACATACCTCCACACATTACCCCAGTCACTGAGTCAATCCATTCCATCCAGGGTCTTCCTCTCTTGTGCTATCCTTCATCCTTCCAAGCATGATGTCCTTCTCCAAGGACTGGCCCTTTCTGGTAACATACTCAAATTATGGGAGACGGAACTTTAAAATTCTTACCTCCTTCAATGGTGATTAATTTTATAAAACATAACGCATGGGATTCATTGTATGAAACACAACGTGAATGAAGAATACTGTGAAAAACTATGTACACCAACTTTGTAAGCAAACAAATACAAACTAAATTTTTTTAAAAAAAAATCTCTACCTCCAAGGACCAGCCTAGTTTCACCCTTTCCAGGTCAGAACTATTTGTTCTCTTGGCAGTCCATGGTATAATCATTACTCTTCTCCAACACCACAACTCAAAAGCATCAATGATTCTTCAATCATCCTTAATCATTGTCCTGCTCTCCGATGCATAGCAATGGCTTGGATCAGGTGTACAATATTCTGCAGACGGACACTGTTGCTCTTTAGTACTCTGGAGAGGTCCCTGATTTTCAAAGTGCAATTCCTCTTTTAACTTTCTGGCTGATGAGACCAAGAGTGTTGATTTTGGTACTGAGAAAACTGATCCAAGCGATCTCAATTTTTTTTTCCATCTGTCATCATGCTGCCATTGTCTTTAGCAAGCTGAAATCGTCAATATTACAATAATTAAAAATACATCAAAAACAAAATAAGTTTATCTCATCTTCATAAGGCTATCATTTAAACCAAAAGTGCTATGTCAAAATTCTTGATAAGTAGTGCCCTCTGCTTCATTGACATAAAAATAAAGAATGCATCATATAAGGGATAGATCAAACAATTGTGCCTTTTAAGCATTAAAGACCCATCCAAAACCCCATACACCTCAATATATAAATGATCATTTCATTAAAAATTAGTACACTGCAGTTTTGCAGAGATAATTTGGGTTTGTGAAAGTCTTGACCCAGTTGTATTAAACTTCTTATATGATTTTACTCATTCTCCAAAAGCAATAAAAATATTCTCTTTTGTATTTGCATTAGAAAAAAAAAGAGACCTTTCTTTTCACTAGTATTATTGTTGCTGTTGTTGTTGATCGCATTTGAGTAGAGCATGACTTATAGAGACCCTATGAACAAAAGGCCTAAAGTCCTTCTACAACTATTGACATTTATCAAAGTTCACAAAGTTTCTGGAGGCATGTTATTTAGGAAGTGGATGCCACTCATGCTTTCGAACCTGTCATAGTATGTTGTGTGCCATTTCGTTGCCTGCAATGTACAGCGACCCTATGTACAGCAGCTCTGAACTCTTCCCTGTCCTGAGCCGTCTCGCTAATTCCAACACACCAACCCCCATTGCCCCAGTTACTGTATCAATCCATCTCTTCCAGGATCTCTCTCATAAGCTGTATGTCCACCCTTCCAAGAATGATGCCTTTCTCCAAGAACCAACAACACGCCCAAAGTAAGTGAGGCAGAGTTTCAAAATACTAGCCTCCAAAGAGAGACTCGGTTTCACCTTCTCCAAGACAGACCAATTTGTTTCCTTGGCAGCCCTGGTGTGTACAAGACTCTTCTCCAGCTTCACAACTTGAAGGCATCTATTCTTCTTCTGTTATCATCAGTCGTTGTCCAACTCTCTGAAGCATAACAAGTAATTTAGAAGACCATGGCCTGGATTAGATGCACCTTTGTATCTAATGTTTCAAAGATCTAATAAGTATGACAATGTCCTGTCCTGCTGCTGATAATTTATTTAAAATCTGAAACATTCATACTCATTTTTACAATTATTATTTTAAATCTTTCATGATGTACAGCTTTTTGACAGGCATTGTGTCATATTCTTCCTATGCAGTGATGAATAAAACAAAGTCTTTGTTTTCATGGGTCTTACATAGTACTGAGATAGACAGTAATTAAAATAATAGCAAAGAAAAAAAATAAAATAATTACAGAGAGATAAAGATTCAAAGCAAAATAAAGTAGAATAATAAGATGATGTTAGACAACATATAACCAGATTTAAATATCTATTTAATAAATGCAAAATTGCTGAAGTAAGAGAGCTTAAAAGAAGATTTCAAAGAAAAAGCTCAAAAGACAAGTAAAGTATTAAAAATAAATACACAAATATCTGGATTTAGAAAGCTAAAAGGGAGGCTTTTACATGTGGCACTTCTATGTGTGTTGCTTCAATGCCACGTATCCAGTCAATTAACTAGGTACCTGCCTTAAAAATTTCTTAGTGGACTGGTTTCTTCCCTGGAGCATTAGACTGCAGCACCACTGCCAGGCAGTCTCTCCTAACTGAAGGGCCCCTGGCATAGCCACTTGGACCACTGAACCCACCTCCTGAAAGAACTTATCCAGCTGCTGGGACAGTCCCTCCCACCATCTAAAAGCCCAGCACCAGCCCTTCACCTGTAAGTCCCAGTAATAGTGCCAGGACGCTCCGCATGAAGCATGGAAGTCCCACCACCTGGAAGTCCCACCTCTGCCACCTGGAGGACACGACACTACCATCTGGAGGTCCTGACCCCACAGTCTGGATGCCCCATCCCCAATGACTGGAGAACAACCTTGGGCCACCCCTCTGAATTGTGCCAGTGACATCAGTATCACAGGTGAACCAATTTCCTTTCCTCTCCCCTCCTAAAGCATGAGCTGCCTTTAGCCCAGAGCACCTTGGAATGACCTAGTTACAGCAGTTGTCTGACAGGGGAGGCTGTTAACTCACAGGAATTTTCTCTCCCAAACTGAAGCAAGTCCTCCTTTGAGTCAAAAGTTCAAAGGGAAACTCAGGCAAGGTAACTGTCCCACCAGTAGCTGTCCCACCATCTTCAGAAGCAGTGAAGTCAGACCAAGAGCCTACTATTGCCCCGAGAGTGAAAAATTTTATCACAGCAATGGGACATAGGGAGTTGGCTACCTTACATTCTACACAAACCCAAAGCAAGATGTGATCCCAAAACAGTTAAACAGTATCAATGGATTTCTTGAAGCTGAAAGTATGATGGAACTTCTGACACAGAATTTAAAAGGAAAAAAGACTGAATATTTTCAATGCATGAAAGACAAACTTGAAGAATTGCAGAACACTGTGAGCAAAAACCAAGAGGAACTTTAAAAAGCAATCCAAAACAATGCAGATAAAACAAAAGAAGCATTACAGACTCAGGAAAAAGAAACCACAATCCAAAATACTACGTCCAATGTTTCAGATGCTCTCAAAATGTTGGAGGGACATATGAACACAGTTGAAAAGATGGAACACAGAATCAGTGAAATAGATTTTAGAGTTGTGACTACTGATCTCCTAGAACAAAAGAAGAATCAAAAAGAAAGGGGGGAAAGAAAGCCTAAGAATAATGAACATAACCAGGGTCCCAGAACAGCAAGAAGTAAAAACAGCAAGAAAGTTATGGAAGAATTACTAGAAGAAAACCTCCAGGCATAATGAAGAAGGAGAAAATATATATTCAAGAACCTGAGTGAATATCATATAGAGTGTACCACAAAACAAAAACACCAAGAAACATCATAGTAAAATTTGCCAAAACCAAAGATAAGAGAGAATCACAAAAGCAACTAGGGAAAAACAAAGAGTAACCTATAATGGAGAGCAAATAATATTAAGTGCAAATTTCTCAGCAGAAACCATGTGAGCGATAAGACAGTGGAATGACATATATCAAACACTCAAAGAACACAACTATCAACCAAGAATACTATACCCAGCAAAACTGTCCACTGAAAATGAAGGAGAGGTCAAGATATTCTCCTTCTCAGAAAAGGAGAACCTAAGAGAGTTTGTTAAAACAAGCCCAGCATTGCAGAAAACACTGAGAAATGTCCTCCTTAAACAGGTGCTACAGAAAACAGGATGGACCAAAGTAACCAGCAACAATGTCAAAAAGAACACAACAAAATTATAGCAATAAAACCTTGCCTCTCAATAATCACAATGAATGTGAATGCTTTAAAAGCACCACTGAAGAGAAGAAGAGCAGCAGATTGGATAAAAAACCCAAAATCTATCCATATGCTGTCTACAAGAGACACACCTGAAAAGTGAAGATAAAGGAAGACTGAAAAGAAAAGGGTGGAAAAAAATGTATACTAAAATATAATACTTATATTTTAGGGCATTATTTTTATCGTAGGAGTATGCAATGAGGGTTGTAGAATGGATTTTATTTGGGGCTAGGGGGTGGGGTTTGGGGAGGTGCGGGAGGGGGGATTGTGTACCAATGAGGGAGTTTTTCTTTTGCTTTTCAAGGAGAGGAGCAAATGGGGGGGAGGGGGAGGGGTTTGTGCGGGGAGAAGGGTGCAACAATGAATGAATGGAATCCCAAAATCTCTGTAGATGTTCATTGAGATGAAAAATAAACAACCTAAATTTAAAAAAAAATGTATACTAAGTAAATGATAACCAGGAAAAAAAGCAAGATTAGTGATATTAATCTCTGGTAAAATAAATTTTGACACAAAAACCAACACAAAGGACAAGGAACGTGACTATATAAGGCTTAAAGAGTCAATAGAACAAGAAGACATAACAATAATAAGTATCTGTGCACCAAATGATAGAGCTGCAAAATATACAAAACAAACATAAACAAAACTGAAAAAGGAAATAGACAATACCACTAGAGTAGTTGGAGATTTCAACACACAACTTGTAAGAAAAGATAGAATTACCAGAAAGAAACTCAACAAAGCTGCTAAATAATTAACCACAAAAGAAACCAACTTGATCTCAAATATATATATGTCAAGAAGACAAAGATTCTCACAACTTGATCAATTGGCAGCATCAGGATGGATGAAGAAGAGATTGAGATTGTTCACAGTTTTAGTTTGCTTGGCTCCACAGTCAACACTCTTGGCACCAGAAGCCAGGAAATTAAAAGACGTATTGTGATGGGATCCAGTCAAATGCCTTGGCATAGTCAATGAAACACAGATAAACATTCCAATGGTATTCCCTGCTTTCAGCTAAGACCCATCTAACATTAGCTACAATATCCCTAGTACCACGACCCCTTCTAAACCCAGCCTGGA
>NW_006399793.1:31487-32014 GCF_000299155.1 Elephantulus edwardii
ACTAAGGAGGATAGGAGATTTGATGCCTTTGAGCTGTGGTGCTGGAGAAGAGTATTGAGGGTACCATGGACTGCTAGGAAAACAAACAACTTCATCCTGGAAAGGGTCAAACCAGGCTGCTCCTTGGAGGCAAAGATTCTAAGGCTCCATCTAACATATTTGGACATGTTGCAAGGGGGGACAGGTCCTTGGAGAAGGACACCACGCTTGGTAGGGTGGAGGGACAGCACAGAAGGGGAAGGTCCCCTATGAGATGGATTGATTCAGTGACTGGGATAATCAGGATGGGTGTGTCGGAGATGGTGCGATTGGCACAGGATAGAGCAGAGTTTAGGGATGTTGTACACAGGGTCGCTATGAGTTGCAAGCGACTCGATGGCACATAATAACAGACAATAATTGTAATGGGAAAGTCTGCTGTTAGGGACCTCTCCAAAGTACTGAAGAGCAATGGTGTCTGTCTGGATACCAAGGTGTGTCTGATACAGGCCACGGTCTTTGCAATCACTTGTTAAGCATCATAGAGT
>NW_006399793.1:33584-44962 GCF_000299155.1 Elephantulus edwardii
TATATAAAATCTCCACTTCCCCTCCAGAAAATCACAGTATACAGTTTTCTCAATGGAAATGGGAAAAAAACCACAGAATATACCACATTATTTTAGGTCACAAGGCAAGACTCAATAAATTAAAAACACAGAAATAATACAAAGCATCTTCTCAGACCACAGTGCTACAAAATTAGAAATCAATAACAAAAGGATAAAGGAGAAAATGTCATACATTTGGAAGCTCAACAACAACTTGCTTGAGCATGAGTGGGTAATGTTGTTATTGTTATGTACTATTGAGTTGCTTGTGACAAGAGCCCTAAATCCTGATCTATCCTGTGTCAACCTCACTGTCTCTGACACACCTACTCCCATTACTCCAATCACTGAAACAATCCATCTCATTGAGGGTCTTTCTCTCTTGCACTGTCCTCCACTCTCCTAAAACATGATATCTCTCTCCAAGGACTGGTTGCTTCTTGCAACATGCCCAAAGAATGTCAGGTGAAACTTCAGAATCCTTGTCTCCAAGGAGCAGCCTGGTTTCACCCTCTCCAGGATAAGCCTGTTTGTTCTCCTAGAAGTCCATGGTACATTCAACACTCTTCACCAGCATCACAGCTCAAAGGCATCTATCATCCCTAGTCACTGTCCAGCTCTCTGATGCATTGCACGCAATTACAAAGACTATGGCCTGGATCAGGCACACCTTAGACTCCAACCTGATGTTGTTGTTCTTCAGTACTCTGGAGAGGTCCCTGACCCCTGACTTTCCCAATGCATCTCATCTCTTGATTTCCTGGCTGCTGGTATCAAGAGTGTTCACTATGCAGCCAAGCAAACTAAACCTGTTAATTATCTCAATTTCTTCACTATCCATAATGATGCTGCAAATTGGCCCAGTGGTGAGAACCTTTGTTCCTTGACGTTGAACTTCAATCTATATTGAAGGCTGCAGTCCTTGACCTTCTGTAGCAAGCACCTCAGGTTCTCCTCAGTTTCAGCAAGAAGAGTTGTGTCATCTGCATAATGCAGGTTGTTGATGAATCTTCCATCAATCCTAATGTCACACTCCTCCTCATACAGCTCAGTGTCCAGGATGATCTGTTCTGCATACAGCTTGAAATGTCTGGAGACAGAATATATCGCTGGCAGACATCCTTCCCAATTTTGAATCATGCAGTGCCTCCTCGCTCTGTTCTGTCTACTGCCACTTGGTTCAAGAATAAGTTCTGGGATTTCTATTCTCAGAATCAGCCACAGCTTGGTGTGATCCACAAAGTCAAAAGCCTTTGCATAGTCAATGAAATACGGATACATATTCCTCTGCTTTCTGCCAAGATCCAACTAACATTAGCTATAATATCCCTTATACCAACTAGCCTGCACATCTGGCAGTTCTCTGTTAACATGCTGCTCCAGTCATTTTTGGATATTTTCAGCAGAAGCTTGCTTGCATGTGATATTAATGATATTGTTCTATAATTTCCACACTCTGTCGAGTCACCTTTCTTTGAAATGGGAACAAATATCAATCCCTTCCAGTCATTTGGCCACCATGCTATCGTCCAGATTTTTGGCACAACTTAATGAGCCCATCCAGGGCAGCATCTGTTTGTTGAAATATGTCAATTGGTATGCCATCAACTCCTGGAGCCTTGTTTTTTGCCACTTCTTTCACAGCAACTTGTACTTCTTCCTTAATCACAATGGGCTATAGAAGAAATAAAAAATGAAATTAAGAAGTTTCTTGAAACAAATGACAATGAAAACACAAATTACCAAAACCTCTATGAAACAGCCAAATCAGTAATCAGAGGTAATTTTATAGCAATAAGGAAACACATGAAAAGATAAGAAAAAAATGATAATTGACTCTCTAGTCCACCATCTCAAACAAATTGAAAAAGAACAGCAAGAAAACCCTAAACCCTCTACAAAACTGGAATTATACTATCAAAGGGGGGGAAAGAGGAATGAACTGTGGGGGGGTAGAGAAATAAACGGGGGGGGGAAGAAAAGATACAAATAATCCAAATAAGAGATGAAATGGGCAAATTCACAATAGAACTAACTAAAAAAGTTAAACACTGGAATGCTATGAAAAACTATGTTGTTGTTGTTGTTGTTGTTGTTATATGCCATCAAGTAGCTTGCGACTCATAGGGACCCTATGTACAAGAGCTCTAAATGCTGTTCTATCTTGTGGCAACCTAGCCATCTCAAATGCACTTATTCCCACCACTCCAGTCACAGAATCGATCCATCTCATCAAAGGTTTTCCTCTCCTTCGCCGCCCCTCCACTATGCCAAACATGATGTCCCTCTCCAAAGACCAGTCCCTCATTGCAACATGCCCAAAATATGTCAGACGAAGCTTCAGAATCCTTGACTCCAGGGAACACTCTGGCTTCACTCTCTCCACGACAAACCTGCTTATTCTCCTAGCAGTCCATGGTATATTCAACACTCATCTCCAGCACCACAGCTCAAAGGCATCAATCCTCTTTCTATCAACCCTATTCACTGTTCAACTCTCTGATGCATAGCACGTAATTGCGAAGACTATAGCCTGTATCAGGCGCACCTTAGTCTCTAGCCTGACATCATTGCTCTTCAGTACTCTTGAGAAGTCCGTCACAGCCAACTTTCCCAATGAAATTTTTCTCCTGATTTCCTGGCTGCTGTTACCAAGAGTGTTGACTGTGGAGCCAAGTAAATTAATACTGTTAACTATCTCAATCTCTGTACCATCCATGCTGATGCTGCCAATTGGCCCAGTGGTTAGAATCTTTGTTTTCTTGATATTGAGCTTCAGTCCATATAGGAGGCTGTAGTCCTTGATCTTCTGCAGCAAGCACTTCAGGTCCTCCTCAGTTTCAGCAAGCAGGGTTGTGTCATCTGTATAACGCAGGTTGTTGATAAATCATCCACCAATCCTAATGCCACACTCCTCCTCATACAGCCCAGCGTCCAGGATGATCTGTTCTGCATACAGATTGAAAAGGTATGGAGACAGAATACATCCCTTATGAACTAACTCCCTTCTTGATTTTGAACCATGTAGTGTCTCCTTGCTCTGTTCTGACAACTGCCTCTTGGTCCAAGTATAAGTTTTGTATTAGCACCATCAAATGTTCTGGGATTCCCATTCTTCTCAGAGTCAGCCACAGCTTGTTGTGATCCACACAGTCAAAAGCCTTTGCATAGTCAATGAAGCACAGATAGACATCCTTCTGGTATTCTTTGCTTTCTGCTAAGATCCATCTGACAATAGCTGTAACATCCATAGTACCATGACCTCTTCTAAATCCAGCCTGCACATCTGGCAGTTCTCTGTTGACATATTGTTCCAAAAGTTTTTGGATAATCTTCAGCAGAATCTTGCTTGCATGTGATATCAATGATATTGTTCAATAATTTCCACACTCTGTTGGGTCACCTTTCTTTGGAATGGGAACAAATATCAATCTTTTCCAATCAGTGGCCCAGCTGGCTCTTCTCCAGATTTCTTGGCACAACTTAGTGAGCACATCCAGGCCAGTGTCTGTTTGTTGAAACATGTCAGTTGGTAATGCCGTCAACTCCTGGAGCCTTGTTTCTTGCCAATTCCTTCAGAGCAATTTGAACTTCCTCTTTCATCACCATAGGCTCTTGTTCATATGCCATTTCATGAAACAAATATGAAAACCTAGAGTAATGGACAAATACATAGAAATGCACAACCTATCTAAACTGACACAGACCAAGATCAAACACCTAAAAAGACCAATTATAAAAGAAGAAATTAAACTGGTAATAAAACAACTTCCAACAACAACAACAACAAAAAAATAGTACTGGACCAGATGGTTCTACAAGTAATTTTTATAAAACCTTCAGAGGAGAACTGTCACCAATTCTTCATAAACTATTTTAGAAATTAGAAAAAAGATGGAATTCTTCCAGACTCATTTTATGAAGTAAATATATTCTTCAGACCAAAGTCAGGTGAAGACAGCACCAAAATAGAAACTTATACACCAGTATCTCTCATGAACATAGATGAAAAAATCTGAACAAAATCCTGGCCAATAGAATTCAATGGTACATCAAAAAAGAAAAAAAATTTACCATGACCAAGTGGGAATCATAACAAGTGTGCAAGGATGGTTCAACATAAGAAAACAATCAGTGTAATTCATCACAATAACAATGCAAAGGACAAGAACCACATGATCCTATCAATTGATGCAGAAAAGGCCTTTGACAAAATTCAACACCCTTTCCTCATTAAAACAATGAACAAAACAGAAATAGAGGGGAATTTCCTCAAAATAATAAAATGTATATATGCAAATCCAAGAGCCAACAATTAATTTTTTTCTTTCTTTTTGAGAATTTAATGAAAGTTTATACAGAGCTTGGATTTCCATTCACTCATTGTTGCACATTTTCCTCCCTGTCCCCTCCCTCAGTTCACTTTTCTCTTTGAAAACCATTCTTTCATTGTTGTACTATCCTCTATCCCATTCCCAGCCCACTTTACTATGCAGCTACTATTCTGGACTTTTGTGAGGCAAATAATACCTAATCATATATTCCTTTCAAGCAGTTCTAATCCTCATCTGTTTCAATGCAGTGTACATCATTTATCCCCTCTTTTCTTAATTTACTCCCAACCTCCACATCAGTCCTGTTTTATAACAGTGGCATTATGCAGTATTTGTCCTTTTATGACTGAGATATTTCACTCAGAATAATGTCCTCCATGGTCCCCCATTTTGCATATTTCATGCATTCTTTGTTTTTCAGTGCTGCATGTATTCCATTGTATGAATATACCATAACTTTTCTACCCATTCATTTGTTGATGAGTACTTGGGTTGTTTCCATCTCTTTGCTATTATGAACAATGCAGCAATAAATATGGGTGTGTAAAATACTAAAAAAAATTTAAAGAACATTAAAAGAGAAAAACACTTAGTATTTCTTAAACTGTAAGAATTGAAGAAGTACTTGAAGCTTCTCTTTTTTCACTTATTTTTCCATATTTTCTTCCTTCCCTTTCTCTTCCCCAACCCTAGTTTTAAGTTTCAATACTGAAGGATTCTATGGGCAAAATATTTAATGATTCAGGAAACAGCAAACTTGATTTGGCTCATAGGAAACTTATACATAGGCCAAGAAGCTGTTGTCTGAACAGGCTAAATATGAAAAACGGCATCATTTAAAATCAGGAGAGATTTACATCGGGACTATATCATTTCTCCATACCTATTGAAATTCTACACTGAGTAAATAATTCAAAGTGTTAAATTATAGGAAGAACGTGACATCAGGATCAGAAGAGCCATCAACAACCTCCATTATGCAGATAACACATCTTGCTTGCAAAGAGTGAACACTTACTGCAGAAGATCAAAGACTACAGTATTCAGTATGGATTAGATCTCAACATCAAATCAGGGAGCTCTGGTGGCCTAGTGGCAAGAAGCTGTGCTGCAATCCCAAAGACACATTGTTCTAACCCACTAGGTGCTCTGCTGGAGAAGAAGGGGCAATCTCCTCCTGTACCGGTAGGATCCAATTTGACAGTACACACACACACACACACACACACACACACACACACACACACTCTAAATAAGTACATAAATAAATAAATACATTTATATAAGAAAAAGCCACTGGATCAGCAGGCAGCAACATAACAAATGAAGAAAAGATTAAAGTTGATAAGTTGATAATTTCATTTTACCTGAGCCTACAATCAATACCCATGGAAGCAGCAGTCAAGAAATCAAAAGATGAGTTGCACTGGGAAAATCTGCTGTCCAAGACCTCTTTAAAGTGTTAAAGAGCAAAGATGTCAGTTTGAAGACTAAGGTGTTCCCAGTTCCAAACCAGTATTTTAAATTCCCTACTATGAATCTGAGATGAATAAAGAAGGCAGCAGAAGAATTGATGGAGTGAATTGTGGAATTGGAAAGAGTATTAAATAGCCCAATGACCGCCCAAATAACAAACAAATAATCTTGGAAGAAGTGCAGCTAGGGTATTCCTTAGAGGTAAGGATGGTGAAATATACTTGCGGAATGTTATCAAGAAGGGCTAGTCATCTGAAACATACATCATACTGAGAAAGGTGGAGAGTTAGAGGAAGAGAGGAAGACCCTCAAGGAGATGACTTGGCACACTGTAGCAACAGACTAGAGTGTGGTGGAGATCATGAGGATGGCACAGCTTAGGACAAAGCTCTGATTCATTGTTCACAGGGTCACTAAGAGTGATAGCGGACTCAAAGGGGGGAAAAAAAAGAACAACACACAACCAGGAAAATAGTCTAAATATTTCAAACAGAAGTAATCAGCTGATAGAAGAGCTGAAGATTCTAACAGTATGGTTGGACTTCCTAGAGATAACAAGTGCAGAACACCATTATCAGCACATCTGGGATGGACAAAAGAAGGTGGCCTGTTATCAGATGGTATAGCTAGCATCAGAGAAAACTGACAGGATAGAACTAGAGTCTTTAGGAAAAATTTTGCTGTAGATACCATTCCAGAAAGAGAATGAAGATAAATACCATGTCTGTGCATTAGCACCATTCCTTGGCCTAATGCAGCAAGAAACCAATGGTCAAAGCAGCCTGTGAGATGCAACTCCTCAAGTGATGGACAAAGATTAACTCTGAAGTCAAACAAGTCCAGACATGCACAGGGATAGAGAGTGACTAGACAAGAGAGGAACTATTTTAAATAGCACTCAGTGATAGGTGACTTAGAAGATCACAACTGGGCAAAGATCTAAAGCTGAGAAAGGAAGGAGTCATAAAACCATGTGAGAAGAGCATAGGGGACCAAAAATAACAAGAAATCGAAGGACTGTGAGCACAGAAAAGACCTTCACAAGTTTGAGCAATGTCGTTAAGACTTCAGCTGCTTGAAACAGAGAGATCAAAGCAGAGAGTTAATGAGAGATACACTCTGATAGTTGGCTGGTAACAGATTATATTGGGTTGTGAGTCATGGGAAAAGAGTTTAGATTTTATCATTGCACTACTCTACAAAAAACTGTCTCCTCTATTTGAAAATAAGCACAAAATCAAGAATAATATTTCTTATATAAAACTCGCCAATCCTTTGAGACAGAGCTGCCCTAGTGAGTTTCCAATGTTGCAGTCCATAGAAAGTTGTAATACTAACTCAAAGGCCACATATCTCTAGCTGTTAAAAATGCAACAGCAATTCTCCAGAGAAAGATGGGCAATCTCCTTCTGTTAGCCTCAGAAATCCAATAGGAGATTTCTATTTGTTGGGAGTGACTTAGTGGTAGTGAGTTGACTCTTTGGTGAAGTAGACTGACACATGATTTGCCCTTGAAAGAACCGGCAAGTTGAAGCCAGTACCTTTTTGGTTAGCAGCCAAATACTTAACCACTGCACCAATAAAGTTATTTATATGATTTTTAAAAGTAGTTTATTTGGTCAGAGATCAATGGTGATTAATTTTACAAAACACAATGTATGGGAATGATCATATGAAACACAACATGAATGAAGGGATGTGCAACACAATGTAAACAAATAAAAACAAGATATGCAAATTTTATATGCAAACCAATATAAAATAATTTCTTAAAAGTCATTTATGAATAGGAAATTTGTCTACAAAATGACATATTGTTGTTATGTGCCATTGAGTCACCATAAACTCATAGCGACCCTATGCACATTAGCTCTGAAACCTGCCCTATCCAGAGTCAATCTCATCATCTCTGACAGACCTAATCCTATTTTTCTAGTCACTGAGTCAATCCATCTCATCCTGGGTCTTCCTCTCCTGCACTGTCCTAAGCATGATGTCCCTCTCCAAGGACTGGTTTCTCCTGGCCACAAGCCTAAATTATGTGAAATGAAGCATCAAAATCCTTGCCTCCAGAGAGCAGTCTGATTTCACTCTGCAGGACAGACATTTTTATTCTCCTAGTCGTTCACAGTATGTTTTACACTATTCTCCAGAACCATAACTCAAAGGCATCAATTCATCTTCTGTCATCCTTAGTTATTGTCCAGCTCTCTGATGTGTAGCAAGCAACTGCAAAGATCGTGGCCTGGATTAGGTGCACCTTAGTCTCCAGACAGACATCATTGCCCTTCGATACTCTAGAGAGGTCACTGATAGCAGACTTCATAAAATATTGCTATTATTTTGTTGATGACACTAGAATCTCTAAATGTTGCACAATATAAGTGTTTAATATCCTACTTGTAAATAAAAACAGTTAAACACTTAATAATGCTAGAAAAGTTTCTTTTAGAATTAAAAATACTATAATCTGGCAAGTAGTAATTGAAAATTAATTTTAGTATCATCAGGAAGCACTAAACGATAAATATCTTACACATAATAGATATTATTTGTCAAGTAAATTAATAAATAATTAGATCATATACTTAATTTCACCAAAATGAACTTATTTCTTTGACATTTAACTGCCAAGAGTTGGCAAAGTGTGTTTTAGAATTCTAAGGAAATAGGTTTAAATATTGATTTGCTAAAAAAATTGGCAAAGAAAAAAAAAGTTAGACTGGCTTGTCCTTTTCCAGTCAGAGAGAAAGATTAGCAATAACTAGGGGGAGAAATAGCACAAACAATTCATTACTTGCTAAGAATTTCACATAAATATTGCTCTTTCAAATCATGTGATTTCATGTAGAAGCAAATTAGCATAATATATATAACAGAAATGAAAATGTCAGTTATTTTCTAGCATTTCTTTGGAAAATATATTCAAAGTTTCTTTAATGTGAATATGGAAAATGGGTGAATGTCAAAGATACGGTATTTTGTGCATAATGTTATACTTTCCTCATTTACCTTACCCATTACAGGCTTTCATTCACTGAAAAATTCTCTAGTACTACGTATTGTCCAGCATCATATAGTTAGACATGAAATAAAATTTCCTATTTTTATCAACCGTATGATCATTAAGCTATTTGACTTAGCAGTAATGCTTATTATAACAATTTCTCAAGGTCTTGAAATCTGAAATTCTCTAAATGTTTGGTGGTCTATTGATAAAAACATAGTAGACTTTTGGGTTTGCTTTTTTAAGATACAGACAGGATTAATGAGAGAATAACAAAATAAAAATCAATGCATCCATATGGCATCCTTCTGTCAGACACTGGAAAACATCAAATAAAAATAATACCTAAAGAAAATGTGCTGAAACATTCAACCTCCATCACTTCACATAATTAAAATATAAGCTGAAATTAATTTGTTAACTCACAAGCAGAATTATTCCATCAAATCTGGCCGAAGATTTGCTTATCTAAAGAAATAAAAAGAGTTCTTTGTATCCAGATTTAGTAGAAATCTGTTATTGCAAAGAGAGACATCTGCTGTTTCTTGTATTTTTTTTCAGTTGTGAATATGAATTTTACTTTAAAAAGCTTTATTTTTCATCTAATTTCTAAATTCAAAAGTTTTACAGCACTCTAGAGAGGAGTATTTCTCTCAAAACTCTAAAGATTATTTACAATATATTTACTTAGAGGGAAATAGGTATAAGAGACAATGCTAAAAAGCTTCTGTATTGTTTCACCTCATGACTCTGATTTTTAATAAAGTAATGTTAGACCTGTGTTTGTGAAAAATAAAAAGCCAAGACAGTTTTGAGGAATATGCCAGGTAATTCGGAACCATTTTCAGATCTAGCAGTTTGTTAAAGGGTCAGGAATCAGAAAAGATGGAGATAAAAATCTTTAACACTAAATAAAATGGTTCAAAGAAAAGGACTTCTGTAATGGATGATTAATGTAGTGAAAGTTCAGGTTTTAACCTACGCAAAGTTTCACTATCAGGATGAGAATTTTCACAAACACAATAGGTTTCATTTCTATAATCATGACTTGACAGAACAGTGCTGATTCTGTACTGTTAGAAATACTGCCTCTTGGTGTATGCACAAACAATACGTGAACACAACAAAACGATCTGGAATTTCCATACTTGACATGTTACCAATAATTTGTTATGACCCACACAGTTGAGTGTCTTTCTGTGGTCTATAAAACACAGGTAAACACCTTTCTCTGTTTTCAGCCAAGATCTCTTCTTTATCAGATTGTACTTGTCATTGTGTATCCTCATTTTAATCCAGCGTCAATTTCTGGAAGTTCTATGCACTGCTGCAATGGTTTTCAAATTCTCTTTTGCAAAGTTTTGTTTGCATATTACCAAGATCTATTTAGCAGTCAGGAGATCAGGAGACGTATTGCATTTGGAAAGTTTGTTGTCAAGAACCTCTCCAAATAAATTACTGAGGAGCAACGATGTTACTTTGAGGACTAAGGTGTGCCTGATCCAGGTCATAGTCTTTTCAATCACTTGCTATGCTGCTGAGACCTGGACAATGCATAAAGATGACAGAAGAATTGTGGTGCTGAGGAGAACACTATATCAATATAGTTTTATTTTTTTTTACAATCATTAGTAATTATCAATGTATTTGATATCTAGTCAATTTGAGATTGAAACATATTCTTTATCTTTGGCATTAGTAATTGGTATATACATTTGAATTGCTGCATTAACTGTTCTATCTTGGAGGCACACAGACATTATTTTACCACTGAAACATTGTATTGAAGTATATCTTGAAACATTCTTTTCTTTGTTGTTTTTGGTATAGAAGACCACAGAATTATCCGATTCAAAATGGTCAATACCAGTCCATTTCAACTCACTAAAGTATACCTAATATATTTGTTTTATGTTTCATTTTTTTGTCAACTTCTGATTTTCCTAATATCATACTTCATGTTTTCCATGCTGTTAATACTATAATGTACTGTTGAGTTACATACGACTGACTCATAGAGACTCTATGAACAAACAATACGAACCCTTGTCCTATTACTCTGCCCTTCTTATCATTCCTGACACACTTGAGTTCACTGTCACAGTCAGTCAGTCTATCAGTCCATCTCACTGAAGGTCTTTACATCTTTCCCTGAACTTTCCGAGATGTGTACAGCCTCAGAATATCTGCGGGAAAGTCAGCTTTGAGTCAGTTCTGACTCAATGATACATAACAACAATTTCCTAAGACAGACTACCGTATCTATCTTTCTCAAAACAGCTATTGTTGTTGTTGTTGTTGTTGTTATGTGCCGTCGAGTCGTTTGCGACTCATAGCCACCCTATGTACAACAGCCCTAAACTCTGCTCTATCCTGCGCCAACCGCACTGCCTCTGACACACCCATCCCGATTACCCCAGTCACCGAATCAATGCATCTCAAAGAGGGTCTTCCCCTCCTGCGCTGTCCCTCCACCCTCCCAAGCATGATGTCCCTCTCCAAGGACCCGTCCCTCCTGGCAACATGTCCAAAGTATGTCA
>NW_006399793.1:46857-63786 GCF_000299155.1 Elephantulus edwardii
AAAGGTCTTATGTGAGTCATAAGTTTTCTCTGACAGAGCTTGCTTGGCTCCGCAATCAACACTCTTAGTACCAGAAGTTAGAAAATCAAAAGATGAATTGCATTAGATAAATCTGCTATCAGGGACCTCTCTAACGTATCAAGAAGCAACAATGTCAATCTAGAGACTAAGGTGCACCTAATCCAGTCTACGATCTTCCCAATTACATGATATGCATCGGAGAGCTGGATAATGATTAAGGATGATAGAAGAAGGCTTGGTGCATTTTAATTGTAGTACCACGACCATCAAGAAAACAAATAGATCTATCTTGGAGACAAAAAAATGAAGTTTTTTCTTGGAAGCTAGGATTTTGAAGCTCTGTCTTACATACATTGGGCATGTGGCCAGGAGGGATTGGTCCTTCGAGAAGGACCTCATGCTCAAAAGGTGGAGGGACAGCGTAGGAGAGAAAGACCCTGGATGAGATGGATTGATATAGTGAGTAGGACAATGTAGGTAGGTATGGTAGAGTCAGAGAAACTGTCTCAGGACAGGGCAGGCTTCAGAGCTATTGCACATAGGGTTGCTATGAGTTGCAGGCAACTCGACAGCACATAACAACAATAACAACAACAAATTGTTTAAAAAGTAAAGTATCATCTTTTTCCTAGTCAGTCTTAGATTGGAAATTTTGCAAAAACTTGTCCACCATGAGCAAAAATTTGTCCACAACCTGGTATCTGAAACACTAGTGGCATAGATACTAGCATCACATCAACATGCAAGTCACCACAGTACAATAAATTGACAGAGAAGTGGTAAATTTTTAAAGAAGCTCTAATATAATGGAAACATTAGTACTTAAAATTAGTTCTTCGTTAAAACTTTCTTTTATCCAAACATCGAGCTGCAGAAACAAGATATACCTTAAAATTGTAGTCCCAATCAATGCTCTAGCTTCCTTGTTTGTATTTTTCCTGCAATTATATACTGTACACTTCTACTACTCTAAACCAACAATTCTTGTTTTCTTTGGCATTTTTCTTTAAGCAAAACATTTTCTTTTTATTCTTAATTCCAAGTTAAAGCTTTGTAGAGAAATTGGAAAAGAGGGGAGCAGGAAATTAATTAAAACTTATGAACACTTCTATAACCAGGAAAGGAAAAAATGGATTAAATGGGACCTTCTAAGGATTAAATCCCTATGCACATCCAAAAACTTCTCCAACAGGGTAAAAAGGGAAGCCATACATTGGGAAAAAATATTTGGAAATTACATGTCAGACAAGGAACTTGTATGTAGAATTTATAAACTACTCGAGCATCACAAGATAAAGGTAAATAACCAACTAAAAAATGGGCACAGTATACGAACAGACACTTCGTCTAAAAAGACATTCAGATGGCAAACAAACACATGAAGAAATAAAATTCCTAGTTCTAAGAGAGATGCAAATCAAAAACAACTACAAGATATCACCTCACCCCAGTAAGAATAGCAAAATTTAGCAGAACAGCAAACATCAAACGCTGACAAGGTTGTGGAGAAACCAGAACCCTTATTCACTCTTGGTGGGAGTGTAAAATGGTGCAACCACTATGGAAGGCTGTATTGACACTTTTTCAAAAAGTTGCAAATAGAAATACCATTTGACCCAGCAAATCCACTACTGGGAATTTACCCTAAAGAAACCATAACTGCCACCCAAGCAGATATAAGCTCACCCATGTTTATTTCAGGTTTGTTTGCAATAGCAAAGAGCTGGAAACAACCCAAGTCCCCATCAACAAATTAACGGATAGAGAAGCTGTGGTATATTCACACAATGGAATATTATTCAACATTGAAAAACAAGGAACTAATGAAATATTATGCAAAACAGATGACCCTAAGGATATTATGCTGCGTGAAATATCTCAGTCACAAAAGGACAAATATTGCATAGGGCCACTGTTGTAAAATGGACTGACATCAAGATTGAGGGAAGACAAAAAAAGAAGGGGAGGAATGATGCATATTGCATTGAAACAGATGAGGGAGAGAACTGTTTAAACGGGATATATGAATGGGTATTCTTGTCATTACAGAAGTTCAGAGTGAAGGCAACATAGTGGAGTGGACTTGAAGAGGCAGAGTTTTTCTTTCTTTTCAAGGAGAAGAGTGAATTGGAGGGGGAAGGGGAAGGGAGAAAAGTTCAACAATGAATGACTGGAAACCATAAGTCTCTGTAAACTTCCATTAAAATTAGTTGAAAAAAAACCAAACCCAAGCATCTAGATAGATCATGTTTTATTATTTAAAATAATTATCTTTTTCTTGTTCAAAATTAAAAATTTTAATACAATTAAGAAAACAAAACAAAAACCAACTAAACTTATGAACACTTAATTTGACTCAGTTTAGAAAGCACTGTATTTGTCTTTGTAAGCTAACTGTAGTTTTGCAAGACAAGCCAGTGACATGCAAAGTAAATCGTTGACATTTCTCCCAATCTATCCCTACTGTTCAGGCAAAAATATTTAAAATTCTCAGATTATTCACTCTTCTGAGTTTATGTCCCTTATATAATAGCATTGAGACCACTAGCATTTGAATTAGCAAATTTCTCACCAAAAATGAAGAACCCTGAGGTACTCAATCTATTGATTAAAATCCTGCTTTTAACAAGGACATCCTGTGATTCCTATACACACTAAAAATTGAGAATTAATTCTCTAATGCTTTACAACTACCAAAGTACTACCTTCAAGTCAATCTCATGGATAGGGATCCGACAAAACCAAACTCAAATCACAACTACTAGATAAATTCACACTCATAGGGCCTGATAGGATAGAGGAGAACTGTCCAATAAGATGTTAAAAGCTATAAATCTTTACACAGGGAGCTCTGCTGGCCTAGTAGGTAAGAAGTTTCACTCAGGCAGGTGGTACAAACCCATCAGCCACTCCTCAAGGAAGAAGATAAGCAAGCAATCTTCTCCTGCGTCATTTACAACCTCTGCAAACCTCCTTAGGGGTCAGTGATAAGTCATTTCTTACTTCACCTTACCTAACAACCATTTTCTGAAGTAGACTCTTGCATTTCTTTCTCCTAAAGCAAGTGAGGAAGTCAAAACATAAGGTTTCAGTTCAATCAAACACTTAGTTACTACAGTACCAGAGCTTACTTTTTAATACATGAGAGTATTTTAAAGTAAAAATTTAAAGTGGACTTAAGTCATTGACTACAAACAACTCAGTTCAACTGGTGAATTACATTGTCAAGCTATCAAGCTTTATTTACTTTTCTTTTTTGTATCCTAATTCTGCCATCCTAAATATTTAACATAAAAGAGCTCCTAGTAACATAGGACCTTGAGTCTATCCCACCTGCATTTCAAAACCATCTCAGGAACAAGTTTGAGGCCTTGAATACTAAAGAGTAAAGGCCAGATGAGTTGTGAGAGGATATAAAGAATATCGTCCAGGAAGAGTGCAAAAGGTCATTACAAACACAGAGGAGGAAGAAAAGACCAAAATGGATGTCGGAGGAGACCCTGAATATTGCACTAGAGCACCAAGAAGCCAAAGCAGAGGGACGAAATTAAGATACTAAGGAGTTGAACAGAAGATTTCAAAAGCCAGAACAGGAAGACAAAGTAAAGTGTTACTTTGAAACGTGCAAGGAGCTGGAGTCATATGTTGTTGTGTTGTTATGTACCATCAAGTCATTGGAAACTATCCTGTGCCAACCTCATTGTCTCTGATTCACCTACTCCCATTGCCCCAGTCACTGAATCGATCCATCTTATTGAGGGTCTTCCTCTCTTGTGGGGTCCCTCTACCCTGCCAAACATGAAGTCCTTCTCCAAGGACTGGTAACTCTTTGTAACATGCCCAAAGTATTTCAGACAAAGCTTCAGAATCCTTGCCTCCTAGGAGCAGCCCGATTTCACCCTCTCAAGGACAAACTTGTTTGTTCTACCAGTCCACAGTATATTCAACACTCTTCTGCAGTGCCACAGCTCAAAGGCATCAATTCTCTATCATCCCTAGTCACTGTCCAGCTCTCTGACACATAGCACATGATTGCAAAGACTATGGCCTGGATTGGGCTCACCTTAGTCTCCAACCTGACATCGTTTCTCTTCAGAGAGGTCCCTGATAACTGACTTTCTCAATGTGATTTGTCTCTTGATTGTCTGGCTGCTGGTACCAAGAGTGTTGATTGTGGAACAAAGCAAACTGAAATTGTTAACAATCTCAATCTCTTCACCATCCATAAGGAAGCTGCAAATTGGCCCAGTGGTGAGAATCTTCGTCTTCTGGATGTTGAGGTTCAATCCATATTGAAGGTTGCAGTCCTTGATTTTCTGAAGCAAGTGCACCAAGTCCTCCTCTGTTTCAGCAAGCAGGGTTGTGTCATCTGCATACTTTTATAAATATTTTTTCTCATTAAAACATACAAGAATATCTACTTCTAGATCTTTCCTACCTTATTATTCATAGACATAATTATTCACGTTTTAATTACCAAATGTAAAGTGAGTAGCAATCCCCAGGTAATGCAATCTGGATAAGGAAGTCATTTTTATTTTGAGTGATGCATTTCAAGTGTTCCTAGAAATAACCCAGATCCCAATTCCAAATCTGTGTGATATTAATGATATTGTTCCATAATTTCCATGCTCTGACAGGTCATCTTTATTTGGAAAGGGAACAAATATAGATCTCTTCTAATCAGTTGGCCAGGTGGTTGTTCTCCAGATTTCTTGGCACAACTTGGTGAGTACATCTAGGGCAGAATCTGTTGTTGTTGTTATGTGTCATCAAGTCACTTGCGACTCATAGCAACCCTGTGTACAAGAGCCCTAAACGCCATTCTATCATCCTGTGCAAACTTCGCCGCCTCAAACACACTCATTCTCACCACTCCAGTCACAGAATCAATCCATCTCATCGAGAGTCTTCCTCTCCTGCGCTGTCCCTCCACTCTCCCAAACATGATGTCCCTCTCCAAGGACCAGTCCCTCCTTGCAACATGCCCAAAGTATGTCAGACATACTCCAGAATCCTTGTCTCCAAGGAGCATTCCGGCTTCACCCTCTCCAGAACAATTCTGTTTGTTTTCCTAGCAGTCCATGGTATAGTCAACACTCTTCTCCAGCACCACAGCTCAAAGGCATCAATTCTCTTTCTGTCATCCCTATTCACTGTCCAACTCTCTGATGCATAGCACGTAATTGTGAAGACTATAGCCTGGATCAGTTGCACCTTAGTCTCCAGCCTGACGTTACTCTTCAGTACTCTTGAGAGGTCCCTCACAGCTGACTTTCCCAATGTGATTTGTCTCTTGATTTCCTGGATGCTGCTACCAAGCGTGTTGACTGTGGAACCAAGCAACCTAAAGCTGTTAACTATCTCAATCTCTTCAACATCCATACTGATACTGCTAATTGGTCTAGGGGTGAGAATCTTTTGTTTTCCTGACATTGAACCTCAATCCCTATTGGAGGCTGCAGTCCTTGACCTTCTTCAGCAAGCACTTCGAGTCCTCCTCAGTTTCGGCAAACAGGGTGTGTCGTCCGCATAACACAGGTTGTTGATGACTCTTCCACCAATCCTGATGCTACATTCCTCCTCATAAGCCCAGCGTCTCGGATGATCTGTTCTGCATACAGATTGAGAAGGTATGGAGACAGAATACATCCCTGACGGACACCCTTCCTGATTTTGTTGTGGTGTTTATTGCCTTTTCAATTTCTTCTTTTGTAATGGGTCTGTTCAGGAATTCAATTTCAGTTAGTGTCCATTTAGGTTGTGAGTTTCTAAGTATTTGTCCATTTCCTCTAAGTTTACACATTTGTTTGAGTATGTCATTGTTGTTGATTGTGTTCATGTCGAGCACGACTCATAGTGACCCTATGAACAGCTATCAACACTTATCAAAGTTCATAGAGTTTACTGAAGCATGTTATTTAGGAAGTGGATGCCACTCCTGCTTCCAAACCTGTTATAGTATGTTATGTGCCTTTTAGTCAAGTATAGTTTTGAGTATAGTTTTTCCATAGTATTTACATATTTCATATTACTTTATAGATTTTCATAATATTCCATTATTAGCCTTTATCTTTTAGTTGGTCCAATTGTGACATTGCCCATCTCATCTCTTATTTGGATTATTTGTGTCTTTTGCTTTTTTTCTTTGGTTAGTTTTGCTAGTGGTTTGTCAGTTTTATTGGTCTTTTCAAGAAACCAACTCATCGGTTTTTTGATGGTTTCAATTATTTTTTTTCCTGTTTTCTACTTTGTTTATTTCTGCCCAAATTTGTATAAAATCATGTTCTTTCAAGGGAGTCAGGTTTTCTTGCTGTTCTTTTCCCATTTGTTGGAGACATTTTGGATTAGAGAGTCAATGATCATTTTTTTCCTGTCTTTTAATGTGTTTGCTTATTGCTATAATTTGACCTCTAATTGCTGCTTTGGCTCATTCCCAGAGGTTTGAGTAAGTTGTGTTTTCATTATGATTTGCTTTAAGAAACTTTTTAATTTCATATTTTATTTCTTATAGAAACCACTCATGTTCAAGCAAAGTGTTGTTCAGCTTCCAAATGCGTGGGGTTTTCCCCCCCTTATCTTCTTATTAATTTCTCATTTTGTAGTATTGTGGTCTGAGAAGATGTTTTGTATTATTTCTATGTTTTTTAAAATTTATTCATTGCTTTGTGTCCTAAAATGTGAACTATTCTGGAGAATGTTCCATGCCCATTGGAGAAGAAGGTATACTATACTTTTTTGGGGTGCATTATCCTATAAATATCTATGAGATTGAATTGGTTTATTGCGTGGTTTAATTCTTCAGCATCTTTGTTGAGTTTCTTTCTAGTAGTTCTATCTTTTCTTGAGAGTGGTGTATTGAAGTCTCCAACTATTATAGTAGTGATGTCTATTTCCTTTTTCAGTAGTTATAAGTTTGTTTTATATATTTTGCTGGTCTTTCATTTGATGCATAGATATTGACCGTTGTTAGATCTTCTTGTTCTACTGGCCCTTTAAGCATTATGTAGTATCCTTCCTTGTCCTTTATGATGTTTTTTGCATTGAATTCTATTTTATCAGAAATTAATATTGTCACTCGATAATTGGAATGAGAGTGTCAGAGACAGTGCAATTGGCACAGGACAGAGCAGAGTTTAGGGCTGTTGTACATAGGGTCGTTATGAGTCGCAAGCGACTCGACGGCACATAACAACAACAAACAACAACTCTTTCTTTATTCTGGTTGGCATTTGCTTGGTATATTTCCCCCCACCCTTTTAAGTCTTTCTTTATCTTCATTTTTCAGATATGTCTCTTGTAGACAGCATATGTATTAATTGTTTTTTAATCCTGTCTACTACTCTTTTTCTCTTCAGTGGTGCATTTAAACCATTTATATTCAGTGTAATTCTTGAGAGACAAGGTTTCATTGCTATAATTTTGTCGAGTTCTTTTTGGTGGTGTTGCTAGTTATTTTTGATCCATCCTCCTTTCTGTGGTGCTTCTGTAAGAAGGATGTCTCTCAGTGTTTCCTGCAATGCTGGTCTTATTTTTACAAACTCCGTTAGGTTCTCTTTTTCTGGGAATATCTTGACCTCTCCTTCATATTTGATGACCAGTTTAGCTGGGTAGAGTATTCTTGGTAGACAGTTGTGTTCTTTGAGTATTTTATATATGTCATTCCACTGTCTTCTTATGCACATGGTTCCTTCTGAGATACTGGCACTTAATTTTATTTGCTCTCCCTTATTGGTTACTCTTTGTTTCTCCCTCATTGCTTTCAGAATTCTGTCCTTATCTTTGGTTTTGGCAAATTTAACTAGGCTATGTCTTGGTGGGTTGGTTGGTTTTTTTGGGGGGAGGGGTTGGGGGGTGTCTTTTCTATATGGTGTTCTCTCAACTTCTTGAATATACATTCTCTCATTCTTCATTATGCCTGGAAGTTTTCTTCTAGTAATTCTTCCACAACTTTCTTGCTACCTTTACTTACTTCCTCCTCTGCTGGAATTCCGATAATATACATGTTATTTCTCTTGATGGTGTCCCACATTACTCTTTATTTTTCTTCTTTTTCCTTCCTTTTTGATTCTGCTTTTTGTTTTAGCAGATCAGTGGTGATAATTCTATCTTCTATTTCACTGTGTTCCATCTCTTCAGCCCTGTTATGTGTTCCTCCATCGTACATCCTGTATGATATTGTGGTAGAGTTGTTTGTGTCTGAGGCAATAGCGTGTTCATTAAGTCAAAGCTCCAGAAGAGCCTGGGGCAGCAACCCTGCCTGGGTTTCCCTCTGCCTTCTGAACCAAGGAAAGATATGCTTTAGTTCAATAGACAAAAGGCCTGTGGAAGTACCCTTCTCTGTCAGACAACTTCCCCAGCTAGGGTAGTCCAATTTGCTCTGGGCTAAAGGCAGCTGATAGAGTGGACATGAGAAGAAGCAAGACAGAGCTCAGAGACCTGACTGGAAAACCAGGAAGCCTTGGTTTTCCCTTCTAGAACAAGCTCTAGCTGTCTTGATCCTCTCTGATTCAGCTTAAGCGGTCCTATGTGAACCAGCTAAATAGCAATGACCCCCCACAAAGTACCTCACTAAAGTTCCAGCATTGCTTCTCAGAGTGTCGCTCCCTGGTGCATCACCTGCCCCCCAAGTGTTTCTCCCAGTGCATGCATTCAATCCCTGGCATGTGTGCCACATTTATGTTTCTTATAAAAAGTATTTCTATGAATAAATTATTGATTGTACAAAATCCTATCATTCTATCTCTAGCTTCATTTCTGTCTCCAAGTCCTTGTTTTCCAAGTACTGATCTTTCTCTGCATTACAATGACACAACCCTGCTTGCTGAAACTGAGGAGGACCTGAAGCACTTGCTGCAGAAGGTCAAGGACTGCAGATTGAAGCTCAGCATTAGAAACAAAACAAACAAACAAACAAAACAACAACAACAAAAAAAAACCAATCCAAAGATCCTCACCATGACGAGACTGAGCTTGTTAACAGCTTCAGTTTGCTTGGCTCCATAATCAACACTCTTGGTACCAGCAGCAAGGAAATTAAAAGAATTGCATTAGGAAAGTCTGCAGTCAGAGACATCTCCAAAATGTAGAAGAGCAACGATGCCAGTCTGAAGACTAAGGTACACCTGATTCAGGCCATGATTTTTGCAATTACCTGCTATGCATCAGAAAGCTGGATAATGACTAAGGATGATAGAAGGAGAATTGATGTCTTTGAGCTGTGGTGCTGGAGAAGAAGAGCAAGGAGTATGAGGCTTTGAATGACATACATTGGACTTGTTGCAAGGAGAGACTGGTCCTGGGAGAGGGACATCGTACTTGGGAGGGTGGAGGGACAGAACAAGAAAGGAAGACCCTTGATGAGATGGATTGATTCAGTGACTCAGGTAATGTGGGTAAGTGTATTGAGACAATAAAATTGACATAGGGTAGGGCAAGGTTTAGGTCTGTTGTACAAGGTTTGCTATGAGTCACAAGCAACTCGGTATCACATAACAACAATAATCATAATTCCAATTCTATAGTGTTTTCAGGTGAAACAAAGATTCATCAGCTCTAGTGGCATAGTCCATAGGAAGTTCTGCTAATCCAAAGGCAGTGCCCTAATTCTTGCATGGATAACATGGAAGGAGGGATAATGTCATTGAAAGAGAGGAACAAAACTTTGACTGTTTTTCTTTTCCTCAGAATAGCCTGTAGAACATGGTAAAAATAGATTTTTCAGACCTCTTTCTCTCAGAATACCCAAGGGTGTGGCTCAACTTTCAGTCCTATCTGGTTTTCTGTGTAAGTAGAATGTTGACATAAGGTACTGAATTAGTAGTTCATCATTATTAAGCAAAAGAGGTACAAAAATAGTACTCATTTTTTAACATCTCTTTTTTAAGAACAGGGAAAAGATAAACTGGACAAAGATTTCTTAGAAAAATAAGTCGTTTCAAATGTTGTTACTGTTGTTGTTGATGACTCATAGCAACCCTATGAAAAAATCAGAACATTTGGAGAAGCTCTTGTCAGGAGATTTTCCCAAAGCAATATGTCTTTTGATTTCTTGACTACTGTTATTTGTGGATCCAAGTAAATAAAATTATTGACAATTTATTTTTTAATTTTGGGGTGTTTTTTTTCTTTTTACCATATCAATCTTTTCACCACCAAGATGTTACCTATTGGTTCCAAGGTGAGGATTATAAAATTTAGATAGCATGGATTAACACTAGAACTAAAAATTACTTCTTTTTTTCTTTATGCTACCGAAGTTTTCATCACGAAATTGTCTGGATGCCCTCATCCATTCTCTGTAGGTATTCTAAATAAAAACAAAATAAAATCTATTTCTGTCAAGTTGATTCCCACAAACAATGATTTTAGCAGAAGAAGAATGGACAATTTTCTCCCATGCAATTCACTACCTCTGAAAATCCACTGGAGGGTCTGCTATGAGTCAACAGCAAACAACAAAATAATGATCCTAAAGAACAGAGTATAATTTTGCCATATATAGTGTTTTCAAGCAGTGATCTTCACAGAAACAGATTATCATCTACTTTTCCTAGAAAGCATCTGATTGGTTTGGACCACTCATCTTTCAGTTAGCATTTAACATAGATGAACATTTAACAAGTGCACTACAAAATTTCCTTTTATGGCAAGTTCTCTCATTGATATTTAGAAAGATCACCACACTGTTATTTTTTTGCATTATTTTTAAAATTGCTTTGCTTACAAAGTTTATCTACATTAACACTATTCTTCAGTCACATAGTGTTTCATACAATCATCCTCATAACTTAAATTTTTATAAAATCAATCACCATTAGACTTTGCCCACTATTGCCCTATCTTTTCACCCAGATCCACTCAACCCTGTGGTTTCACCCCATCTATTCTCACCCTTCTGCTCTCTTCTCCCTCATCTTGAGTTCATGTACATGTTTTACTATTTATCTGTCTATTTTTACAATAATGGTCTCATGCAGTATTTGTCCTTATGATACTGCATTAGTTAACTCAGCATAATGCTCTCCAGCCTCTCCCAGATTACGCAGTATTTTTCAAAATCATTGCTCCTGAGTGCTGCATAGTATTATCTTGTGTGAAAGTACCAAAATTTCTCAATTCATCCAGTTGTAGCTAGATATATGGGTTGTCTTCATGCCCTTGCAATGGAGAGTAACACTGCTATGAACATTTGGTGTATGAATCTCCGTTTGTGCCTCACTTCTAATTTCCTTGGGATACATTCCTAGCTGTGGAATAGCTGGGTAATATTGAGTTTCTATATTCAACTTTTTGAGGAAATGCCAAACTGTTTTCTAGAGTGATTCTATCATTTTAAAATCCCACACAACAGTGTATGAGAGTTCTCACCTCTCCACACCCTCTCCATGATTTACTGTACTGCCCTACTATAAACTTTGCCACTACTACTAACCACAACCATTTTTAAGTAAAACTTAATCTATTGTTCTTAGGTGCTGACAAGATTCTTATTCATCTTCTTAAAGATTGTTGTTGTGTTGTTAGGTATAGTGGAGTGTATGAAGATGCATAGCGACTCTATAGGCTGAAATCCTCCCCTTTGTACACCATCCTCATGTCTTTCATGTATGAGCTCATTGTTACAGTCATAGTGTTAACCCATCTCCTTCAGTCATATACTCTTTCACTCACCCTCTCTACCTTTTCTAGTATGTTTTATTTTTCCAGTGACTGGTCTCATCTTGATAGTATGCCTAATGTAAGTGAGAAAGGAAGAAATGCTGAAGTACAGAAATGAACCAAATATTTCAAAAGGCATCTTGAGAAGACAAAGCAAAGTAGTAAAACCAAGTGTTATATACTGAGAGTCAGATTTCAAAAAGCAAAAGGGAAGAGCACGCTTGTCATTTTTCAAGGTGATAGAACTGAAGAACAAATTCAAGCTGTGAGTTGCAAGAATGAAGAACTCTGTGGGCAAAATGTTGAATGATTCAAGAAGCCTAAAAAATAGATGTAAAGAATACTGTAATTGTATCAGAAAGAATTGGTCACCACTGAACCACTTCAGGAAGTAGCATGTGATCAAGAATCAATGGTACTAAAGGAAAAGTTCAAACTGCATAGCAGGCATGGACAAAAAATAAGGCCCAGGAATTGATAGAATACCAATTGAAGTGTTTGAACATAGAGATGCATCCTTAGACATGCACAAACGTATAGTTATCATTGTTTTCAGATTTAATTTTACAGATTTCTTTCCTCATGTCAGCTGCTGTCAAATCAATTACAAATCAGAATGATTCCAAACATATTGGAAATAATTGTTACACCGTCCTAGGCCAAACCAATGAGTGGCTGGAGATGGACCACTGTGATACACTGAGTTTGATGGTTGATTTTCAGAGACCACAAATTTTCTTCCATTGTCTCATAAAGCATTAATATAAAAAAGTAACTTATGATACAAAAATATTTTTTTAAATAATTTAATGAACATTTATAAAGATTTTGGATTTCCATTCATTCATTGCTGCACTTCTCTCCCCGCCCAGCCTTCCCCCTCCCCAATTCGCTCCTCTCTTTTAAAAGTAAAAGAAACACTCCTTCCCTGGTACACAGTCCCCCCACACCCCTCCTACTGCCCCAAGTACATTCCACTATGTAATCTTAATTGTGAACGCTTGTGATAACTATAGTACCCTATCATACATCGCTTTTAAATTATTCACTCCTTCATCTGCTTCAGTGCAGTATACACAATTTATCCAGTTTTTCTCAGTCTTACCCCAACCCTGATATCAATCCCATTTTACAGCAGTGGTACCATGCAATATTTGTCCTTTTGCGACTGAGATATTTCACTCAGCATAATGTCCTCCAGGCTCACCCATTTTGAATAATATTGAATGAGTTCCTTGTTTTTCAATGCAGCGTAGTATTCCATTGTGTGAATATACCACAGCTTCTCTATCCATTCGCTTGTTGATGGGCACCTGGGTTGTTTCCAACTCCTTGCTATTGTGAACAGAGCCGTGATAAACATGGATGTGCATATATCTGCTTGGATGTCAGTTATGGTCTCTTTGGGATATATTCCCAGTAGTGGAATTGCTGGATCAAATGGTATCTCTATTTGCAACTTTTTGAGAAAGCGCCATACCGCCTTCCACAGTGGTTGCACCATAGAAAAACATTTTTAAAGTAAACTCAACTCTCTGGGCTCCATAGAGTTTGAAACTAATTTTGGCTGATTTAAAAATAATTTTCTTTTTGAAATCTTCTGATTATCTAGGATGCTGTCTTTTTCTTCTTGTACTTCTGCATTTCTAAAAACTCCCTTTCCATTTATACCAAGCTTAGTTTACTTTGATATAACAAGCATGCTGTGTTATTAATTCTCTAGAAGCCAGCCCATTTTTTGTTGTTCTTTTTAAAAAAAGCCTCCTGGCTATTTACAAAATGAGATCAAGTGTTTTATCTCCCTAACTTTACCAGAAAGTACTAGAAATTCTTTACATGACTTTGATTCTACCTTTAACATATCAGGTGTCAATTGCCTACATGTAAGTCCATGTTTCAGTGATATACCTACAAATTAACAAGAATATAGAGGGGTTTTGTTTCATTCAAAAACTAAAATCAGTGATCAAACCATTTCATCCACATTATCAATATTTATTTGCCTTATTTAAACTTCTGTTCTTTTCTGAAATTTCTTAACATGTTTGACTATATGAACTATACTTATAAGAGGTAATCCATATAACTCATTAGTAAAATGTCCACATTCACCTGCAAATTCAAATGTTTTGCAATTGGCAACCCACTTGACATAGTTCCCATAATATCAGTTATGGTTAAATAACTATGTTCCATCTGTCTTGGATACAAGCTGTGAAGAAGCTTAAACTGTGAGATTGTAATTTAGAATATTTTGTATCATATTTGTCTTTGGAACATTAGTACAAAAATAGTTTAAATTATTTTTCAGACTCTTGTTTTATTTGCTCATAGATTTTGCACTCATACCAGAATTTTTTTGTGATTTCTTAGCAACATTATATAGCTATTGCTGTTTGAATTAGAAAATGAATGGGATTACAGGATTCTTACAGCTTTGGCTTCAATCTGTCAAATATTTTTCAACCAAGTCTCAATAGGGGTTTTGTTTTTAATACATTTAAGACAGAACAATAAATAAAATGTAGCTTTCACATACAATTCCCATTGACATATAATAATTGTCTATTGAGTTCTTCTGCAGACTAAGAAATGTAATAGATACTGAGTTCTATAATATATTCTTGCCTTATCTCAAAGCATTTACTTACAGTACAAAATGAACAAGTACCAGGTCACAGTATCATCTGTTCTCATGAGAAACAATATTAGACAAGACTTTATATAAAAATGGGTAAAATACTCATGAAATCTGTTTTCTAGTTATTCATAGTTAAATGTGGAAAAAATGCTCTGAAGGTACAGAAAGCTAAGTGATAAGTAGCATCAGTGAGGTTTAAAGTATATTAGGGATTGAAAGCAGAAAGCTCTGGTGGATTAGTGGTAAGGAGTTGCACTGGCAACCCAAAGGTATGAGGTTTAAATCCACAAACTGATCTAAGGGATAAAGATAGGCAATGTCCTTTGAAAATCTACAGAGACAGCTATGGGTCAGTTCCAACTTACTGGTACACAACAGCAAGGACTGAGAGGAGGCTGTTGTGGTGTCAAGGATTTTTTGTTCAAAATGGCTTTCTTGGCTATTGATTTTGCCATATAAATTAGAGAGACTATTCAAATAGGGCATGTTAGCCTATCCACAATGGAAGTGTCTAGTCTCACCATTAAAGTTAGTTCATCCAACAACAGAACCTGAGACATCTAACCACCAGCAAAGAAGCCGAGAATGTGGTGCATGTCCTTTGGGGCCAGAGATTCTTACAGCAGTCAGACCTACAGGAAAGTTGCAGCATCCAAAGCAGATAACCAGCAACTTGAAGAGCTGACTTTGGGACTGCTACCCCATGGAACCAGAGCTAAAAGCCTTTGTCCAAGTTTGCTGGAAAAACTTGAGGAGAAACATAACTGACAGGACTAACATCTTTGTAACGGTGGCCTAAAGCCATGAGGCTGAAGTGTCTGTAAGCAAGCTTCAGAAGCTGTCCTAAGAAATTGTATCCTGTTGCCAACTGAAATTGCATCCTCTTAACTCTCAAATAAATGCCATAATAGTAAATATGGTTCTGTGTACTCTGTGAGAGCTATTTCAATGGACTTTATACCCAGCAGAGCAGATTTTGAATTTTTAATTAGTGGAAAGAGGTACAGGAGCATGGAGGACATCTCTGACCTCATGGGAATTGATTTTGTATTGTTGGTGTTGGTGGTGGGCATTCTTGCTTTGTGGAGTTAGTAGAGGTCAGATATGGCTGTCTTCAGGTGGTCCTTGCTTCTTTTATACTTAGGAACATAACAAGGAAAGTCTACTGGTTAAACTTCTGCTATTTAAATAAACTGAAATAGCAAATAAACTACCAGAGATAGCACTTTTTATAAGAAGGAATCACATAAAAAGATTATATCCTAATAAAATTACTTTTAAAAACACACAAAAATAATAAGATACAGTGTCCCTGATACTATGTATCAAATATAAAAACATTCGCATAGCATCTGATTTGCAGGTATTTTTGTTTTTAAACCTTACACAGCAAATTAAGACTCCCATTTAACAATTAGTGAACAAACTGTTCAAAGTTGTTGGTTATTTTTTATTCACAATGTGTTAATAAGATGTTCATTATTTCTTTTCTAGATGGTTTACTTCCAATAATCTAGTTTCCTGTCCCTTTACACCTTCATTTTTGCTTTAAATTTTCACTTTTAGGCTTCAAATAGATGGTTTTGTTAATAGTGTGCAGTACTCACTGGTTATAGCCTTTATTTAATAAGAATATTGTGTTAAGCTAGAAAGTGACTTCACAGAGTAATTTTGGTTCAGTTTATGGAGTGTCTTGGGGCGATTTTCTAGTTCAGTCCAGAAAGTTTGAATTTCTTAAGAGTCTGAGTTACACATTCTTCTGCAATTAAAGCAAATGATTATTTTTAAAAGATGTTTCTGAATTTGTTGTTGTGTGCCGTTAAGTCATCTGTGACATTTAGCGACCCTATGAGCCTACCTTATTGTCTCTGACACAACTACCTCCATTACCCCAGTCACTGAGGGTCTTCCTCTCCTGCACTGTCCCCCCACACTACCAAACATAATGTCCCTCTCCAAGGACTAGTCCCTCCTTACAACATAACCAAAGTATGTCAGATGAAGCTTAAGAATCCTTGCCTCCAAGGAGTAGCCTGGTTTCACCCTCTCCAGGATGAATCTGTTGGTTCTTTTAGTAGTCCATAGTATATTCAATACTCTTCTCCAACTTCACAGATCAATGACATCAGTTCTCCTTCTATCATACCTAGTCATGTCCAGCTTTCTGATGCATAGCATGTAACTGCGAAGACCATGGCCTGAATCAGGTGTACCTTAGTCTCCAGACTGACATCGTTGCTCTTCAGTACTCTGGAAATAACCTTTGCCAATGCAATTAGTCTTCTGAATTTACCAAATATATTTAAAACTACACATATAGCTTCTGTTAGTGAAAATTATATCAAGAGCAGCAGATAACTGTCTTTTCTGGTCAATGTGTCAAACATTTAGAAAAATTAACCTTTTTTTAATTTAGGTTGTTTATTTTTCATTTCAATGAACATCTACAGAGATTTTAGGATTCCATTCATTCATTGTTGCACCCTTCCCCCCGCACAAACCCCTCCCCCCTCCCCCCCATTTGCTCCTCTCCTTGAAAAGCAAAAGAAAAACTCCCTCATTGGTACACAATCCTCCCCCCGCCCCTCCCCAAACCCCACCCCCTA
>NW_006399793.1:63886-65333 GCF_000299155.1 Elephantulus edwardii
GATAAAAATAATGCCCTAAAATATAATACTTTTAGACTAATCTTCTAAGTTGGGCTGTATGGCATGCTGCACTGATAATTAAGTTGGTTTGTTTTTGCTGATTTGAATCTCCCAAGAAGCTCCATGGGAGAGAAATGGGCAGTCTTCTCCACTTACTGTTGTATTGTTTTAAAAGGCCAAAATAATCATTAAATTGCTTTATTAAAAAATGAGGATATTATAAAATGAAACCAAATATTCAAATACAATTGTTTTTATACCATGTATTTTTTATGTAATACGCATTTACATACTTTACTTTTTTTATTTTTTTATGTTTTTTTTCATACTTTACTTTCTAAGTGCATGTTTTACCTAGTTCATTAAGACTTCAAACTCCTTAACTGCCAATACTGGATGTTCTGTAACTTTTCTACTGGGGAAAGGTATTCATCACCATTTTTCAATCATCTAACTCCTAACTTTTTTGCTACTATTTGCCTGTGGCCACCAGAGTTCCCCAGCAACTCCAAGAGCTAGTTAAAATGAAAGCAAGAAATATACATAGATACATATTATCTCACCACTGGGCTAATAGGTGACATCATAATAGATGAAGAAAAGATTGAAGTGGTCAAAGACTTCATCCTACTTGGAGCCAGAATCAATATACTTGAGGCCAGCAGTCAGAAGATCAGGATATGCATTGTGCTAGGGAAGTCTGCAGTCAAGAACCTCTCCAAATTATTGAGGAGTAATGATGTTACTTTGAGGACTAAGGTGTGTTTGATTCAGACCAGAGTCTTTTCAACACTTGCTACACATTTAAGAGCTGGACAATGAATAAGGATAACAGAATAAAATATAATTATGCCTTTGAACTGTGCTGTTGGAAGGGGGTACTGAATGGACTCTTTGGGCATGGAGTGCCAAAAGAACAAACAAGTGTCTCTTGGAGAATGTGAAGCAAGAATGTTTCATGGGGGCAAATATAGCAAAGCAAGACCTCACATAATTTGGGCATGTTGCTAGGAGAGACTATTCCATAAACAAGGACATTATGCTTGGAAAGGTAGGAGAATGGGTGAATTGATAGTGAGTGACTACAGCAATGAACTTGAGTGTGTGAGAGATTGTGAAATTAACACAAGATAGGACATGGTTCAAATCTGTTGTTCATAATATTGCTATGAGTCATACTCAACTTAATGGCACCTTACAATAATAACAACTCCTACTTAGAATCAAACAAAAAAAAAAGAAACTCAAATGTACACAAGAGCTATATTAAATATTTGCTATTATTTTCATCTTACAGATGCTGCCCTGGACGTGCTCACCAAGTTGTGCCAAGAAATCTGGAGAATGACCACTTGGCCAACTGACTGGAAGAGATCGATATTTGTTCCTATCCGAAAGAAAGGCGACCCAACCGAATGTGGAAACTACAGAACAATTTCACTGATTT
>NW_006399793.1:66507-78932 GCF_000299155.1 Elephantulus edwardii
GATTGGCACAGGACAGAGCGGAGTTTAGGGCTGTTGTACATAGGGTCGCTATGAGTCGCAGGTGACTCGACGGCACATAACAACAAACAACAACAACATTATTTTCATAACAAATGATAGGTGCAAGCTACGGTCTAAGATACAAAACTGGAGATTTATATTAAAAACTGGTAATCCTTCTCAAAGAGAATTTGAAAGAAGTCAACAAGGAAATTTCAAAAGCTTTCCATCAGTCACCCCAAATGTTTATATATCTTTGAGTCATACCAAACCCCTAAGTGACCATCCAACAAGTTTTAAATGGCAGTAAACACATAGAAGGAGACTGATTCTCTTTCTCACACGGACCAGCTGATGAAGTCAAACCATGTGTCTTTGGGTTGACTATGTAGTGTCTTACCATTAGGCCACAAAAGTTCCCTAGTCACTGCAAGAAATATGCAAAAATGAAGCAGGAAATACACATAGGTATCTAGAGAAAAGGGTTCAGCCCTGGTATTCTGCCAAGCACTTCTCAGGACTGTTTTCTTGGACAAGTGTCACTTTTGGACACACTTTGCTTTGAAGACCATGCTAAGAACTCACCTTTAACCTGATTCCACACCTTTACTCCCTGGTGATATTTGTCTCACAGCTTCCTCTATCTCTTCAGGGTATATTGTACACAACTGAAACCTTCTGGAACCAAGTAAAACATTGTAATAAAAAGGTCTCAATGAGGACATAGGTTAACACATGGGTCATTAAAAAAGAAGCCCAACAGATTCAAATATTTGTCTCAACCTAAGATATTACGTTTTTGTATTAAAACAAAAACTGGTTCTAATCATCAGACTCTGCCTGGGGATTGAGGTAGAAGGTAATGAAGTGGTGGAAAGGTAATCCTGATGACTGCTTTTGTTCTGAGTGGGGGAAGCAGACAGGGTGGAGGTGGAGAAAGGTAGGCTCAAAAAGGAAAAAACCATTCAGTAGGGGAAAGTATTATAAGTGGTTGGTGAGAAAGGCTTCTATATTATCCAGAAAACAGACTACTACTAGAAGAACTACAGTGATCAGACAAATTTATGGAGCCTTCACTGTGCACTTCATCTCACATACTTTGGGCAAGTTGCTCAGAGAGGTTATTCCTTGGAGGAGGGGAACATCATCATACCTGGAAAGGTAGAGGGATGGAGAAAGAGAAAAAACCCTCAACAACTAGGTTGACACAGTGAATGCAGCAATGGGCTTGAGTGCTTCAGAGATTGTGAGGATGGCACAGGATAGGACAGGGTTCAGATCTATTGTTCTTGGGTTTGCTGTGAATCATATTCTACCTGAAGGCACTTAACAACATAACAACAGGTCATGGCTATAAACCCTAAGTATAACATATTATCCTTAGAACTGTTGTTGTTGTTGTTGTTATGTGCTGTCGAGTCGCTTGCGACTCATAGCGACCCTATGTACAACAGCCCTAAACTCCACTCTGTCCTGTGCCAATCGCACTGTCTCTGACACTCCCATCCCAATTATCCCAGTCACTGAATCAATCTACCTCATAGAGGGCCTTCCTCTCCTGCGCTGTCCCTCCACCCTCCCAAGCATGATGTCCCTCTCCAAGTTATATCATTTGCAAGGCTGGTAGAAAAAGAAAGTGTGCAACTCCTTGCTTAAAAAAAATTATTAAGAATTTCAAAGTTATATGTCTCTCAACCGTACTGTTATCCATTGTTTTAATAGAGAACTAATAGCTATCTTAGAAGCATTATGCTCTATTGTTTTGTTTTATTTTAAATTACTCATTAAAGGAATGCAGTATTTTAACTGCAGCTCTGCCAATATCTCGAGGTGTGCACAGTTTTATGTCTTTATTAAATTTTTGTCCCCAAGAATTGTTAACTGCTTTTTTGTCCTTGATTTAATCAGTATATTGTATTTTTGTTTGTCAAAATACTCTTGGTTATCAAAATGGCTTTGGGTCTCTGAATTCATAAATACTTGCGAGGCATGAAAAGCATGAATCCATAACATATGGCCTCAACCAGATAAAAATGTATGCTTGGTTGTGTGTATATATACATAAAATGTAAAAGGACATAAACTAATCAAGATGATTATGGGTGGCTTTTTGTGTTCTCTGCTTTTCCATTTTCTATAATGCATATATTTTAAGAGAAAAAAAGATGTTCTTTTAAAAACCTACATGAAGTCTCCATTGCTTGCAGAATAAAGTTAGCTGTTCACACCTAAAAAAAAATTTCAATTTCTGGCTATTTGAGAGTATTAAACTCAACACTGCTGTTAGTGTTGTTCGTATCAACTAATTAAATTCCAACTCAAACAAAACAAAACATGTATAGACTTCTTGTTGTGATTAGATGCCATTAAGTCAAATCCAACTTATAGCAACCCTAAAGAACAGAGCTTATCCCAGATCTATTCTCTGCCGTCCTCACAGTATCTGACACGTTCATAAGACCATCATGCAGTCACTGTTTCAATCCACTTGGTTGAGGTTTTTCCTGCAGCTTACAGTCCCCACTCCTCCACTTTTCCAAGAATGATGTCCTTCTCTTAGGAATAGCTTCCCCTAGCAACATGCCCAAATTATGCAAGATGACACTTCTCCCTCCTTGCCTCCAAGGAGACTTCTTTTTCCAAGGAACTCTAAGGCTGCCCCTTCTCTGCTATTCTTGTACAGAGCAGAATTACTCAATTTTGTCTTCAAAGTTGTAGCCTTTTGGAAACAGCTAACCAGGTTTGTCTTACAAGGTGCTTCTCTTCCTATTGTTATTCTCTTGATGTTGATTTTAGGTACCATAGAGACAACAACCTTGTCCTATCCAGCACAAACCTAGCAATTTCTGATATGCTCGAGCCAGTCACTGTAATCCATCTGGATAAAATCTTCCTCTTTCTCTGACCCCCCTCCTTTTCCAGTCAATTTTTTCTAAAGGAAATTGGCTCCTTTTACCCCAAGAATGGCCTTTCTTGAAAACATGCCCAAAGTTTATAAGGCAAATCTTCACCATCCTTGCCTCTAAAATGTATCCTGCTTGTACATCCTCCAAAATACTTGTTTGTACTTTTGACAGTTCCTAGGATGTCCAGTGCTCTTGTCCAACACTAGAATTCAAAGGCATATAATCTTCGTTTGCCAACTTTCAGAAGCATAGGAAGTAAGAGAAAGACCATGTCTTAGGTCAGGTGTGCCTTGTCTTTAAACTTACATTGCAGCTCTCTTTTTGCATTTTGGAGAAGTCCCTGATTGCAGATTTTCCCAATGCAACACATTTTCCCATTTTCTCACTGCTGCTACCATGAATGCTGATGGTGCCTCCAAGTAAAATGAAATCATTGACAAATTCAGTTCCTATCTATCTCTCATGATACTACCTAATAGTCCAGTGACATGGATTTTTGTTTTCTTATTGTTGAGATGTAATCCATATTGGAAGTTACAGTCTTTGATTTTCTATAGCAAGTATATCTAGTTATCTTCACTTTAAGCAAAGTTATATGCTAATAAAGGTTGCTAATAAGTCTTCCTCTAATCCAGATGCCAAGGTGCTTCTAGACAGGTAAAATCAGCAAACTTTTTGAACAGTAGATGAAAGCTTTACCATTCAAACCACCCAAGGGCTCACCACACCAAGTGCAAGTTTCTTGTAAGCACAAGAACCTGTACAACTATACAATTTCATGATCATGAAGTCAGCCTTACCTACAACATACGCTAAAATTCACAGTAAAAGAAGTCAAATATAAGACATAATGAACAACCTCCCTAGAATGATAAAGCCATTAAATGGTAAAGCAGGAATTTATGGCGAGCTCTGGTGGCCTAGTGGCAGGAAGCTGCAACTGCAATCTCAGAGATGCACGGTTTGAATCCACCAGATGCTCTGCTGAAGAAGGAGGAACAATCTCCTCCTGTACCAGTCGGATATCACTTGACGGTACACGCAAAAAATAATGAAATAAAATAAATTTTTTAAAAAAAATACAAAAAAGCAGGAATTTATACAAATCTTAAACTGAATCCAGAGACTCAAAATCACTTTGATATTGCATTTTCTCTTATTTTACTCAAACACACGAATGATCGCGTGGATGCCTAAGGTAAAGTAATGTTTGATTACAGGAAGTCAATGGGAATGAGAGCTGACTCATGGCAACTCACAATAACAACATGAGACATGGCAACTAAATGCAATGTACTAACTCTTGGACTTGAAAAAAGAAACCATATGTAGAAAGTTCTAAGTTATATTTTCCAATTTTGATTATTGAAGATAATAGTCTAGTCTACTCCTATGAAATATGTGTTAATATATTTAGGGCCTTAAGGGTGTATGCCAGAGATGCACCCAGTCTCCATACCTTTTCAATCTATATGCAGAACAGATCTTCCAGGAGGCTGGGCTCTATGAGGAGGAATGTGGCATCAGGATTGGAGGAAGACTCATCAACAGTCTATGTTATGTAGATGTTACACCCTGTTTGTTGAAATTGAAGAGGACCTGAAGCACTTGTTGCAGAAGGTCAAGGACTGCAGCCTTAAATAAGGACTGAGGCTAAATAGCAAGAAAACAAAGATTCTCACCACTGAGCCAATTGGCAGCATCATGATAGATGGTGAAGAGATAAGATTGTCAACAGCTTTAGTTCGCTTGACTCTACAATCAACACTCCTGATACCAGTAGCCAGGAAATCAAGACAAATTGCACTGGAAAGTCTGCTGTCAGGAAACTGCTCCAGAGTACTGAAAAGCAACAATGCCGGTCTGGAGACTAAGGTGCACCTAACCTAGGCCATAGTCTTCGCAATTACTTGCTATGCATCAGAAAGCTGAACAATGACTAGGGATGATAGAGAATTTATGTCTTTGAGCTGATGCATTGATGCTGGAGAAGAGTACTGAATATAACATAGACTGCCAGGAGAACAAACAAATTTATCTTAGAGAGGATGAAACCAGACTGCTACTTGGAGGCAAAGATTCTGAGGCTTTGTGTGACATACTTTGGGCATGCTGCCAAGGAGGGGCAAGTCTTTGGAGAGGGACATCATGCTTGGAAGGGTAGAAGGACAGTGCAAGAGAGGAAAACTCTCAATGAGATGGATTGATTCAGTGACTAGAGTAGTGAGATTAGGTGTTTCAGAGACAATGAAGTTGGCACAGGATAGAGCAGGGTTCAGGGCTGTTGTACATAGGGTTGCTATGAGTCCCAGGAAACTCGATGACACATAATAATAACATCCACATATACTATTGTCTACTTTATTATAAGCAAAAATGATATGGTATATTATATATTCTTGCTCTTTTTCCCCAGCAGCCTTGTTCTAGTTCTTTCCTGAAGATTGATGTGTGACTTCACACAGAACTTTTCACATTAAAGTTCAATTCCAAGCAAGCCATATAAAAGGTCAAATAACCTTACCATAACCAAAAGTGAACAGTAACAGGGTCACAGTAAAGTAACTGATTGTTCTTATTCTCAAGAGCAATCAAGGGTGGCAAATGTGTAAAAATGTGTGTGATTTTTGCAGTCTTATATGTTGAGATTATGTTTATATACTGCTAACATGTTACTCAGCATGTAATTTATAAGAGAATGATTGTCTCTCGTTTTTCCAGCTTTGGATTCTTGAGGCCTCCCTATGCTTTCCTTTGTATGGCAGTATTTATTGGACTTTATAGGTAACTGCCCTGCCATGGTCTGCATGAGGACATTTGAAAAATTATTAAAAGTTTATTCACATATTTTTATTTTTGTTTTTTCTTAGCATTAATCTATTTTTATTTTTTAATTGAGATTTTAAGTTTATAAACAACTTGGATTTCCATTCATACACTGTTGCATATTTTCCTCCCTGTCCCTGCTCCCCTCAAGTTTGCTTTTTTTAAATAAATAAGGTCCTTTCATTGTTGAAAATTTTGTTCACATATTCTGTACTTATACCTCACCTGCAGCCTCTAGCTAGTTTTTTTTATTTTAATGTGCTTTGAAATAACAGTTTATGCTTCAATAAGCTTATCATAGTAAAACAGTTTCTTTGCTAGTGTACCCAAAGTGCTAAATCAGTAGTTAACTGTCTTACTTTCTTAGAAACTTGCCATTCTTCAATCCCCAATGAAACTATTAACGGACATAGAAGGGTGGAGGGACAGCGCAGGAGGGGAAGACCCTCTATGAGATGGATTGATTCGGTGACTGGGGTAATCGGGATGGGTGTGTCAGAGGCAGTGCGATTGGTGCAGGATAGAGCAGGGTTTAGGGCTGTTGTGCATAGGGTCGCTATGAGTCGAAAACTACTCGACGGCACATAACAACAACAACAACAAAGGATACATACTAATTTTTGTTTTCCTTTAATAAGTCAGTATTGAAAAATAAATGCAACAATTAACTCATTTAATAGTAAGTGAATTAAATTACAAACAAGTAAACAAATAAAACTCAAAACAGTCAGTATTAAAGGGAGATGCAAAATCACTTCAATCTTCCAGAAGATGATTCTTCAGCTATGCACCTGCTGTCTATAAAACTTACTAATAAAGCCCTGAAAGCATAAAGTGTTCCCTCGTCTTTCATTTAATAATGGAAAAGTAAGAGTCATTCGTTAACTATGTGGCCACAAAGTTAGAGACTGTATAATCCAGCTCATTTGTCAAGTATGGATAAGTTTTTGGCAATGGACTATAAATACTTTGTGATTAAACTCTGATTAGGCTTAAACCTTTGGATAAGTACTCTCTCATACCATATCCCTATTTCTGCAAATTGCATATAGACATGATGACAGTGACCATGAAGAGTAGGCCAATTGACCATAGGGAAATTATTTCACCTACTTAGTTGTTGTTCTTGTGTGCCTTCAAGTCAGAACCAAATCATAGCTGACCCTCCAGCAGGTTTTCAGAGGCAGTAAATCATATGGGAGGAGAGTGGCCAACCTTCTGACCCAGAGCAGCTGGTGGATTCGAACCATATTCCTTTGAGATTGCAGTGCCACTTCTTACCACTAGGCCAGAGGCTATTCCAGTGCTCCTTTATTTACCAAAACTAACAAAAAGAGTTTTAAAAATTCATTTCATTTATGCTACTGTACTTGAAAACTCCATCTCAGTAGCTTCTATAAATAATTCTTTCTTATCTAGTGCTGCTATACCAGAAATACCAAAAGTGAATGGCATTATCATGTAATACTTTATTTTCTCACAATAAAGAAAAGTAGAAACTATACAATTAAGAATTTCAGGATGCCAGCTCTAGAAGATTTTTTCTATTAGGTCTAGAGGAAAGTTCTTATCTTTTCTGAGTTTCTGCTCTTGAGTAATCTTCATGTGGACTGGTTTGTTCTCTCATCTCTGCTATCACCTGCTAAATCTCTTTTATAATCTCAAAAGAGACTGACTCATAACACATCCTCCATGAAGTTAACAGATCAAAGCCAGCATATTCCTAAATGGCTCTGTGTCCACAGGCAGAGAAGTTTCCTAGCACGTACTTTTGGTGTACATAGTTCAAGCAGCAATATTTCACCCTTTGGCCTGCTTAAGTTACTTACTTGTCACATTCAAAATACATCTAGACCATTACCTCATTTTAGCAGTCTTACGTCAAACTTCAAGTTAGGATCACATCTTCTCAATCATCTACATAAAATATGGTTAAGAATTTAGACAATTTTGGGGGGGGGTGGAATCCTCTCAATCAGGTATTTTGTGATATGTAGAATACATGTTAGATGCTTCTAAAATAAAATCATGAAACGGGTACAAGTAGACATCTCCATTACAAGTAAGAGAAACTGGAAAGGACTAATGGCTACTTAGCAACACAAGACCCAGCAGAACAATATCTCTCAAGATTTCAAAATTCTATGCTTTTTGGGACTAACTGGGGAAACTGCCCTACTGTCCAGAATGGTCATGGTCAGGATGTAGGCTCTTTGACCCTGGGCTTTATCTCCTCCTTCAAGGTTCATGGGGAGGGCAACTCTACTCCCTTGCTCCCTTGATTTTGGGTTGCTCTGTTCCCCTAACTTGAGTTGTGGTGTTGGAGAAGAGTGCTGAATATCCTACGGATGGCCAAATGAACAAACAGATATGTCATGGAAAAGGTACAACCAGAGCATTCCTTGGAGGCAAAGATGCTGAAGCTTCATCTCTCAATATATTGCTAGGAGATTCTACCAAAGGTAGATCATGGTTAGGAAGAAGAGTGTCAGCGAAAGAAAGGAAGACACCCCCCCAATATGGTGGATTGACACAGTGACTGTAGCAATGGCCTCAAGCGTATCAGAAATGATGAGGATAGCACAGGGAAGGACAGTATTCAAGTCTGTTATTCATAGGGTCACTATGAGTTGTACCTGACTGGACAGCACCTAATAACACAACATCAACATTCATAGTTCACCCTCCACTGGCTATACAGCATATTGAAGAAGACTGTCCTTCTTTCTCTTGTACAGCTACTAGTAGATTTAAACTTCCAGAATGGGCTGGCATTTGGGTTAGCACTCAATTTGAATTACACAACTGGGGCTGGAAATATACAAAATTCATGTGTCTAGTTGCAGGCTGCTGACTCACAGGGTTGTGGGAACTTGTGAATGAAGTCTGTAGGTCAGCTGGCAGGCTGCTGGCGTGTATTCCAAGGACTTGAGGTAAAAAAAAAATAAGAATGCATGAGCAAATATAGGATTGAGAGTTTAACTTTTGCCAGAATATTTATTTGTATCAGAGGTAAGCCAAAGAAACTCCCCTTTCCACTGATTCGCTACTCACTTCCTAACACAAAATGGATGATGATTTTTATATTTGTCAAACCACTAAGACTCATGGTTTATCCAAAATGGCACATAATTATAAACATCAAAGGAGGGAATAAGAAGCAGATTAAGTAGGCAAGGCTAGATCGATGTCTTAGGCTTGGTTCTCTAGAGAAGTAAATCTAGAGAAACATGCTGAAGATGTCAAGCTGAGGACGTCTTCTGACTCACAAAACTGCAGGGCTTACGAAAACCCAAGAATGGCAGGACCAACAGGAGGATGTTGACAACAAGCTATGGAGCCTGAAGAATTCAAGATCAGCCGGTAAATAAACAAACTGTTGACTCATAAACTGCAGAGGTTAACAAATCCCAAGGTTGCCAGGCAAAGCTGCAAGTTGTTTGCTCATGTCAAAAGAATGAAAGGTCAGAAGAGGACAAACCAGATGTGGGATCCAGACTGAACAAAAAGTCAGAGAGCTTTGGTAAATATATATGATTCAGATCACACTCAGAGAAAACTCCCTTTTCACTGATGGTTGATTGTAGCAGATTTCTGAAATATCAACTGATATCTAAGATTTCATCAAGGAGAATGAGTACATCATAACATTACTGCCCAATCACTGAGAATAATTTTCCAGTCAAGTTGATACACAACCCTAACCATCATAGTAGGCTTAAGGAGGGAGTGTTGGAGCGAAGCCCCATCATGGAGGACCTGGCAGGAGAAAGCCTTTGTAATAATCAATGACGGCAGGTATGAGTAACAGACACTCACTACAAACAGGATAAACATGGCAAAATGCTTTTTGTCCACTCTCTACATCACTCTTTGGCCCAGAGCCCAGAGGAAGGAAAAGGTATTAAAGAAATCTGAGGTTATGTACTATCAGAGAACAGTGTCAATGACGGTAAGAACTTGGTCTAATTTGTCCCTGTCCTGTGTCCCCGTTAGAATAGTGCCTGGCCCAAAGCCTGGCCCTCAAGTATTTGCTAGATGTCAAGAATGCCTACCTCTTTGACAGGCTCTGTGAAAGTTAATTTAATTATATTAGTTCATTATAGTCTCACATATAAACAAGAGGAAGAAAACTAAGGCAAAAAAATAAGTGTCTTTCCTTGAGTTATCCAGACAAGGAATGGCAATGTCAGAACGTAGATCCTAGTCTAACTGACTAAAGCCAATGTTATTCACGATGACAGCTTCTCCAGACAGGAAACTAGACTATGACTACAGCATTCAGTAATCTGTTTGGCAAAACTCACAATGAAAAGAGTTGCATTCAGATAGAAACCTGAGGAACCAGTTTTAAGGAATTGGTGGATGTGGGGGCACAGAATATTAAAGGAAGACGAACAATCAGGCTGACAGTGTTTGATGATTTAAATTTAGTTTTTGTGAAGTTTAACCAGGACTATAATAAATTCAAAGCACAAATTGAGAAGTGATTCTTTTCATTACTGTTTCTTTTAGTTGTTGCTTCTTAACGATCAATACACCTACATACACATCTCAAACTAGGAAATGTTCTTTCCTTACCATTTAGTGTTAACATTTATCATGTAAGTATTGAAAGGCACCAGGTAATTTCTTAGACTAAGAAATCTCAATGGTGGATAATGAAATCCAAGAAAGTGGTGAAAAGCAATTATTCAAATATTCTGGTGATTCTTTGGCAGATTTACACTGAATTATTTAAGTATTTAATCATTTCTATTAGTCATCAAATACTACAAGATACTTTATTCTATTACTTTCTAAAAATATAAACATTAGGAAAAGATGGGCTAAATAAATGAGAAGAGTTTTATTAACTACTACAATTCATTGTGAATCCATTACTAATGTATTTTGGCAGGTGATAGCATACAGTCTAGTGAGTCTCCTTCTGAATATCTGCACTCAGCACAAGAGAAGTGTGATGCAACAGACCAAACTGACCTCCAACCTTGTACCAGCAAGTTAAGAACGGAAATGAGTCATCCATTCTTCACCCACACTGTGGAAACTAAACCTGAAAGAGAAAAGGCTTAATACAAATAGAATTGTCCTGCTTATTGTCCTGTCCACATCACTACCCAGAACAGTGTCTTACATTTTTATGGCATAAATACTTCTACAAATATTCACTGAGTTAGTGGCTTTTCTTTATTCCTTTTTCTTTTTCAAATCTAGGACCAAGTTTGACAGCAAGTTATGAGGAAAATGCTAACTTTGCAGATGGCACTGACACATAGCCAAAATCCACTTGAACATGTAATACACAAAGGTGCCACTGAGTCCATTTTCAAGTCATGGTTATACTGTGTATGTCAGACTAGAACTGTGTTCCATAGGGTTTCCAATGGCTGATTTTGTGGGAGCATCTCAGCAAAGCTTTTTTCTGAGGCCACCTCTGAGTGAATCTGTTATTATTGTTGTATGCCACAGAGTAAAAATTGACTCACAGCTAACCATCCAGCAGGTTTCAGAAGCAGTAAATCACCCAGAAGAGACTGCCAATCTTTCTCCTGTGCAGCAACTTCATAAATCCAAACCACATGTCCCTAGGATTTGCAGTGTAGTAATTTATTATCAGACCACCAGAGCTCCCTGAACTAAAATCCATAATCATTTACTTAGCAGTTAAAGATTATACCCATTTCCACCATCTAAAGACTCTTGGATAGTTTATTGTTGTTGTTGTTAAGTGCCGTGTACATAGTAACCCTATGTATAACAGCCCTAAACCTTGCTCAATCCTGTGCCAATCTTATTGTCTCCAACAGATCTACCCCAATTACCCCAGTCACCAAATCAATCCATCTTATCAGGGGTCTTCCTCTCCTGTGCTGTCCCTCCACCCTCCCAAGCATGACGTTCCTCTCCAAGGACTGATCCTACCTTGCAACACGTCCAAAATATGTCAGACAAAGCTTCAGAATCCTTGCCTCCAAGGAGTAGCCTCGCTTCACCTTCTCAAGGATGAACTTGCTTGTTCTAGCAGTCCCATTGTATATTCAATATTCTTCTCCAGCACCACAGCTCAAAGGCATCAATTCTCCTTCTTTCCTCCCCAGTCATCATCCAGCTTTCTGATGTAAAGCAAGTAATTGCAAAGACCACGGCATGTATCAGGCACACGTGTCCAGACTGACATCATTGCCCTTTAGTACTTTAGAGAGTTCTCTGACAGCAGATTTTTCCAATACAATTTGTCTTTTCATTTCCTGGTTGCTGGTACACAGTGTGGATTGTAGAGCCAAGCAAACTGAAGCTGTTAACTATCTCAATCTCTTCACCATCTATCACGATGCTGCCAATTGGCCCAGTGATGAGAATCTTTGTTTTCTTGATGTTGACCTTAAATCGAAGGCTGTAGTCCTTGACTTCCTGCAACAAGTGCTTCTAGGTATCTTAATCTTAACATAGCCAAAGTATAACTATTACTTTCCTCCGCACTATATTCATCTTCTGCAATCTTCTCCCTTGGCACCATCTAGCAAACTTTTCAAAGCAAAATCCTGAAAGGAATAAATATTGACATATTAGGCATTGGAGAGATGAGATGGAGATCATAACAAACTGTGGCTGACTCTGAGAAGAATGGGAATCCCAGAACACTTGATCGTTCTAATGCGAAACTTATACTTGGACCAGGAGGCAGTTGTC
>NW_006399793.1:79682-88560 GCF_000299155.1 Elephantulus edwardii
CGGCGCAGGAGAGGAAGGCCCTCTATGAGGTGGATTGATTCAGTGACTGGCATAATTGGGATGGGAGTGTCATTGACAGTGTGATTGGCACAGGACAGAGCGGAGTTTAGGGCTGTTGTACATAGGGTCGCTATGAGTTGCAGGCGACTCGACGGCTCATAACAACAACAACAAAGTACACTGCATGTATTAAAATCAAGCAATATGTGTGTGGCAGGGCTGTATCCTTCTCCATGTCAATTTAATAAATGTGTTGAACAAATAATTTAAGAAGCTGGACTATGTGAAGAATGTGGCACTACAGTTGAATGAAGACTCTTCAACAATCTGTGTTATGCAGCTGATGAAGCTTTTTTTCTCCATAGTAAATACTAATTTACTCTTTGGAATTACATCATAAATATACTTGCTTGATAAATAATTACATCATTTTTATAAAATTGAAGATCATATATTGCTTGTTCATCATCATGTTCCCCAGAACTCAAATATGCTTATTGAAGTAAAAAAAAAGTGTCATAAGCATTTTTAAACAGTCTATAAGGCTGTTTTCAGTGCTTTTATTGATTTTTAATTGCTTCTTACTTTCAAGTTTCCTGCTCATCAGACAATTAATTATCAATATATTAATTTTAGAGCAGAATTTGATAGCTCTCACTTTAGGAAACACAACAAACTATCAGTAAAAAAAGAGTCAATTTTATACAAAAAAATTCTGTGTACATTCCATTCATAATATTTTCTAAATATCACCTATATATGGAATAGCCACAATAGTTAATGATTCTCTTAACCATCCGGCTTAACGATTTATCTCTTGTTTTGCACCAATTTAATTATATTAATAGTTTTCAAAATGTAAGGTGGATGAATTTTAAATGTTGTCCAAAACCCCAAAGCTTTACTCTTTCCCATGGCAGGGCAGGAATATCTACTGTTATAGAGGCAAAGGTTGCTTCAGTAAATAAGTTCTCATTAAAAAGCAAACTTTCCAAGAGTAGTTACGGTGTCATACAAAATTATTTCACTTTACTGATCAAGCAAGTCTTCTTGTGATATCTTAAGAATACATCGATTTCAGTGTCACAAAACAGTACTATCCCAATCAACCAATAAATAATTTCAAATTCTAAAAGAAATTAAAAATCTACAAATACATCCTGCATCTACATGAGACATTATTTTCTTTAACCTAGATATAAATAGGTGTTAGCTTAACACAGCTGCCTAGCATTCATATTTAATGTTAGAGGCCTCTTCATCAATGCAAAGGAAAAAGCATTTACACTGTTCTGGCCATTCTGCATTACCTGTTATTTAAATCCATCAATAATTAAAATAAGAAATGTGTGAAGTAGGAATCTAGGAAAATTAGAAATTGTCAGAAATTTAATATAAAAATAAATTAAATAAATAAATACATACATACATACATACATACATACATACATACATAAATATCCAAGACACTGTTGTCTCCTGAACTGGAATTGATCACTCTGAATTATACAATCATATGTTGTATGGGGCCAGCAAGGACAAGATGAAGACTAATTGTGCACTCATGTCCAAAGAGAATATTAAAAGATATAACTTTAAGTGTAATACTGTCAGTGATAACACTCGTATATTCAAGGAAGACTTGATAATATGATTATTGCTTAAATTTATGCAACAATAACTATAGCCAAAGATAAAGAAATCAAGGATTTCAACTAAGTATACACTAGAATCAAACCACGTTGTGCCAAGAAATCTGGAAAACAACCGCTTGGCCAACTGACTGGAAGAGATCTGTATGTGTTCCCATCCCAAAGAAGGGTGACCCAACCAAGTGTGGAAACTATAGAACAATACCATTGATTTCACATGCAAGCAAGATTCTACTGAGGATTCTCCAAAAATGACTGGAACAGTACATCAGCAGAGAACTGCCACAAGTATAGGCTGCGTTTAGAAGGGGTCATGGTACTAGGGATATTGTAGCTGATGTTAGATGGATCTTGGCTGAAAGCAGGGAATACTAGAGCAATGTCTGTCTGTGTTTCATTGACTGTGCAAAAGCATTTGACTGTGTGGATCATAATAAACTGTGGCTGACTCTGAGAAGAATGGGAATCCCAGAACACTTGATCGTGCTAATGAGAAACCTATACTTGGACCAAGAGGCAGTAGTCAGAACAGAGCAAAGAAGCACTACATGGTTCAAAATTAGGAAGGGCATACGCCAGGGATGTGCCCTGTCTCCATACCTTTTCAACCTGTATGCAGAACAGATTATCCGAGAGGCTGGGCTCCATGAGGAGAAATGTGGGGTCAGGATTGGTGGAAGATCTTGAGGAGGACCTGAAGCACTTGCTGCAGAGGATCAAGGACTGCAGCCTTCAATATAGATTGAGGCTCAATGTCAAGAAGACAAAAGATTCTCACCACTGGACCAATTGGCAGCATCAGGATGGATGGGTAAAAGATATTGTTCACAGCTTTAGTTTGCTTGGCTCCACGGTCAACACTCTTGGCAACAACAGCCAGGAAACTAGAAGATGTATTGCAATGGGAAGTCTGCTTAGGGACCTCTCCAAAGTACTGAAGAGCAATGGTGTCTCTCTGTGGATTAAGGTGCCTCTGATACAGCCCATAGTCTTTGCAATCACTTGTTATGCATCAGAGCATTGGCCAATGACTACGGAGGACAGAAGAAGAACTGATGCCTTTGAGCTGTGGTGCTGGAGAAGAGTATTGAGTGTACCATGGACTGCTAAAAAAACAAAGATTCATCCTGGAGAGGGTTAAACCGGGTGGCTCCAGAGGGTTAAACTGGGCAGCTCCTTGGAGGCAAAGATTCTGAGGCTTCATCTGACATACTTTGGACATGTTGTAAGGAGGGACCAGTCCTTGGAGAGGGACATCATGCTGGGTAGAGTGGAGGAGCAGCGCAGGAGGAGAAGACCCTCTACGAGGTGGACTGATTCAGTGACTGGGGTAATGGGGGTGGGTATGTTGGAGACAACGTGATTGGCACAGGACAGAGCAGAGTTTAGGGCTGTTGTACATAAGGTCGCTGTGAGTCGCACCCGACTCAAGGCACATAACAACAATAACATGTCTGGTAAGAGACATATCTAAAATTTATAGAATGCTCAAGTGCCACAAGATAAGGGTAAACTACCCAATTGTAAATGGGCACAGGATATGAACAGACACTTCACCAAAAGACATTCAAATGGCAAACATATGAAGAAATGTTCAAAATCCCTAGCTCTAAGAGAGATGCAAATCAAAACAACTATGAGATGTCATCTTAACCCAGTAAGAATGGCAAAATTCAACAGAGCAACAAACAACAAATGCTGTTGAGGTTGTGGAAAAACTAGAACCTTTATTCACTGTTGGTGGGAGTGTAAAATGGCACTTTTTCAAAAAGTTGGAAATATAAATACCATTTGACCCAGCAATCCCATGGTGGGAATATACCTTAAAGAAACCAGAACTGTCACCCAAGTAGATATATGCACACCTATGTTTATTGTGGCTTTGTTCACAAAGGAAAAAGTTGGAAACAGCCCAAGTGCTGCCCATTAGCAAACAAATGGATAGAGAAGTTGTGGTATTTTCATACAATGGAATATTATGCAGCACTGAAAAACAAAGAACTTATGAAATATTATACAAAACGGATGACCATGGAGGACATTATGCTGAGTGAAATGTCTCAGTCACAAAAAGATAAATACTACATAAAGACACTGTTTTAAAACAGGACTGGCATGAGGTTGGGGGAAACTAAGAAAAGAGGGGATAAAAACTTACACAGCATTGAAACAGATGAGGGAGAGAACTGTATAAAATGTATATATGATTAGGTATTATTGGCATTACAAGAGTCCAGAGTAAGATGTTTAGTAGAATGGAGAGGAGTGGGGGAGAGGTGATGTATAACAATTAAAGAACTTTTTCCAAAGGAAAAGTGAATTGGGTGGGTAGGGGGACAGGGAGTGTGTTAGGGGTGTTTTCTGTCTCCACACCTGTTCAATCTATATGCTGAGCAAATTATCTGAGAAGCTGGACTCTAAGAAAAGGAGTGTGGCATCAGGCTTTGAGTGAGACTCATCAATAATCTGTGTTATGCAGATGATACAACCTTGCTTGCTCAAAGTGAGGAGGATTTGAAGCAGTTGCTGCAGAAGATCAAAGAATGCAGTCGTTAGTATAGACTGTATCTCAGTATCAAGAAAACAAAGATTCTTACCACTGGACCAACAGGACGTGTCATGATGGATGGACAGAAGATTGACAGTGTCAACATCTTCATCTTCCTTGGATCCACAATTAACACCCTTGGTACAGTCAGGAAATAAGGGAATGTATTAAAATTAAAATCTGCAGTTCAGGACCTTTCCAAATTACTGAGGAGTAGTAATGTCAGTTTGAAGACTAAAGTGCATCTGATTCAGGTCATTGTCTTTCCAATTACTAAATATGTATCCGAGACCTGGTCACTGAATAAGGATGACAGAAAAAATAATTGATGCCTTTGACTATGGTGTTGGAGAAGAGCATTAAACATTCCATGGCTGGCCAAGAAAAATAGATATGTCTTGGAGATGATGCAACCAGAGTGCTCTTTGGAGGCAAGAATGATGATGTTTCTCCTAATATACTTTGGACATATTGCTAGGAGGTGCTATTTCTTGGAGAAGGACATCATGTTGGGAAGGATGGAGGGTCAGCGAAGGAGAGAAAGGCCCTCAACCATGTGTAGTGACATGGTGACTGCTGCAATGAATGGGCTCTTTTGTGTCAGGAAGTGTGAGGATGGCGCAGGACAGGACAGGTTTCAGATCTTTTGTTCATAGGGTTGCTATGAGTTATATTCAACTCAATGGCACCTAACAACAACAACAACAGTTGCTGTCATCATGTTGAGTATGACTCATATTGACCGTGTAAGTAGATCTGAACCTTGTCCTATCCTGTTCCAATCTCACAAAAGCTGACATATTTCAGCCCATTGCTGCAGTCACTGTGCCAATCCATATGGCTAAGGGTCTTCCTCTTTCATCAGCCCTGTACCTTTGTAAGCATGATGTTCCTCTTCAAGAACAACCTCTCCTAGCAACATGACTAATGTATGTGATATGAAGCTTTATTACATTCATCTCCAAGGAGTACTCTAGCTGCACTTTCTCCAAGACATATATTGAATGGACCAGGGAATTCCAGAAGAATGAAAAAAAATGTCTTGAAAGAAAGCCAAACTATTCCTTGGAAAGGAGGATGGCATCTTCGCCTTTTGTACCTTAGATATGTTATCAGGACTACTCAGTTTTGTATAAGGACATCACGCTTGGTAAAGCTGCTGTTATGTGCTGTCAAATTGGACCCAACCTATAGCTGACCCTCAGTGGGTTTTCAGAGGCAGTAAACAGCACAGGAAAAAACTCATCTTTCTCCCAAGGAGCAGCTGGTAGGTTCAAACTGTCTATCTTTAGGTTGGTAGTGCAGCTGCTTACTACCAACTATGAGAGCTCCTCTAATAAAGTACACTGTCAGTGCAAAAAAAAAAAAGAGAGAGAACCTTAATGAAATGAACTAAAACAGTGAGTATTACCACAGGCTCAGATATAGAAATACTTAAGAGGCTGGCTGGTATAGAGAACCATAAAATGTTTCATTGTGCGTACAGAGTTGTTAAGAGTCACAACAATAGAATTGTTAATAACATCATCTCTTTTACATAAATGAGAAACTGTGGCTTTCTGTTTCCTTTTTTTATTCATTTTAATGAACATTTACAGAGATTTTGTATTTCCATTCATTTATTCTTGCACTTTTCTCCCTGCCCAGTCCTCTCCCCCAGTTCACTCCTCCATTTGAAAAGTAAAAGAAAAATTCCTTCATTGGTATACAACCCCCCAACCCCACCCCGAGTACACTCCACTATGCAACCTTAATTCTGGTGTCTTGTGATAACCATGATACCCTATCATATATCGCTTTTAAACTGTTCTTTCCCTCATCTGTTTCAATGCAGTATACATAATTTATCCAGTTTTTCTCAGGCTTACCCAAACCTTGATGTCAGCCCCATTATACAACAGTGGCACTATGCAGTATTTGTCCTTTTGTGACTGAGATATTTCACTCAGCATAATGTCCTCCAGGCTCATCCATTTTGAATAATATTGCATGAGTTCCTTGTTTTTCAATGCAGTGTAGTATTCCATTGTGTGAATATAACACAGCTTTTCTATCCATTCATTTGTTGATGGGCACTGGATTGTTTCCAACTATTTGCTATTGTGAACAAAGCTGGGATAAACATAGGTGTGCATATATCTGCTTGGATGACAGTTATGGTCTCTTCGGCATATATTCCCAGTGGTGGAATTGCTGGGTCAAATGGTATCTCTTTTTGCAACTTTTTGAGAAAGTGCCACACCACTTTCCACAGTGGTTGCATCATTTTACACTTCCACCAACAGTGAATAAGGGTTCCAGTTTCTCCACAACCCGCCAGTATTTACTGCTTGCTGTTCTGTTAAATTTTGCTATTCTGACTGCGGTGAGATGATATCTCATTGTTGTTTTGAGGCTTTCTGCTTCTATAGCTGTAGTATCTTCACATACTCTCCACACTCACTCCATTAGTATACATGAATAAATACAACTGTGTTATGCAGATGACACATCCCTGCTTGCAGAAACTGAGGAGGACCAGAAGCACTTGATGCAGAAGGTCAAGGACAGCAGTCTTCAATAAGGATGGAAAGTCAATGTCAAAGAAACACAGATTCTCACCATCAGGCCAATTGGCAGCATCTTGATGGATGATGAAGATACTGAGGTTGTGAAAAGTTTTAGTTTGGTTGGCTCCACAATCAACACTCTTGGCACTAGCAGCCAAGAAATTAAAAGATGTATTATGTTGGGAAAGTCTGCAATTAGAGACCTCTCCAAAGTACTAAAGAGCTACAATTTCAGTCTGGAAACCAAGGTGCACAGGATAAAGGCCAGGGTCATTATAATCACTTGCTATGCATCAGACAGCTGAACCATGACTAGGGATGACAGAAAGAGAATTGATATCTTTGAGCTGTGGTGCTGAAGAGTATTGAATATGCGATGGACTGCTAAGAGAATGAATGGGTTCATTTGGGAAAGAGTTAAACCAGGTTGCTCTTTGAAGTCAAAGATTCTGAAGCTTCGTCTGACATATTTTGGACATGTTGCAAGGAGGGACCAGTGTATGGAAAGGAACATCATGCTTGGGAGGTTGGAGGACAGAGCAGGAGAGGAAGAGACTCAATGAGATGGAATGATTCTGTGACTGGGGTAATGGAGGTAGGTCTGTCAAAGACAATAAGATTGGCACAGGATAGAGCAGGGTTTAGGGCTACTGTACACAGGATCGCTATGAGTCACAGTACATTCAATGGCACATAAAAACGACAACCACCTTGTGGTTTTATCAGTAAAATCTCAGACACTGTAAAAATGGTTTACATTCAGATAATTGTCCTTGTATTTTGAGAATTATATGTCTATCTACCTACAAACAGGAGAGGATAAAATAGATGAATGGAAATTTCTAAGAATCAAATCCCTATGCATATACAAAAACTTCTCCAACAGGGTAAACAAGGAAGCCACATATTGGGGAAAAAATATTTGGTAATGACATGTCAGACAAGGGACTTATATCTAGACTTTATAAAATACTCGAGCACCACAAGCAGATAAAGGTAATTAACCCAACTGAAAAATGGGCACAGGATATGAACAGACACTTCACCAAAGAAGACATTCAGATTGCAAACAAGCACATGAAGAAATGTTCAAAATCCCTAGTTCTAAGAGAGATATAAATCAAAACAACTATGAGTTATCACCTCAGTAAGAATAGCAAAATTTAACTGAACAAGAAACATAAAGTGCAGGCAAGGTTGCAGAGAAACTGGAACCCTTATTCACTGTTGGTGGGAGTATAAAATGGTACAACCACTGTGGAAGGCTGTATGGCACTTTCTCAAAAAGTTACAAATAAGAATACCATTTGACCCAGCAATTTCACTGCTGGGAAAAATAGCCTAAAGAAACCATAACCACCACCCAAGCAGACATATGTACACCTATGCTTATTGTGGCTTTGTTCACAATAGCAGAGTTGGAAACAACCCAAGTGCCCATCAACAATACTATGGTGCACTGACGAACAAGGAACTCACGAAATATTATACAAAATGGATGACCCGGGAGGACATTATACTGAATGAAATATCTCAGTCACAAAAGGACAAATATTGCATAGGACCAATGTTGTAAAATGAGACTGACATCGGGGTTGAGGGAAGACTGAGAAAGAGGGGATAAATAATGTATACTGTATTGAAATAGATAAGAGAACTGTATAAAAGGGGTATATGATTAGGCATTATTGTCAAGACAGGAGTCCAGAATGAAGGCACACATTGGAGTGGACTTGGGAAAGGGATTGTCTAATAATGAAACAATTCTTCTTTTACTTTTCAAAAGGATCAAACTGGGGGGGAGGAGGTGGACAGGGAGAAAAATAGTACAATGAATGAATGGAAACCATAACTGTCTGTAAACTTTCATTAAAATTATTTTTAAAAAGTATTGCAGAAAAAAATATTAAGTATATGCGTATCTAATGTTTATATTCTATTGTTAAGTGTACCTTGAAATGTTATCTTTATAAATCAACCTGTGTCAACTCAATGGAGAACTCAATTAGAAAATGAACTCTAATTTAGAAAATATTACTAGTAAACAATGTTTTTGAAACACAAACTGTTGTTATGTGCCGTCGGGTTGCTTGCGACTCATAGCGACCCTATGTACAAAAGCCCTAAAC
>NW_006399793.1:89629-118843 GCF_000299155.1 Elephantulus edwardii
CATCAGCTGGTGTGTTTGGAATCACAGAAGCCATGTAAGCTTCATATATAAGTTATTAGATGGAGGGCTGGTCAAAGGGAGATAGGTGTGAAGGGAGGGGGTAGAAGTGGATGGGTATCCTGGTGGATGGTGGAGCAGGGAAATAAGTGGGCAAAGTCTCGTGAGAAAGGCAGGGACAACACTGACAGTAAAGTTAACTCCGCAATAAGGGATATACCTTTAACTTGCTGGTCTGTCCGATATTTCTCTAAATCTGAACATTCACATTAAGACAGACTAGGAAGAAGGATTGGCCATCCACTTCTGAAAAAGCAGGCCTCTGAAAACTCTACGTACAAGAGAAATACAAACTACTTAAAAATATGTGAAAATTAAATGATTGCTGTTTTAAATCGTCAGGAAACAATGAAAATTCATATTTTGTTTCATCAGTATGAAGACACTCATTAAGAAGTTTACAAAAGCAAACAGCAAAGGTTAAAACAGAAGAGAGTGGGAAAAATATTTAAGTATGCTTCTTTATTGTTATGTAAACAAAAAAAAGGTCTCTGAGAAAAATAATTTACTTGCCCTCTACATTTGGTACTCAGCATGACTGGAAAAAGAATAATATCTATGCTTTGGTGTTCCAGATGAAAGAGTTAATTATTTTTAAAAATGAATATTAAAAATTATCCCGAGAAAAATGGGTTTTTTAAAAAAAATGATTTTTCAATTAAAAATGGGCACAGGATATGAACAGACACTTCACCAAAGAAGACATTCAGATACTAGCAAACACATGAAGAAATGTTCAAAATCCCTGGCTCTAAGAGAGATGCAAATCAAAACAACTATGAGATATCATCTTAACCCCAGTCAGAGTAGCAAAAGTCAACAGAACAACAAGCAACAAATGCTGGCGAGATTGTGGAGAAGCTGGAACCTTTATTCACTCTTAGTGGAAGTGTAAAATGGTTCACCCCTGTGGAAGGCAGTATAGCACTTTCTCAAAAAGTTGAAAATAGAGATATCATTTGACCCAGCAATTCCACTACTGGGAATATACCCCAAAGAGACCATAACTAACACCCAAGCAGATATATGCACATCCATGTGTATCGTGGCATTGTTCACATTAGCAAGGAGTTGGAAACAACCTAAGTTCCCATCAACAAACGAACGGAGAAGTTGTGGTGTATTCACATAATGGAATACTATGCTACACTGAAAAACAAGGAAATCATGCAATAGTATTCAAAATGGGTGACCCTGGAGGACATTATGCTGAGTGAAGTATCTAAGTCAAAAAAAGGACAAATACTGCATGGTGACACTGTTGTAAAACAAGACTAACATCGGGGTTAGGGGGAGACTGAGAAAGATAGCTTAAATAATGTTTACTACATTCAAACAGATGAGGGAGAAAACGGTCTAAAAGGGATAAGTATTTTTGTCATGACAGGAGTTCAGAGCAAAGGCTGCATAATGGAGTGGACCTGAGGGAAGGGATTGTAAAAAATGAAAGAATTTTTCTTTTCCTTTTCCAAGAGGGTTGTGAACTGGGGAAGCGGGGGCGGGGTTGGGAGGGGAAAAAACTGCAACAGTGAATGAATGGAAATCCAAAGTCTCTGTAAATTTTCATTTAAATTAATAACTTTTTTAAAAATGAAATTTTTAATGAAAGATTATAAAGAACTTGGATTTCCATTTATTCATTGCATTTTCCTCCTGCCCATTCCTTCACACCCCGGTTTGATTCTTTGTGAGAAAGAAAAAAAAATTATTATTATACAGTCCCTCACCACTCAGTCCACTTTACCGTGCAGCTCTTCTTCTGGACCCTTGCCATGCAAATAATACCTAATCATATATCCCTTTTAAACAGGTCACTCCCTCATCTGTCTCAATGCAGTGTACATTATTCATGCCCTTTTCATAGTGTCCCCCCGAAGCCGAACAGTCTTGTTTAATAACAGTGGCATTATGCAGCATCTGTCCTTTTGTAGTTGATATTTCACTCAACATAATGTCCTCCATGGTCTCCCATATTGTGTAGTATTTCATGACTTCCTTAATTTTCAATGCTGTATAGTATTCCACTGTGTGACTATACCAGTTTCTTTATCCATTCATTTTTTGATGGGCACTTGCAATGGTGTACATATATCTGCTTGGGTGGCAGTTATGGTTTCATTAGGATATATTCCCAGTAGTGGAATTGTTGGGTAAAATGGTATTTCTATTTCCAATGTTTTGATAAAGTGCCATATTATCTTCCATAGCAGTTGCAAGATTTTACACTCATCAACAGTTCCAGTTTCTCCAAAACCTCGCCAGCATTTGTTTGCTGCTCTGTTAAATTATGCTTTTCTTACTGGGGTGAGATATCTCATAGTCGTTTTGATTTGCATTTCTCTTAGAGCTAGGTATTTTTGACATTTCTTCATGTGTTTGTTCGCTACCTGAATGTCTTTAGTGAAATGTCTGTTCATATACTGTGCCTATTCTGAGATTGGGTTGTTTACCTTTATCTTGTTGTGGTGCTCCAGTACTCAATCATGTTGTAATCCACAACCCTTTTTCCTGGAAGAAATGAACATAAAGAGACAGACACACACCGAAGACAAAACAGGACTGCAGCAAAGAAAAACACACACACGGGATAAGAACTGCAGAACCCTAGGCCTGCTTTGTTTATTATTTTTATAATCATATCATCCAAAAACAGTCTACGTACAGACACTCATGATTTGGGGAAAACTTATTTACCAGAAACTAGACTTGCTTCTTCTTGTTGTTGTTGTTATGCGATGTCGAGTTGCTTAGCACAGAATATTCTCACAGAATCTTTCTTGCTTCCATATCTCTGTTTACCAGAAGAAATAAGACTATGCCTTGGAAAGAGGAATATTCTTGGACCTCCTGTGCAAGTGTCCAAGGTCCCCATCTTTTGCAGACTCATTCCTCTCCCACTCCCCATCCATACTGAGAAAGGCCAAGAGACATCTGTGTACAGACTGTTTTGGGGGTTTTTTTTTTTATGGCAATGCGTTTATATATATTTATATATTATTGGGGTTTTTTTCCCTTTTTAAATTTAGTTTATTTATTTTTCATTTCAATGAACATTTACAGAGATTTTGGAATTCCATTCATTCATTATTGCACCCTTCTCCCCGCACAAACCCCTCCTCCCCCCTTTGCTCCTCTCCTTGAAAAGCAAAAGAAAAACTCCCTAATTGGTACACAATCCCCCCGCACCTCCCCAACCCCACCCTCTACCCCCAAATATACCCTTTTTCGTTCCTTCATCTCCCCCTTTTTATTTTTATAGAGCGTAATACACTGTGCACGGCAAGCTGCCTTTCCTCTATTACTTTCTGTCTTCTCTGCTGTAGGAAGACTATCAAGAGAATACAACACAATATTATAATTCCAATACTGTTACTGTTACTTCCCAAAATTGCAAAAATTGCTTCAAACTTTTCAATGGGGTCTAAGTTATTTAAATTTTGTACTAACTCTGACCAAATTTGGTTATCCTCTAAAGTAGGTAAATTATTTTCAAATGTACTAGTGATTTTGTGTTCAAGGGTATACAAGTCTGAAGTTAAATTCTTATCTCTAATAATGTTTTTTTTACATTATCCCATTCCTCAGAGACATTAAATTTTACAGGAGTGATACAAAAATGAGAATAATTCCAGTCACATTTTAACATTATTCGAGTGCACAATACAGAAATCTGATCCCCCAACCATAGCACAGTTTCTTGCAAATGTTGGATATCTTCTATGACCTGTTGATCTAACTGTTGTTATAGCCATAGTTCATGAGAGTCAGTATGCCATTGCCTCACAAAGTCAGCAGTCTAAATGCTCTGTTGTAATGCAATCCAAACAATCGCTGCAGTAGATGCAATTGCAGCCAGTCTAAGCACTGTAACAATGATGACACCGACAACTCGTTTGACTCGATGACTCAAGGCTTGAAGAGCATTGCATTCTTATCATTGCTATGGAGTCACTCCATGGTCGTTCTAATTTGACAGGTAGCCACATTTCTCTTCTTGCTCAAACAACATAAATACTTAAAGACTCATTAGTTACAATTTTATCTATTGAAGAGTTAATACAGTTTTGTCAAAAACAACTATTACAACTTAACATTCCATTATTATTATCCCAAATTATTTTTCCCATTAGTAAAACATAAGGATATTTAACATAAGCCATAATATATTTAGAAACATTCAAATGTAAAGAGACAGAAAAAGGTCCTAAATTATTAGAAACATTAAGGGACATACTTCCTTTCCATATTTGAATTTTTTCTAGAGTTGGTAGTAATTTCAAAATATGTCCTTGCACTGCTGTGCTATTTACTAAATGTGTAAAAGGAGGAGTGAGACCTTTATCATGCCATACTATACTCCCATTAGTTTGGGCTAATATAGTCCCACTTAGGCTCTGGTTGCTTCTGTGCTATTTCAGAAGAACTTGGGAATATTTTTCCTTAAGTTCCCCATAAGGACTTCAATCAATAATCGCAATATTTCTTTTGACTAAGGATAATATTAGAAAACAGGCTAATTATACAGAATGCTCTTTTAACAGACTTTTTACCAGAATAGAAACTTTTGTTTTTACTTTTGAGTAATGATTTAAAATGAAATGAACAAAAGAACAGTGTTAATACATGAGTAATTTTTAGATGTGATACAGGTACACAATCATCAGATATAATAACAATACAGCTTTTTATCAGATAGAGCACAAATTTTACTCATCAAATATAACTCATACTCAGTACAAATTTAACTCAGTAGATATAATGTAGCATTCACTCATATAATCAGATCTGATACAGGCAGGAATTAATTAAGGGGCTACAAAGAACAAAGAAAGGTAAGCTTCTGCTTCCACCCCTATAGGTTCCTGTCTAAAGTACAGAAATCAGCACAGACATAACTGGCACAGATTTGGAGTGCCGGCTGCATGCATGTGCATTTCTCAGTCCACACTCTTGGTAACAGCAGCCAGGAAATCAGGAGACGAACTGCATTGGGAAAGTCAGCTGTGAGGGACCTCTCAAGAGTACTGAAGAGTAATGACGTCAGGCTAAAGACTAAGGTGCGCCTGATCCAGGCTATAGTCTTCTCAATTATTCCAGAGTGACACCATTGCTCTTCAGTACTATGGAGAGGTCCCTAAGCAGACTTTCCATTGCAATACACCTTTTTATTTCTTGGCTGCTGTTGCCAAGACTATACTCCACTATGGAACCTTCATTCCAGACTCTTACGATAATCGTAATACCCTATGGTATATCACTTTTAAACTGTTCTCTCCCTCATCCGTTTCAATGCAGTATACATAATTTATCCAGTGTTTCCCAGTCTTACCCCAACCCTGATGTCAGCCCCATTCTACAACACTGGCGCTATGCAGTGTGTATCCTTTTGTGACTAAGATATTAACTCCTAAGTATTCAATCTTGTAATTAGCTATTGTGATGACTATTGGTTTTTCTGGGCTCAGTTCTATATTCTATCATTCCTGTGTCTTCAGTACAGCTTGAATTGAAATGCCTCTCTGGACTAGGCCTATTTTATGGTTGAGTGAGCCATGGAGGTATGTTTTGTTCCTTGTTCCAAGAGTGGCTAAAGGCTATAGTCTGAAGTATTCTACTAGTCCCTATCAGGACAGTAAATCTAAGCTACTCTGGAGGCTTGAATCCAACAGCCTCTCCAAGGGAGAAACACGTAAATCTCCTCCTGAGTAATTTACAGCCTTGAAAACTCAAATAGAGTCAGCTATGAGTGGAAAGAGACAAAATGGCAATGACAGAAACTTAAGGAGCCTAGTTATTACTTAACAACTAACTAAATAAATACATAAATAATCTCTCACTCACCGGTCCTGATTTGGTTCGGACTCACAGCTAACCTACATAGGATTTCCCCCCTACTAGTTTATTTACAAAATTCGAATATAAATTTGAACAAATTCTTTCCATTTCCCTCAGAGCCCCCCCATGAAATTGTACAACCCAACGATTAATCCCCCCTTCCCCCGGTGTATCCACACCCCTCTCTGCTTCCAGCCTCTCCCATCCCTCCTGGATCCTTATACTCATTCTACAATAATGATTTTATACAATATTTATCCTTGTTAATATTTAAACCATTCTGGAAGGCAGTTTGGAGCTTCTTCAAAAAGCTGAACAGAGAAATTCCATATGACCCAGCTATTTCACTACTTGGAATATACTCTGAGGATATGAGAGCTGAGGCACAAACTGAGATTTGTACACCAGTGTTCACAGTAGCACTATTCACCATCGCAAGAACCTGGAAACAGCCCAAATGTCTAACCACAGATGAATGGATTTAGGAAATTATGGTACATTCACACAATGGAATACTATGCAGCACGCAGAAGCAATAACTTTGTAAATTATCACCTAACTTGGGAGGAACTGGAGAGCATTGTGCTCAGTGAACTACTTCCATCCTACGTAGGATTTTTGAGCAGTTATGTCTTAGTAGGCTGCCCACTTGTCACCCAAGGAACAGCAGGTGGATTTCAAACAGTAGCGATGCTTGTTTTAACCAAAAAGCGAGTCAGGATAAAGACGAGCAGTCTCCTTTCAAAAAGATTTACAGCCTTACGAACCTAGTGGAGAATCCCTAAGAGTTGGTATCAACTCAACGGCAATTCATATGCTAATATGAATATATAAATATCACCACCAAGACCAATATATATCATTCAATGCAGTCCTTTATACCTGTTCATATCTGTCCACACTGCCTCTACATCTGCTGTAGAATATGGTTTATGACTGCCGATATTGACGACAAGCTTCTCTGTGAGCTCGGGGAGCGTGTGGAGGCTGCGCGGTGCACAGGGCGGAGATTGGGCAGTTACAGACATGGGCGTGGAGTGCACTGAGCACCCAATCCAGAGGTCTCAGAGCCTATTTTTGCCAAACTAGGAGGTGACGGGTAGGGAGCTGGTTTGGCTATAAATTGGGTCAGTGGTCCAGACCTGCTGGTACCAGACGACAGAGAGCACATCTCTGACGAGCTGGTCACCCTACTGGAGCCCGATACATAATGGCGCAAGCCTGGTCTTTGGCGGAGTGGTGGCGCAGCCGAAGGAACACTACAGGCCACCTGGTGAATGTTGCAGGGAAAAGGCATTCCCATGGTCACCAGGAGAAAATGGGGAGCAAAGGAGACAGTAATCTGTCCTTGTCATCAGCCAGCCAGCTATCCATTGAAATGGACACTTTTGCGGTCCGGGACTCCCGCGCTGCCCGGAAAACTGCTTTCAAAGGTTCAAAATGGCTGCGCTGTTTCAGGTCTGTCTGCTTATCGGTTTTGTTCTGTTTCTTCTTTCAGTCAGTATTTGAACTACCTGTTTATGATTTCCTTTGAAACTTTGAAAGGTTCCAGGGTTATCTTTTACCTATTTTTCCCCCCTGGCGACTTACAATAGGCCTAATCTGCCATTTTGACAGAACACCTGAAAATGATCATTAGTCAAATAACATCACAATAATTGTGAAAAGGCAGCTGATGCTGATTGCCATTATACTTTACTTTGAATCAAAGGTTGAGAAAGATATCAAGTTTTATGTTTTAATATGTTTTGGCATTTTATTTAACTATTTCTCTTTTCATTTTTATGTTGTTGTACATATGGCATTCTCAAAAAATTTAAGAGCTTAAGATTTTCTGGGAGCTCAAAAAAACAATGTCAAACCATCTTTCTAGATACTTTTGATAAAAGTAGTATGACAATGTAAGTGTTAAAATACTCAGAGTAGAAAATGTGATAATTTTTATCCTAAAATTAAGGAAAGCAAGAATTTCAGGTCCTTTCCTCTTTATAGCCCCAGATGCAAACACTTTTTTGCTTAAGTTCAACCCCACTATTCTCATTAATCATTTGTATACCTTCCTGTGTTTTGGGCCTTATCCACGCGCTAGTGATGCTCTTGACATAATTAGATTGGATAGTATAAGGAGTGCTTTTTCAGTGTTATTTACTTACCTTATATAACTATTTTGTGAGCTCTGGTGGCTTTGTGGTAAGAATCTGTCCTGCAATCCTGAAGGCACACAGTTCAAATCCACCAGCTGTTGTTCCGCAGCAGAAGGATGGGCCATCTCCATCGTGTGAATAAGTGCCTCTGAAAACCATGAATGCTCTATGTGTCAGCTCTAACTTAATGCTACACAACAGCAACATAGAACGGTTTGTTTCTTGACTGAGAAGAGAGATGTGAGAGATGGGAGGGATAGAGATGGGGGTGCAGAGGTAAGTTCTGTTCATGGTCTAAAAGGTGACAACTAAAGGGAGTCAGTCTCATGAGTCTCAGCAATTTCTCTCAGATCAATGAGTTTTGTTTCACATCTCCCTCCACTAGATTCAGGATCTTCTGTGGTACTTTTAGAGAGGTCAGTGGTAGTAGCTGGGCACTCCCTAATTTTTCTGATGGCTCAATAGCTTTTTTAATTAATGGTTTCAGTATATGTCTGCTATTCTCTCTTCTTTGTTTTAGATAAGGAGAGACCAATAATATCCCTTTAAGTAACTGTCTGCAAACTTTTAATGCTCCAATCATAATGTGGTATCTATTAAGAATTCTGAGATACTTGGAAATACCTTTCTATAAAATAGTAGCGGGGGTGGTGGTATGTGAAAACCTGCAATTATCCAGCTGACAGGCTAAAATCAAACGTGGCTATAAAAAAAGACAGAAGGTATATGATACCTAGTATATTTCAAATTTGAGTAAAATGGTATGTTAGATCATTTACGTGTTGTAGTTAATTTATCTTTAAAGCACATCAGGGAACTACAATTTTTTAATTTTTTAAAATTTTTAAGTTTATTATTTTTTGTGTGTGTTCCGTCAAATTGGATCTGACTGGTACCGGAGGAGATTCTCCCTCCTCTCCAGCAGAGCATCTGGTAGATTAGAACAGTGCACCTCTGGGACTGCAGTGCAGCTTCTTGTCACTAGGCCACCAGAGCTCCAGGAGACTACAATTTGAGAAAATAAAATGATTTTTCCAGTTTACAGCCAGTTCATAGCAGTTAGGATCTTGAAACCAATGAAAAGTACTATATTCATGCTTAAGCTATGACAGCATATCCCAGAAAGCAAGAGTGGTCAGTTCTACTATCCACCTGAGGATGGAGCAATCAAGGAAGTAATTCTGTCTAGATTATACAATTTTAGCAGTACATCACTTACTTTTAACATAAGGTGTAAAATAAGATTTCAAAAGGAAGATAAGAAGAAAGACATAAAACTAGTTTTCACAGAGGGTAAGTGTTTACAACAAGTATTACAGGTTCTGGGCCCAGAGGCAAGAACAAGTGTGTTTAAAATTCTTTTGAAATTAATCTGACTACAGCAGCCACTAGTAGTAACTGAGTTCATCACTATGTCCCTTCACAAACTAGACTTTTCAGAAGCAGGAAACAGATGTGGAAAAAACAGGCCTAAGTAAAAAAAAAAAGGCCAAGATGTCCATGTTGTAGTGTATAGCTTTTTATCACTAATATTAAGAGCATAGGGAGTTTCTCCCTACACAATCTAGACTGAAATTTCTCCATTACTGGAAAATGAGGTTATTTTCTCTTCCTACTAAACACTCAAACTCTGTGGGAACATAAAGCATGGGGAAAATTTGCACAAGTGATGCTAACTCTTCATGGATGTTTAGTGTCTTTAGATACCAGTAGTTAATACCAAAGTTCCAGATTAGAGAGCTCAATACTTCAGAAATCCAATTATTATCCCAAATAAATGCATGGTTTTATTTGCAATGCAGGGCATCATTACCCAAAGATAACAGCACTTGCAGAAATACTTACTTAGCAACTAAATCACAAGATCTTCCTTAAGAGCTTCCTTTAGGCTTGAAATAATCCCTGCTTAGCCAGCTGGCTTAAAAAACTAGTGACAAACATAAAAGTCAGAAGAACTGCAGAGCTCACACTATCCCCTCATTTACTTGGAGTACCTTTTTCTGACTGAGGGTTATAATGCTAGTGGTAGAGAGACACCTGCATTATTTTCCTTTGTTTTTGTTGTTGTTAAGTGCCAGCAAACCAAGAACAACTACTAGCAACCCTATGAACAGATGCAACAGTTCTGAACCCTGTTCTATCCTGTGCCATCATCATTTCTGACAGTCACTGTGTCAATCCATCTCAAGATCTTTCTTTTACCAACCTTCCACTTTTCAAAAATTTTTTTCAAAAGAAATTTAAAGATTTTCAAAGAAAACCTTCCTTTATAACATGTTTTTATCCCGAGAAATACCCACCTTACCAATTAATGACATTTTTTAACTTCTTATTCAGTTTTTACTTAAATAAGATCTCACAGCAACTGTATTGAAGGCATTCGGCTGCTAAGCAAAAAGCTGGTGGTTTGAATCCACTGGCTGCTAAAAAAAAGATATTATCATCAAATTCTATCAAGATTTACAACCTCGGAAACCTTCTGGGACATTTTTACTCTATCCTACATGAGTAGATCCGAGTAGAAATCAAGTGAATGATGCTGTCATTCCTTAAATGCGAGGCTGTATAACTCTGCAAAGATCATAACCCCCATGACTTAAGCAGTGGGACCAACTCTGCCAGTGTTAAATAAGTCTGCACCGACCATAGTTCAAAGTCACGTCATCCTTGCTTCTAAGGAGCATTCATGTTGCACTTCTCCTAATACAGAATTGTTGTTCTATATATAGTTTTGTAGTCCATAGTATGACTCATATCCTTCACCAACACAATTCAAAGGCATCAGTTCTTTTTGTGTTTGTTGTAGACTTACATATTTGAGACGATTGAAAATGTCAATGCTTGACTCAAACACTTAATACGTAAAGTAGCACCACTGCAGTTAAGTATTTTAAAGAGGTACTGTGAAGAAGGCTGATATGTAGAAATGTTATTTACTAGCCTTTTGGCATAATCATAAGGGAAGAAAGACTAATGGGTGATGACAATTCTAGCAGAGCTTGGTTTATTCATGCATATGATCATATTTTTACTAAATGTGAATCTTTTTTTTATGTATTAACATGCGCTTCATTTTAAATATATCTCTATTAAATTTGTTTTGTACAATAAATTTAATAGAGGTACACTTAAAATGCAGTGCATATTAGTATGTAAAAAAAAATAGCCTGTTTAAAAAACTGACCATCAGGAGTTGTAAGAGAGAAACACCTCAGATATCTGCAAACCACACCCATAGGTAAAACTGACCTAATCCTGGTTTTGGCATGGCTGTGAAGAACAGTTTATACAATTTAAGTAGTTGAACAAAAATGAAAATGAAATGAAAGTAAAATTTAATTACTAGCATTTTAAGTTTTATCACAATGCTCATTCATTTCTATATAATCTGTGGCAGCTTTTATGGTACAGGCAGAGTTAAAATGGTTGCAACAGACTTCAGATGGCCCAGAGACCCTGAAATATTTACTAACTGGCATTTCAATCTCTGATCTAAAGGATCAAGGGATGTTTTATGAGCAGCCTACATTCTTAATCAAATCTTGAAGAATAGATCTTGTACTGGTAACATGGTGAAGGAGAGTGGAGAAATTAGGGAAAGGAATGAACAAAAAATAGCACTGGGAAGCTATATACCTACTCAGACAGTGGTGAAAAGACAGGTCAAGCTTGGTTGGAGGAAGACCCTGAATACCACCATAAGGAAATGTTTCCAAATCTTTCCAAATTGCCTCCATTTTCCCACAGAAAACAAAACCATTAAAGAATGTATCCTACTTTATACAAGCTACTCTGGAAAGCTTATTCTGCTCTAGTGACCTACTGCAAGGGAAGTTTTCCAAACAACTAATTTTTTAATAATGTGTAGAACAGATAAAGTTGTTGCAGAGAGGAAGGGAAAAACATAAAGTTATTTCAAAACAAATATTTAGGAAACTCCAAGTAACCCTACCAGTGAATCAAGAAAGGTAATAACGGAGCTGGGTGGTTGCTTTATTGTGGCTGTGGGCCCAGAACTAAATCTAGAGGATATATTTAATACATACAGGTTGCACAAAATGATAAAAGGAAGACAAGTAGGGAACAAGAGAGAGATTGTAGGGAAAAAAGGGAGGGCATTAATTGATTTTAATGCCTAAGTGAAAGAAATAATGATAATCACATGAGGAGAGTAACAGTAAGAAAGGGCACCAAGTTTGAAGTTTAGCTTTAGTGCTTTAAGTTACAGAATATACTCAGTGAATTAGTTAACAGTTAATTAGAAATATGAGACACTAGTACTAGAGCAAGATTAGAATGGAGATAGAAAACGGAATCATCTGTTTACTCTTCCAAAGATTAATCATGACTCTGATATCACCACCATACTTCTCACAAAAAACTGGTAGGAGCTTACTATGTTTATGTTTAACTTAAGGTATGTATGCAGCTTTCTAAACCTTCAGGAAAGGCTAAGTGTGACTATGGAGTTTGAAGGTATAGGGAAGGTAAATTTATTGATATAACATTTATTGTTCAAGATTCCATAATGATCTCAAAACTTCAATCAACAAACATCAGGAAAAGATGAGCTAAAGAAGGAGAGAAGAGAACCATGATATAAGCAGTTATGTATAAACAACTGCTCATTTAGAAAATTCTGATGCATGACTAAGTGAACTCTAAAGCATACTAGTTTTGTTTCCCTATCACCACCCAGAAATGTCGTTAGAGTCTGGGGAACAGATTTTTTAAGAGTGTGCTTATAAATGTTCTATATTTTTGTTGTTGATTGCTGTCAAGTCAAGCACGACTTATAGTGACCCTATGAACAAAAGGCCTGAAGCCTTTCTATAACTATTGTCATTTATCAAAGTTCATAGAGCTCATAGAGGCATGTTGTTTAGGAATTGGATGTCACTCCTGCTTCTAAAGCTGCCCTGATCATGATCATTTCAGAAATTATTACTTTAAATTGTTTTAAAACCAGATTATTTGAGAGGCACAGAAAGGAGCATGTAACAATTTCATGTGGCACACTTTCTATGAATTGAACTAAAGCCAGAGGATTACAATAAACTAAATTCTTTTTTATGACCCGTAAACTTACTCAAATATACTACCTGTATCTACAAAACCCCCAGGCAACTCTGTATTTCCTAAAGACACTGGGCTTTCTTGAAAAACATGCTTACCCTTGGGATCAGAAAGTATCTGTATTTTATAAGGACAATTTACACAGGCAATAAAAAGTATCTCGACTGAATCTGCATCTGCTACAAGACAATGTTGGGCTTGCAAAACAAAATTAAAATTTCAACAAAAATCTAACAATACTTTTACTTGGGATATTTACTGCATTGAGGCATGAGAACATTATAACTTAAAGGACTCCTCAAAAAGGCCCTGAAAGCCCAAACTATTAAGACACTAAAAGATACACAGAATTTAGATTTGTGCTGGGAAACAACAGAAAAGATACTACAGATCAGATTACAAAGGAAGGAAGGGTGGACTAGGCCCTGCCAGTACTTACTATTCATTCAGCCCACATACATTTTCTATTTTCAGTGGAAGAAAAGGGCTCAGATTCTACACTCTAATGGTACCACTACAAATAACACAGAGGTCACTGAGGATGACAACAATAACTTAAGAAATATTTTCTATTTATTTGTCAGCTGTCCTACATGACATCATCCTTGCTTTCTCCAAACAGTATCATCCTTCCCACTTCCACCACATATCTGAGTGTCTTGCTAACTCTATGACCAGAAAATGAACAGAAATTCTCAAAATCATCTACTGGAACCGATAGAATACCAGCTGTACACTTATCCCTGTTTCCATTCACTTTTCATCTACAGTAAAAATAACCTGAATTTAAAGAGTAGCTTTTTAACAACAGACACATGTTTTCATATATATATATATATCTCACAACACACACTTTTTACTGTTTTCCTCTAAGGGACCTCTGGTGGCTTATTGAATATGAAGTTACCTACCAACCCAAAGGCATGCAGTTTGACACAACTAACTGCTCCACAGGTGAAAGATAGGCAGTATACTCCAATGTGATTTACTGCTTCTAAAAATCCACTAAGGGTCAGCTGTGAGTTGGTTCTGACTTGATAGAGTACCTGCCAACACATTTCCCCCTAAAAATAAGACTATGTAAATTCTACTTCACTGGTGGGGAAATTGAGAGACTAAGTAAATGGAAGGGTATTCTGGTGGTATAGTTTGTAGGTAGTTAACACTGCTAACTATATGATTCCTTTCTGACAGCTCAAAACGATCAACTACGGAGGAGGAAGATGAGCCATTTACAGCCTCAGCAACTGCTGGAAGATCAGCTATGAATCGATTCCAACAGGACAGCAGTGAGTAAGTAACATTAATGGATAATGATGTGAGCATATTATTATTTAATATACGCTCTCACCTTCTATATATATTAAACTGTAATAATGCACAACTTAATTTTGGAAAGTTCTGCTTTTTTCCCTGTTTATCTTAGGAGAAACTTGAAGTAAAGATAATTCCTAATTGCAAGTGTGCATATGTATAATCTTTATTCAGGTATAATGAGTCATATAATTTCAATCCTGTCATATTTCTAGTATAAGAAATTATATTTCACTTCATAAAGATTAAGAATTTACAGGTAGTTGTGATTCTGTGCTAATGACTTTGTTTTAGTTTTCCATGACTATAAAGTTAACCTAAAAAGAGTGAGAAGTTAAAATAAGCAAACAACCCAAATATCCATCAACAAGATGAGTGTATACATACAAGGGAATATTAAACAAGAAATGAAATTCTGATAAAATGTTAGGGTATGGATGAAGCTTGAAAATACCACACTGAGTGAAATCAGGCTTGTTCAATCAATATTGTATGATTCCATTTATGTGAAATATATACACCAAAGCTTATTAGGTGCACACTCAGGAGATGAGGAGAGTAGGGATGGAAGGAATAAGAGTTTTGAAGAATGTAGCTGAAGAAAAAATTTTTAATGGACATGGTTAGTATAATTAACATTACTTAACTGTACACATGAAAACAGTTATTGCTGTTGTTAGGACTGCCAAGAAAACAAACAGATTCATCGTAGAGAGGATTAAACCAGGCTGCTTCTTGGAGGCAAGGATTCTGGGGCTTCGTCTGACATACTTTGGACATATTGTAAGGAGAGACAGGTCCTTGGAGAGGGACATCATGCTGGGTAGAGTGGAGGGACAGCGCAGGAGGGGAAGACCCCTATGAGGTGGATTGATTCAGTGACTGGGGTACTCAGGATGGGTGTGTCAGAGGCAATGAAATTGGCACAGGATAGAGGAGAGTTTAGGGCTGTTGTACATAGGGTCGCTATGAGTCGCAAACGACGGCACATAACAACAACAACAGGTGCTGTTGAGTCAAGTACAACTCATAGTGACCCTATGAACAAAAGAACTGAACCCTGTTCTATCCCACACCATCCTGACACTTCCTGACACACAAGAGCCCATTGCAGCAGTCACCGGGTTAATCTACCTGGTTGAGCATCTACCTCTCTGTCTCCGACCCTCCATCCTTCCCAACATCATGTCCCTTTCCAAGAAATAGCCCTTCCTAGTAACATGTCCAAAGTGTGTGAGGTAAAGCCTCACCATTCTTGCTTCCAAAAAGCACTCCACTTGCATCTTTTCCGAGACATATGTTTGTTCTCTTGGTCGTCCATGGGATTTTCATTCAGTACTCCTCTCCAACACCACAGCTCAAAGGCATCAATTCCTTTAAGAAGAGATCTTGGATTTTCTTAAATCCAAAGGAAATTCTCAAGATCAACCATAAAGCTGTTCTATTAATTGTTAATGTGTTATATATCACCAGTCAAAAAAAAATATACTATTTTGTCATTAAATTAAAGAATCAAAGAGGTCTGTTCACAAGTGCCAAGATGGGGTGGGGAGAAGAACAGTATCTAAGAGTTCCTTACAGCAGGAACTGGATAAAACAGAAGATGGCAAACCCTTTGTGAAGCTTTTATAATGGAAAAGGACATGTTTCATTTTAAAGGCTATCAAAGTGGTCTCTTATAGGAAATGTCTATCAAAACTAATTTCTGGACACAATGTAACAGATATATGCCAAGTACTCTCTGTGTATTACTTAGCTTTTACAACTCTCTAGTAGTTGTGTTTTGCCTAGTTGGTGGATAAGATATTGGGTTAAGAAAAGTTGCCTGACTTGCCACAGGGCCCAAAGCTGGTAATGAATAGGGTCAGAACAAGAGCCTAGTATGGTCTTATTCCAAAATTTGGTTGTAGCCATTCTGCTATGCCAACCAATTGTGTGAAAATGATTAAATCACTTGGAAAAATGAGCAAGAATTTCTTCTCAAGTATTTATCATAATAGTGCCTCTATGCATCCTTTTCCTCTTGAATAATAATGTTCCCCATTTATTAGTAGAAGGATGGGCTAAATAAATGCATATTATTCCTATTACTCATGTCTCACAGAAACATGAAGCACAACTCTGTGGGTATAACAGTGAGCAGGGGCGTAATTAAGAATTTTCATACTTGAGTGGGCTCCAAGCTTTATATTATACATCCTTCCACCTTTTTTTCTATGGCAGTTATAGACTCAAGTATCCTCTCTTCCTCTCTCTCCACCCCCAGAAAGTAAGTAACATTTATCAGAACTAATTATGGGAAAATAAAGGTAGTGAACTTGAGACCAGCTCTGCACTCTATTTTACCTCTTCTGGGTTATACTGCTGGGTTCGGCTGTATAATACTGCCATAAGAGAAAACTAATTCTCATTGCTAATAAATCTGAATCGACCCATAATAGAGCCTCTATAAATAGGCTCTTCAGACACTGTAAATTGCACAGCTTTCTCTCTTGGAATATCTGGAGAATGTGAACTGCCCGTCTTTGGGCTGGCTGTTGTTGTGGTGTACCATGGAGTCAGAACCGACCCATAGCTAACCCTCTAGCAGCTTTTCAGAGGCAGTTAATCCAAAGGGAGGAAATTGCCCATCAACTCATATCCCAGTCAGTCAACAAGAGCAACACATCAATAAACTGAGTAATTCTAGTTATTAATTTTTCTTGATTTTGCTTGTTGCTATTAAGTTGTGTATGAATAATTTCTTTTATAGGATTCATACAAAACTAGTTTCTGTTAGGCAGAGATTAAAAACGTCCAGCTTTCAAAATTGCTGTAACCACTTCATAATCTTTAACATCAATTATTCTTCCCTCCACTATGCCCTTTTGCACCCATCTCTGTCTTTGGGTCTGTAATTTGCTGAAAAGTCTCAAAATGTTAAAAAAAACAAACCTTACCTGGAAAATTACTTACATTATTGTGAATGCTGGATGTCCCACAAATCCATGGATCCCATTTGAGGAGTGACTGGTGTTGATCAACGCACATGGTCGTGGTGATGGGGGTTCAGGTAGCTGTGGGCTGAAGATTTTGTCTCTCGAAACAGTTGAATCAGGTTAAATACAGAGTATAGAGCAGAAAGAATTAAACCTTTCAAGAGCATTTCCTATATAGGAGCCTGTATATAAACCCCACCCCCAAGAGAAGAGAACTATGGGTGGCCACTTGAGTCAATTCTTCAAGTAGGGTGGAGATTTAAGATACACCCACCTTAATCCTTTCTTATTAACACAATAAATAACCCCAAGTTGAAGTCTTAAACACTTAAAAACTAATTGTTGCTGTTTTTATTATGTACTAAGTTGCCCGAGACCCAGAGCAACCCTATGTGCAGCAGCTCTGAACTCTGTCTTGTCCAGAGCCCAAAGAAGAGTTCCTATGAAGCAGCTTTGTGAATTCAAACTGGTTTTTGGTTAGCAATGAGCTCTAAAAAATTAGACAGTACGAACTCCCTCAGCACAGACAGAATGACCAGAAGTTAAAATTTATTGCAAATATGACAAAAAGAGAGAGCTCCTGTGTAAAGGAGCTGCTAAACAAAAGGCATATGGTTTGAATCCATCAAAGGCTTCGCAGAATAAAGATGGACAATCTCTAAAATCCACTTCTGAAGTTACTCCTTCTAGAAAACCTCCTCTGTTTACTATTATTCTTTTTTCCTTCTGCACTTCAGTGATACTTAAGCCATGTCCTTATTCTGGGCATACTAATTTACGTATAGATTTTATTTACAGGGCTGTCTCCTTGACTAAAAGAAAAGGCTAGTGGCATAGGGCTGAGCATGTTGTGTTGCAAACCAAAAGATCAGTGATTTGACTCTACCAGTTACTGGAAGGAAAAAGACGGATAGTCTCATCCCATTAAGATTTGCCCAATGGAGTCAAAATCAACTCAGTGACAGGCAGTTTGAAGAAGTATCCAAAATACAGTAAACAATAAATACTCACTATGTTCACAAGTCTACACTTTTCCTCAAATGTCTTATAATTTTAGCTCAACTTGTTGAGTTTTTCCAGGCACTTTAATGTTACAGACATAATTGTTGTCCATGAATTCAAATAATGCTGAAAAGTTTGATTTTTATCTAATAAAAAATAAAATTCTACTCTGGTGAGCTCACAAGACAAAATTTCAGTAACCATTGGACCAATTGGCAGCATCAGGATGGATGGTGAAGAGATTGAGATTGTTCACAGCTTTAGTTTGCTTGGCTCCACAGTCAACACTCTCGGCACCAGTAGCCAGGAAATTAAAAGACATATTGTGATGGAAAAGTTTGCTGTTAGGGACCTCTCCAAAGTATTGAAGAGCAGTGGTGTCACTCTGGAGACTAAGGTGCATCTGATACAGGCCATGGTCTTTGCAAGCACTTGTTATGCATCAGAGAGTTGGACAATGACTACAGAGGGTAGAAGGAGAATTGATGCCTTTGAGCTGTGGTGCTGGAGAAGAGTACTAAATATACCATGGACTGCTAGGAAAACAAACAGATTCATCCTGCAGAGGGTTAAACTGGGCTACTCGTTGGACGCAAGAATTCTGGAGCTTCGTCTGACATACTTTGGTCATGTTGTAAGGAGGGACAGGTCCTTGGAGAGGGACATCATGCTTGGGAGGGTGGAGGGACGGTGCAGGAGGGGAAGACCCTCTATGAGGTGGACTGATTCAGTGACTGGGGTAATCGGAATGGGTGTGTCAGAGACAGTGGGAATGGCACAGGACTGAGCAGAGTTTATGGCTGTTGTACACAGGGGTCACTATGAGTAGGAAGGACATGACTAAAGATGTATACTAACAGCTTTTCTGTTAGCATCACAAAAGACATCAACAGCTCTAATTTACGTTCAACAGCCACAAAACCAGGAGCCCTATGGAGAGTCTGACTGATTTTACTTAAGTTTTAAGGCTTAGTGCTTGGTTTTCTGGCCCTTCATAACTGCAAGTTCTTTTCACTGATAGTTTGTCCTGCCTCATTCCTCCATGAAAGTGTATTTCCTCCTCCTACTCTTCAAAACTGTTTTCTTGATAAATTCTTTAAAATGAGTACTTTTGCCCTAGAAAATGACATAGTGTGGTTAAGATTTGTAAAATGTTTGCATTGCTAGATCCTTAAGAAATATCTTAAAAAGAACTGTGCTTTTAACAGGAAACAGAACAGAACAGGGAAAACACTGTTCAGGATCAGGAAAGGTTTGTGTCAGGGATGCATCCTCATATTTTTTTCCAATCTATACGTAGAACAGATCATTCAGGAGCCTAGACTTAGTGAGGAGGAAGGCCGCATCAGAATTGGAGGAAGACATATCAACAACCTAAATTATACAGATTATACAACTTTGCTTGCTGAAACCAAGGAGGTTATCAGGTGTTTGCTGTACAAGGTCAAGGACTAGTCTTTGAGAAGGACATAATGTTCTAAAGGGTGGAGAGACAATGCAGCAGAGGAAGACCCCAAAAGAGATGGACTGGGACAATAACAGCGGACAATTAGCGCGTGTCGGAGTCAGCCAGCCTAGCCTAGGACAAGGCTGTTTGTGCACTGGGTTGCTATGAGTTGTAGGCAATTCAACAATACATAAAAACAACATTAAGTCAGGAAGATTCATAACTGAACTGCGCGTTTTCAGAAGCAATAAATCTCAAGCTCAAGGAAGTAGACTGCCTTTGTTCTCCCACAAGATAGCCTCAATTCTTAACCCCTAAACCAAGAGACATAGGGTCGCTATGAGTCGCAAGCGACTCGACGGCACATAACAACAACAACAGCAAACCAAGAGACTACCTTAACTAGTCAGTTTATACTCACTGGCCACTTTCAGCGTCCATCTTGGAAGTCCATGTGGATTATCTCACGGCAACCTAGGAGGCAACAATCAGGCCTTCCTTTTAAACACCACCTCAAGCCTCCGCTCCTGAAGGTCCTTGAAAAACGATCTTCCCCAAAATCCTTTGCGACTACTAGGTAAAAATGAGAGTGCGCATGCCCGACATTATATACCAGTTCCCGGAATTCCTCCCTTTTTGGTTTTGCTGTGTTATTTCCTCTTAATGGAGTCTTTTGTCACTTAAAATATTTTCAAATACTGCCTCTCTATATCTACTGGAGAGTTAGCTATGAGTCTATTTAATCACATGGGAGAAAAATGCCCAACTGTAGAGCCGCTAATAATATGTTTTTATGTTCCCGTCCCAAAGAAGGGTGACCCAACAGAGTATGGAAACGATAGAACAATATCATTGATTTCACATGCAAGCAAGATTCTCCTGAAGATTATCCAAAATCGACTGGAACAGTACATCAGCAGAGAACTGCCAGAGGTCCAGGCTGGGTTTAGAAGGGGTCGTGGTACTAGTGATATTGTAGCTAATGTTAGATGGATCTTGGCTGAAAGCAAGGAATGCCAGAAGAATGTCTATCTGTGTTTCATTGATTATGCAAAGGCATTTGCCTGTGTGGATCATAACAAACTGTGGCTGACTCTGGAAAGAATGGCAATACCAGAACACTTGATCATGCTAATGAGAAATCTATACTTGGACCAAGAGGCAGTCATCAGAGCAGAGCAAAGAAACAATGTATGGTTCAAAACTGGGAAGAGTGTATGCCAGAGATGTGTCCTGTCTCCATTCCTTTTCAACCTGTCTGCAGAACAGATTATCTAGGAGGCTGGGTTCTATGAGGAGAAATGTGGTGTCAAGATTGGTGGAAGATCTATCAACAATATGCGATATACAGATGACACAACCCTGCTTGCTGAATCTGAGGAGGACCTGAAGCACTTGCTGCAGAGGATCAAGGACTGCAGCCTTCAATATGGATTGAGGCTCAATGTCAAGAAGACAAAGATTCTCACCACTGGACCAATTGGCAGCATGAGGATGGATGGTGAAGAGATTGACATTGTTCACAGCTTTAGTTTGCTTGGCTCCACGGTCAACACTCTTGGCAACAACAGCCAGGAAATTAAAAGGTGCATTGCCTTTTTTTAATGGGAAAGTCTGCTGTTAGGGACCTCTCCAAAGTACTGAAGAACAATGGTGTCTCTCTGGAGACTAAGGTGTGTCTGATACAGGCCATGGTCTTTGTGATCACTTGTTATGCATCAGAGAGTTGGACAATGACCAAGAAGGATAGAAGGAGAATTGATGCCTTTGAGCTGTGGTGCTGGAGAAAAATATTGAGAATACCATGGACTGCTAGGAAAACAAACAGATTCATCCTGAAAAGGGTTAAACTGGGTGGCTCCTTGGAGGCAAGGATTCTGGGGCTCCATCTAACATACTTTGGACATGTTGTAAGGAGGGGCAGGTCCTTGGAGAGGGACAATGCAGGAGAGGAAGATCCTGGATGAGATCCAATTACTAGCGTAATGAGGGTAAGTGTGTCTGAGAGGATGAGGTTCACAGTTGTTATACATAGGTTCACTATGAGTTGCAAGCAACTCTACAGCACATAACAAAAACAAATGAAGAGGCCACCTACCCCTGTCAACCCATGGGAACTCAAAATAAAGAATGCTAATTTCAACTAATTAGGAAGGTAGAAGCTCAAGCCAAAATAATTTATACATGGGAAATAAAGGTCTTATATTGCACTTACTAGTTAGTAAAATCTGAATCATTTTAACTATAACAATTACTCTATCACTGTCTTAGTCTAATACTCCTGTAGCAAAAATACCACAAGTGATTGGTTTTAACAAACAGATATTTTGTTCAAAATCAAGGAAGGAGTGTGTAAGAGATGTATCCTTTTTCCACATCTTTTCATTCTGTATGCTGATCTGATCATTGGAGAACTGAATTTTATAAAGAAGAATGTGGTATTAGGATTGAGGTAGACTCATCAGCAATTTATGTTATGCAGAACACAACTATGTTTACTGAAACTGAGGAAGACTTAAAGTGTTTGCTACAGAAGATCAAAGATTACAGCCTTTCATAGGGATTGCATCTCAATACCTGGTCAATAGGCATGATGTTGTTGTTGTGTGCCTTCAAGTCACTCTCCTAGCAACCCTTGATACAACAGGAATGATCCAGGAAGCATGATCCTAAAGGAATGATCCTGAAGCCTGCCCTATCCTGGGCCAGTGTCACTGACTCCTACATACCTGATCCCATTGCCCCGTTTACTGTGTCAGTCCATCTCAGTTTGAGCAAACAAGGTTATATCATCTGCATAACACACACTGTTGGTGAGCCTTTCTTCAATTCTGATACCACACAACTTCTCACAATGACTAGCTTTCCAAATGATATGTTCTGCTTACAGATTAAAGTAGTATGGAGAAATGACACATCCCTTTCTAATTTTGAACCATGCAGTGTTTCCTTGTTCTGTTCTGATGACTGCCTCCTGGTCTAAGTATAGGTTTCACAGAGCACAATCAAATGTTCTGGGATTCCCATTCTTCTCAAGGTTAGCCACAATCTGTTGTGATATAAACACATAGTCAAATACCTTTGTATAGTCAATGAAACACAGATAGACATTCCTCTGGTACTTTTTGCTTTCAGCCAATATCTATCGAACATGAGCTATAATGTCTCTAAGACCATGATCTCTTCTAAACCCAGCTTATATTTCTGATAGTTCTGTTAATGTACTGTTCCAGTCAGTTATGAACAACCTTCAGTAGGATATTGTTTGTGTGTGATATTAGTGATGTTGTTTGATGATTTCCACACTCTGTTGGGTCACCTTTTTCATTTTGGATAGGAATAAACATAGATCTTTTCCAGTTAGTTCACCAGGCAATTGCTCTCCATGTTTCTTGGCACACCCTGGTGAGCATGTCCAGGGCAGTATCATCTGTTTGTTGATATATGTCTGTTGGTATGACGTCAATTCCTGGGACATTATTTTTTGCAATTCTTTCAGAGCAGCTTGAAATTCCTTCTTCATCCCCAGTGCCTCTTGACCATATGTTGTTTCATGACATTCTTCTGAGTCAGCTATTTCTTTTTGGTACGGTGACTCTATACTCTTTCAATCTTCTTTTAATGCTTCCTGGATCATTCAGTATTCTGCCCATAGTATCCTTAAGCATTGCAGATCAAGGCATGAATTTGTTCTTCAGTTCCTTCAGCTTAAGAAATTCCCATTGAGTTCAGCTCTTTCGATTTCCTAACTCTAGCTCTCTGCACATTATAATATTATTATAATACTTTGCTTTTTCTTCCAATTCTAGTTCTTGAAATGTTCTGTTCAGCTCCTTAACTCCAGGGCAAAGATTTTTCAGCAGGATTGTCTGAGACAGAAATCTTTACCTAAGCCTGGTACCTGAAATCTGGATTTAGAACCTATTAAACTCAATAAAGAATTGTAGCAGCATGAGAGACCAGCTGCAGTATAAGGCATTTGGTATTACAGAAGTGAACAGAGACCTGAGCCATCAAATCAACGTTTGGCTGCAGAGAGGGAGGTGTTTAATGGGGTAGGCAAGAGTAAAAGGGAATGCTGGTGGTGTAGGGAAAGAGATGGGTCAAGAAACATGCCAACTGGTGAGGGAGGGAAATGCTGAATCTACTGGTTACTTCCGTAATGGAGAAATGTCTTCCATCAATTCCTTTTTGTAAAATGCTTGTCTGTAAGATACTTTTCTAAAGCTAAGCATTCAAATTAAGACAGAGTGGGAAGAAAGATGGGCCACTCACTTCTGAAATAACAGGGCTTCAAAAACCCTATGTCCAATGGAGCGTACTTAGCAGATATGGTAACTGAGACTGAGCCCTCAAATTTAGAAACACAAAGGAAGAGGAACAGTTGTAAGTAGACACTAGTGATTGGAACATGTAATGCGAGAAGCAGAATATAGGAAAACCAGACATTGTTCAGAAGGAAATGGAGCAAATAAATATCGGCATACTAGGTACTGGAGAAATGAGATGGGTTGGCATGGGACATTTTGAATCAATGAATGATCTACTATGCCAGAGATGAAAAGGTGAGAAAAATGGATTCCCACCTTGAAATATAATGTTGTGAGTTACAGGATAATTTAAGCCATATACATACAAGGGGGTCTAATTAATACCATTATCATTCAAATATATGCATCTACAACCAGAGCCAAAATAGAGGAAATAGATTATTTATACCAAATACTTTTTTCTTTGTTGTATGGGGTTTTTTTAAAATTTTTATTTTATATTGGATTGCTTACAAAGTTCTTATACAATGTGTTTCACACTACCCTTCATACAATCATTGCGTTTCATACAATCATTCTGATTCATTGTATTTTTTTAAGGTTAATCAATATCAAGCTATTCCAAATAATGCACTATCTTTCCAAGTCCCTGCCAGATCTTTCCCATTTTCTTTACACAGTCTTCCTTTCATCCATCAAATTGCGGGACCCTAAAATTTCCCCCCACCCATTCTCACCTGCCTGATCTACTCTCCCCCAACTCCATCCCTTGCCTTAGATCCTCTTACACATTTTACTATTTATCTTTCTCCAGTTTTGAGAGAAGTTTTGCTTCATATGTGAAACAGTTGGATTCTGGAGGGTAAGTTCTCTTGTTTTAGTTGAAAGTTTGGTTTAAACTGGTGGTTTTTATTTCATTCACAATCTTGTGTGAACTGATTGGTTTTAACTGTGTTTGGGAAGAACAATCTTCTAAGTGGTACAGTACTGTTTTGTCAGTTTGCTATAAGGAAATAAGTAGGGGTTGCTGTGATACAGCACACTCTGTCACTGGTATGTCAAATGCTATAATGGTTACCCATGGTGGACAATATCTGATAGAGGTCCCAGATTAAGACAGGCTTGGAAACATTAAGACAGGCATCCACTTCATAAGCAAAGTACCTTTGTAAAATCTATGAACATAAAACATGATGATAGTTCTAGAACAGCATTAAGATCTTTGGTTCAAAGAGTCACTGAGTCATGCTCAACTCAATGACATTTAACAACCGTTATCTTTCTATTTCTATACTAATGGTCCCATACAATATTCTTCCTTATGGGTCTGAGTTAATTCACTTAGCATAATGCTCTCTACTCGCTCCCAAGTTATGTAGTAATTTTCAAAATCATTGTTCCTGAGTGCTGCATAGTATTTCATTGTGTGAATGTAACACAATTACTCTAACCATTTGATTGTGGTTGCTCATTTGGGCTATTTTTATGTTCTTGCAATGTTGAATAACAATGCTATGAACACTGGTGTACAAACCCTGTTTGTGTCTCAGTCCTAATTTTCTTGAGGAATATTCCAAAGAGTGGAATCGCTTGGTTATATGGAATTTCTATGTTCGTGTTTTTTGTTTTTGAGGAAACACCAAACTACACTTTGCAATCCCACCAACAGTACATCAGAGTTCCAGTCTCTCCACATCCGCTTAACACAAATATCCATCAGCAAATGAATGGATTGAGAAATATGGTACATTGACAGGATGGAATACTGTACAGCACTCAGGAGCAATGATTTAAGAAAATACTCTATAACATTGGAGAGGCTAGAGACCATTAAGCTAAGTGAACTATCTAAGTCTCATAAAGACAAGTACTGAATACTAAATAAGACCTTATTTCAAAGAGAACAAACAGGATTGTCTTGGAGAGCATGAAACCAGGCTGTCAGTTTTTAGTTTAAAATGTAAAATTTGGCATACCTGGACCAGAGCAAAGGTGGACCGAAGGGAAGCCAAAACCAGAGTGAAGCCAGATGCGGGCCTGAAAGCTAGAATTTGAGTAAGGTATCGGCACATGGTCAATCAATGAGAGATTGACCCCACACCTGCCTGGCACCCATGTCCACCTCTATGTTATGCCTTGCATCTCCTCACATCCAGTCAGCTAACTGTCTTTAGTCTGGAAAGCCTTAGACTGCAACAGTTATAAACAGAAGAGGCTGCTTTACAGGCCCTGCACTGAAACTTCCCTTGGGTAAAAAGTTCAGAGAAAAACACAGACCATGTAACTGCTGCACCATCTTCTGGAGCAGTAACTTCAGATCAAGAACTCAACCACATCAGTGTCACGTAAAAAGCAGGCTACTATTCCACAACCTACACAAACTCAAAGCAAGATGTCACCCCCCTAAAAGTGATACAGTATCAATGGATTTTCTGAAGCCAGAAAGTCTGATGAAACTTTCTGACACAAAATTTAAAAGAACAAAGATGGAGTATTTTCAATGAGTGAGACAAACTTGAAGAATTGCAGGATACTGCAAGCAAAAACCAGGAGGAGCTAAAAAAAAATCTACAACAATGCGGATAAAACAAATGAGCCATTAGAGATTCTGGAAAAACAAGAAACCACAATCCAAAATATGACGTCCAATGTTTCAGCTACTATCAACATAATGGAGGGACACATGAATAGAGCTGAAGAGACAGAACAGAGAACCAGTGAAATAGAAGGTAGAAATGTCACCTTTGATCTGCTAAAGCAAAAAGCAGAATGAAAAAAGGAGGGGGGAGAAGAAAACCTAAGAAGAATGTAGGACACCATCAAGAAAAATAACATGTGCATCACTGGAATCCCAGAACAGGAAGAAGGAAGTAAAGACATTAAAAAAGTTGTGGAAGAATTACTAGAAGAAAACTTCTTTCCAGGCATAATAAAGAATGACAGAATATATATTCAAGAAACTGAGATAAAACTATGTAGAATAGACCACAAAAGGAAAACACCAAAGCATATCATAGTGGAATTTGCAAGAACCAAAGATAAGGAGAGAATACTGAAAGTAGCAAGGGGAAAATACACAGTAACCTATAAAGGAGAGCAAATAAGATTAAATGCCGATTTCTCAGCAGAAACCATGTGAGCAAGAAGGCAGCTGAAGGACATATATCAAACACTCAAAGAACACAACTGTCAACCAAGAATATTGTACTCAGAAAAACTGCCCATCAAATATGAAGACCAAGATATTCCCAGAAAAACAAAACCTAATGGGGTTTGTCAGAACAAGACCAGCATTGCAGAAAACACTGAGAGATTTCCTTCTCACATAGGTGCCCCGGAAATCAGAATGGACCAAGGTAACTAGCAAGGACACCAAAAAGAACTCAACAACAACAAAAAACAAACAAACTCAGCAATAAAACCTTGCCTCTCAATAATTACACTGAATATAAATGGTTAAATGCACCACTTAAGAGAAAAAGAGTAGCAGATTGGATTTAAAAACCTAAATCCATCAATATGCTGTCTATAAAAGACACAACTGAGAAGTGAAGATAAAGACTAAAAATAAAAGGGTTGGGAAAAAATATACCAAGCAAATGGCAACCAGAAAAAAAGCTGGAGTAGTAATATTAATCTCTGATAAAATAAATTTCAATGCAAAAACCATCACAAAGGACAAGGAAGGTCACTACCTAATGCTTAAAGGGTTAATAGAACAGAGGACATAACAAATATCCATGCACTAAATGATAGAGCTGCAAAATATATAAAACAAATATTAACAAAACTGAAAAAGGAACTAGACAACACCACTATAGTAACTGGAGATTTCAACAGTCTACTCTCAAGAAAACACAGAACTACCAGGAAAAAAAAAAACAACCCTCAACAAAGATGCTGAAGAATTAAACCACACAATAAACCAACTTGACCTCATAGATATTTATAGGCTAAGGCACCCAAAAAAAGCACAGTATACTTTCTTCTCCAATGTTCATGCAATGTTCTCAAAAACAGATCACATTTTAGGCCACAAGGAAAGCATCAATAAATTTAAAAACATAGAAATAATACATCTTCTCAGATCACAATACTATAAAATTAGAAATTACAAGAGGATTAAGGAGAAAATGCCATATATTTGGAAACTGTATATCAGCTAACTTGCACATGAGTGGGTACTAGAAGAGATAAAAAATGAAATGAAAAAGTTTCTTGACACAAATAACAATGATAACACAACTTACCAAAACCTCTGGGAAACAGTGAAAAAATAAGTAGAGGTCAATTTATAGCAACAAGAAAACACATCAAAAGGCAAGAAAAAAATGACCATTGACTCTAAGCCAACATCTTCAACAAATTGAAAAGAAACAGCAAGAAAACCTAACACCCTCTAAAAAAACCTGAAATTATAAAGATAAGGGTAAAGATAAATAAAATAGAAAACAGAAAAAAATCAAAACTATCAACAAAACTAGGAGTTGGTTACTGGAAAAGTTCAATAAAATCTACAAAGCACTAGCAAACAAAAAAGGGAAAATACACAAATAACCGAATTAAAAGATTAAATAGGCAATGTCACACAGAACCAATTAAAATAAAAAGGCTAACAGTGGACTATTATGGAAAAACTATACTCAAACAAACATGAAAACCTAGAGGAAATGGACAAATACTTAGAAATGCACAATCTACCTAAACTGACATAAACCGAAATTGAACACCTGAACAGACACATTATAAAAGAAGAAATTGAAAATGTAATATAACAACTTTCAGCCTGGACCAGATGGTTTTACAAGTGAATTTCATCAAACATTCAGAGAAGAACTGTCACCAATTCTACCTAAACTGTTTCAGAAAACAGAAAAAAATGGAATTCTCCCAGACTCATTCTATGAAGTAAACATATCCTTGATACCAAAGCCAGGTAAAGCCACCACCAAAATAGAAAACTATACACTAATACCTCTCATGAACATAGATGCAAAAATTCTAAATAAAATTCAGGCCAATAGAGCTCAATGATAACAATGAGGGAGTTTTTCTTTTGCTTTTCAAGGAGAAGAGTGAACGGGGGGGGG
>NW_006399793.1:119074-124583 GCF_000299155.1 Elephantulus edwardii
CCTTTCCTGATGAAAACACTCAAGGAAATATGACTAGAGGAGAATTTTCTCAATATAGTAAAAAAGTATATATGCAAATCTGAGAACCAACACTATTGTCAATGGAGAGAGATTAAAGGCATGCCCCTTAAGAACAGGAACTAGGCAAGGATGCCCCTATCACCTCTCCTATTAAATAATCAATATTCAGTATTGTATTGGAAGTCTTAGCAATAGCATTAAGACAAGAGAAGGAAATAGATATCAAAATTTGCAAAGAGGAGGTAAAATTATCTCCATCTGCAGATGATATGATAATATACTTAGAAAAACCTAAAAACTCAGCAAGAAAACTACTTGACATAGTTGACCAATTCACAAAGTGGCAGGATACAACATCAACATACAAAAATTAATTGGATTTCTCTACAGTGGCAAAGAGAATATAGAACTGGAGCTAAGAAAAACAATATCCATCACAAAGCTAATCACAAGATTAAATACTTGGTAATAAATCTAACCAGAAACACAAAGGATCTATGCAAAGAAAATTACATTACTACAAGAAACAAAAAGAGATCTGGAGAAATGGAAAAATATACTTTGTTCTTGGATAGGAAGACTCAATACTGCGAAAATGAAAATCCTACCAAAGGCAATATACACATTCAATGCAATCCCCATACAAATACCAATCCCATTCTTCAATGAGACGGAAAAGGCAATCTCCAATTTCATATGGAATGAAAATAGGCCCAGAATAAGCAAAGCACTTCTTAAAAAGAGAAACAAAGTAGGAGGCATCTCACTTCCTGATTTCAAATGGTTCTATACTGTAGTGGTGGTCAAGACAGTGTGGTACTGCTACAATGACAGACACAAAGATCAAATGAATAAAATTGAAAACCCAGAAATCGGCCAATTTATCTATGGTCAACTGATATTTGACAAGGAGATGAAATCAGTTAAGTGGGGAAATACCCACCTTTTTAACAAATGGTGTTGGCAAAATTGGAAAACTGTCTGCAGAAAACTCAAACAAGACCCACACCTCTCACACCATACACAAAAACCAACTCAAAATGGATCAGGGACCTATGACTAAAACCAAAGACTATAAACTTCAGTGGAAAAAAGCTTGGAAGAACTCTAGAAACCCTAATCCACAACATGAACAGGCTTCCACACATCCTGAAAAAACCTACAACCAGGAAAGTATAAAATAGATGAGCGGGACCTTCTAAGAATCAAATCCCTATGCACATCCCAAAACTTCTCCAACAGGGTAAAAAGGGAATCCATAAACTGGGAAAAAAATATTTGGTTATAACATGTTTAATAAGGGACTTATATTTTGAATTTATAGAATAGTTGAGCACCACAGCAAGATAAACAACCCCATTGAAAAATAGGCATAGGTTATGAACAGACCCTTCACCAAAGAAAACATTAAGATGGAAACAAACAGAAGAAAAAGTGTTCAAAAGCCCTATCTCTAAAAGAAATGCAAATCAAAACAACTATGAGATATCATCTCACCCCAGTAAGAACAGCAAAATTCAACAGAGCAGAAAACAACAAATGCTGGCAAGGTTGTGGAGAAACTGGAAACCTTATTCACTGTTGGTGGGAGTGTAAAATGGTGCAACCACTATGGAAGGCAGTATGACACTTTTTCAAAAAGTTGCAAATAGAAATAACATTTGACCCAGCAATTCCACTACTGGGATTATACCCTAACGAAACCCGAACTGCCACCCAAGTAGATATATGCATACCCATATTTATTGCTGCTTTGGTCACAATAGCAAAGAGTTGGAAACAGCTCAAGTAAGTGTCCATCAACAAACAATGGCTAGAGAACCTGTGGTATATTCACACAATGGGATAGTATACTATGCTGCATTGAAAAACAAGGAACTCATAAAATATTATACAAAATGGTTGACTTTGGAGGACATGATACTGAGTGAAATATCTCAGTCACAAAAGGATAAATGGCAAATACTGCATGGTGCCACTGTTGTAAAATGGGACTGATGTCGGGGTTAAGAGGGTATAAATAATGTATCCTGCACTGAAACAGATGAGGGACAGAACTATTTAAAACCAATATATGATTAGGTTTGTTTGCTGTGTTTTTTTGCTCGTTTTTTCTTAATTTTTTTCATATTTAAACTTTTTAATAGGCTCCATGAAGGACATCTTTAACATGAAACACAAGAAGATACTTTTGTCTTCCAGTATAAAAACCATTCAAAACATTTTTAAGCTCTTTTATATATTTAGGATGGTGATCTCATACAAGAATAGGGAAAGAAAAAACAAAAACTCTTAAGTAATCACATTCTCGCTGTCAACTTCTAGTTTTACATACTTTTAAAATTTGCTTTCTAACCATGATAATTAAATAATCTTTACAAACAAAATGTCTCTAGATAGTAATTTTTAATAAGTCTTGTCAAGTTGTTTTTAGATTTATCACCAAAAATTTGAGTGCTTAAAAAAAAAAACAGACATGAAAGACAAATACAAAATCCCCACGAAACTGCAAAACTGGTAAAACAAAAAATACTAAGAATTTAGAAATATCACAAAATCTGTCTCTAAATGGAAGAAAAGGGTTTAAAAATCCTATGTCATTTATGAAAAGGGTTTAAAAAACAATACTAGGAGCTCAAGTAAAAAAATTAAAAAAATAGAAGTTGATAGACTAAAACAAATGTTTAAGTGTGGCTCCAAAAATCTTTTATAAATACAGCCACTTTGAAAGACTATCCCGATCAGAAGAATCATTGCTTGTGTATCTATGTTATACATACGTGCCTCATGTCAGTTGTCTTAATTATCTCTGTAATTTCCTCCAGAGTAATGGTCATAACCACCCTGGCTTCTGCCGCCATAGTCTCTGGACCTTTTATAACCATATCTATATCTCCAGGTTGGCTATCATATCTGCTGCCCCCATAGGCTTGATTCTCACTGCCTCTAGAGTAGCTGTCACCAACCACACTAAAGGCACTCCCTCTGGGTCCCCAAGTTGACTTGCCTGCATCATACACAGATCTGATGACCATCATGGATTTTCCATTCTTGGCTCACATGGCATCTGTAGTTTCTGCTAGACTGGTGAAAGTCATAAACCAAAACTCCAAGTTCGCTGAGTCTCTTGTTCTTTAAACACCACCACCACTTCAGCAGTAGACCCAAAGGTGGGTAAGTGATCTTCCAAGGTTTGTTTCATCTGTGTTGAAATTGAGCCCTCCCACAAAAATTTCCCTTCTTCAGAGGACATGGTAGTTAATTTTAGTCATATCCCCAGATGCCACACGTGTAATTTTCTGCAGCCACGAGATACCCTTACACCCAAGGATCCCTCAGAGCATGATGGCGGTGGTCACGTGGAAGGAGGGAGGGGCTTTAAAAATAATTTTATTTGAAGTTTAATGAAGGCAGCTCTGGGATGACTAAGCAAGGTACTATAATGAAATGTGCAGAGAGCTGGAGTCAGAAAATCAAAAGGGCCAACTCTCTCAGTGTTTCTTAAGCTGAAGGATTTGAGAAACAAATTCAAGCCCCTTGTGGCAATACTTAAGGATACTTTGGGTAGAATGTTAAATGATCCAGGAAGTATCAAGAGAAGATAGAATACACAGAGTCACTGTATCAGAAGGAATTGGCTGACACAGAAGAATTTAATGAAATAATATATGAGCAAGAACTTACGGTGATGAAGGAGGAAGTTCAAGTTGTTTTGAAGAAATTCACAAAAAAACAAGGCTCCAGGGGTTGACAGCATTCCAATTGATTTATTTCAACAGACACTGCCCTGGGTGAGCTCGCTAAGTTGTGCCAAGAAATCTGGAGGACAGCCAGCTGGCCAACTGACTGGAAGAGATTGACATTTGTTCCCACTCCAACAGAGTGTGGAAATTATTGAACAATATCATTACTATCACATGCACACAAGATTCTGCTGAAAATTATCCAAAACGTTTGGAACAATATGTCAACAGAGAATTGCCAGATGTGCAGGCTGGATTTAAAAGAGGTTGTGGTACTAGGGATCTTATAGTTAATGTTAGATCTTAGCAGAAAGCAGAGAATACCAGAGAAATGCTTATTTGTGCTTCATTGACTATGCAAAGGCTTTTGACTGTGTGGATCACAGCAAACTGTGATTGACTCTGAGAAGAATGGGAATCCCAGAATATTTTATTGTGCTAATGCGAAACCTATACGTGGACCAAGAGGCAGTTGTCAGAACAGAACAAGGAGACACTACATGGTTAAAAATCAAGAAGGGGGTTCATCGAGGGTGTATTTTTTTCTCCATTCCTTTTCAATCTGTATGCAGAACAGCGCGCACGCGCAGGAGAGGAAGGCCCTCTATGAGGTGGATTGATTCAGTGACTGGGATAATTGGGATGGGAGTGTCAGAGACAGTGCAATTGGCACAGGACAGAGCGGAGTTTAGGGCTGTTGTACATAGGGTCGCTATGAGTCGCAAGTGATTCGATGGCACATAACAACAACAACAACAACATGCAAAACAGATCATCTGAGACTCTGGGCTGTATGAGGAGGACTGTGGCATCAGGATTGGTTGGACAGTCATCAACAACCTGCATTATGCAGATGACACACCCTGCTTACTGAAACTGAGGGGGACCTGAAGTGCTTGCTGCAGAAGGTCAAGGACTGCAGTCTTCAATATGGACTGAAGCTCAACATCAAGAAAACAAAACATCTTACCACTGGGCCAATTGGCAGCATCGGTATGAATGGAGAGGTAATTGAGATAGTTAACAGTTTTAGTTTACTTGGTTCCACAGTCAATACTCTTGGTAACAGCAGCCAGGAAATCAGGAGACGAATTGCTTTGGGAAAGTCAACTGTTAGGGACCTCTCAAAAGTACTGAAGAGCAACAATGTCAGGCTGGAGACGAAGGTGCACTTGATCCAGGCTATAATCTTCCCAATTGTGTGCTATGCATGGAAGAGTTAGACAGTGACTAGGTATGATAAAAAGAGAATTGATATCTTTGAGCTGCGGTGCTGGAGAAGAGTGTTGACTATACCATGGACTGCTAGGAGAACAAACAGGTTTGACCTGGAGAAGGTGAAGCCAGAATGCTCCTTGTTGTCAAGGATTCTGAAGCTTCACCTGACATACTTTGGACTGGTCCTTGGAGAGGGACATCATGTTTGGGAGAGTGGAGGGACAGTGCAAGAGAGAAAGACCCTCGATGAGATGGATCGGTTCTGTGAGTGGAGTGGTGGGAATGTGTGTGTTTGAGACGGTGAGGTTGGCACAGGATAAAACGGCATTTAGGGCTTGGACAATGACTTAAGGAGGATAGAAGGAGAATTGATTCCTTTGAGTTGTGGTGCTGGAGAAGAGTATTGAATGTACCATGGACTGCCAAGAAAACAAAGAGATTCTTCCTGGAGAGGGTTAAACCAGGCTGCTCCTTGGAGGCAAGGATTCTGAGGCTTCGTCTGACATACTTTGGACATGTTGTAAGGA
>NW_006399793.1:124683-215347 GCF_000299155.1 Elephantulus edwardii
GGTCCTTGGACAGGGACATGCTTGGGAGGGTGGAGGGCAGGCGCAGGAGGAGAAGGCCCTCTGGGAGATGGATTGATTCGGTGACTGGGGCAATCGGGATGAGTGTGTCAGAGGCAGTGCGATTGGCACAGGATAGAGCAGGGTTGAGAGCTGTTGTACATAGGGTCGCAGTGAGTTGCAAGCGACTTGATGGCACATAACAACAACAACAATGAAAGTTTACAGGGACTTTGAATTTTGGGTGACCCTGGAGGACATTATACTGAGAGAACTATCTCGGTCACAAAAGGACAAATATTGCACAGTGCCACTGTTTAAAACGGGACTGACATCGGGGTTGAGGGAAGGCTGAGAAAAGATGGGATAAATTATGTATACTGCATTGAAACCTATGAGGAAGAGAACTGTTTAAAAGTGATATATGATTAGGTATTTTTGTCATCACAGGAGTCCAGAATGAAGGCTGCGTAGTGGAGTAGACTTGGGGTGTAGGACTGTATAACAATGAAAGATCTTTTTTTCATTTCAAAGAGAAGGGAACTGGAGGGGAGGGATACGAAGGATAGGAAGGGAGGAAAATGTGCAACAATGTGTGAATGGAAAACCATTGTCTCTAAACTTTCATTAAAATTTCAATTAAAAAAATTTTAAAACCACACACATATAAAAAAATTAAAAATTAATAATATCACATTTGAACAATTTAGATTACAATCCAAAAGGTACATTTTCTAAGCAAATATATTTTTCCTTTTAAAAATTTCAAAAGTTTATGACTACATTTAGATTTCAGATTTTTTAAACTACATTTGGTTCTATTCACAGTTTCAATCTTGAAAACTCAAATTCACTTCAGGTGAGCCAATTCCAACTCATAGTAATCTTCTATTGAGTTTCTAGGGGGTGTACATATTTATGGGAGAATACTACCCATCTTTTTTCTGCTTAGTCTATGAAAGGTTTGAACCGCTTATGGGATGAGTTTCAGTGTAACATTTTAAGCATTAAGCCACCAGGGAAGCCTTTTCAAAGACTTTGTTGTTACTGTATACCATCAATGTGGAGCCATCTCATAGCTGTATCTCTCAAAGATTTTAGAGACAATAAATCGCAGAAAGGGAGATTACTCAACTTTATTCCAAGATTATTCAACTTTATTCCATGAAGCAGATAACAAGTGGATTTAAATTGTATGCTTTTGGGTTGGCAGTTCAATTTCTTAACACTAAGCCACTAGATCTCTCTTTTTAAGGACTCTGAAATTAAGTATTTAAACTGAACATTATATAGAAAAGAAATAATTAAATTATATACATATGTTTATATATGCAGGGGAATATTTCTTTTCATTATTTATAATAGCTTAAAGTAGTTTTATATTTCTAGCCAAGTTAGTTGATGGACCAGATTGGAAAAAGTCTACCTTTGTGTTGCTACTGTAGAACAAAATTTTATTTTTGATCAAGGTACAGGTTTAACTTAAATAAACCAGTAAATTGAAAAAGAAAATTCCCTTCCATTGGGAAACTTTTAACTAAAACCAACCCTGAAAGACAAGTAAAACTGCTTCACAGGGATTCCTAGGCCATAAATCTTTACAAAATTAGACTGCTGTAGCTTTCACCCTAAACATGTCTAGGCAAGCTTTAAAAATATTTTAATGTTTTAAAATAGTATTTCATAAAATACTTGACTTGTTAATTACTCACAATATTTATACAGTCAAGACCCTATATAGGCTGATTTTGCTTTTTGAGTCTTCTTTCTCTTCCTTCTTTTATTAGTTAAGTGTAAGTTGAAACTTATCCTTCAGTCTGACGTAGGTCAAGGAAAGTATATCCCTGTTCTGTGAAATCTTTATGATTAAAGGCATTTTTCTGCCACTTGTCCTGTTGCATTCTCCTTTGTAACTCATTTGTAGATATATAACATATTCAGAATCATTTGTGTAAAATTATCAGTTGGTTTATAAAATAAACTCTAAAAACCCAGTTACAGTAAAACAACTAAAATTTTGGAGATACAATTTTCTATTCTTCAAACAAAAGACTTCTTAAGCCACTAGATATTTTAATGGTGTTTCGAAATGTTTTCTCATTGTGTCCAAAAATAGGACTGTCACATGTAAAAGGAGAAAAGCTTTTGCTTTTCATAAAACAAAGATCTAGGGCAGTTTAAAATTTTTTTAAAAAAATTTTATTATTTTGTGCGTGTGTGTGTACCATCAAATTGGATGTGACTGGTACAGGAGGAGATTGCCCCTCCTTCTCCAGCAGAGCATCTGGTGGATTTGAACCACATACCTCTGGGACTGCAGTGCAGCTTCTTGCCACTAGGTCACCAGAGCTCCCTGCAGTTTTAAATTTTAAAACTTAAAGATCTCAGTACTTTTGAAAATCAGCCTTACTTTGTTTTTCATTTATAAGTACATTTATTCTGATTTATATTTCTTATCATTAATAAAAAACCTCTCCTTATTAGTGTTTATTTATTTATTTGTAGATCCATGTGTGAGTAGTCTTGGAAAGTCTTGTCAAAGCCATATGCAATAGGCTTTCAGTCTCTACAAGGGAAATAAGTAATATATATGCTACGTTTTATATCTAGAAAGCTTAAAATAATGCCTAGTTTCTTCTTTGTGAAGAGTTGTCTATAAGAATATTTGATTAAGATATGCTTTGGTATAGCTAATTCACATTTTATAGAATCTTAAAATTTTCAGGTTTATTCCCCCCCCGACACTTCAAATATTTTTTCTTTGTTCCTCTTTTTCTTCAAGTATCTCATTTAGACAGATACTAGGTTACTTGAAGTTCTTGTGAGATTCATTGATTCCTCTTTAGTCTTATGGCATTTTCTCTGTCAATTTATTTTGAATAACTCCTATTTATATTAATTCAGTTGTATAATAGTTTTCTTCAATATTTAATCTTCTCACCCAGTGTATTTCTCATTACACACTTAAAGTCTTTACTTCTGTGATTTGACTTGGATTTTACTTGAGATCTTCCTCTGTATCTCTGTATCTTAGCATGTCTTTTTAACATATGAAATGCTGTCATATTAGATTTTTTCTTCATATCCTTCTCTGATAATTCTAAAGCTGATATAATTTCTGTTTGAATTTTTCAGTTGCTGCTTTTGTTCCCTATTATGAATGTTTTATTTGCTTTTTATTTGTTTATGCACTTGGTCAATTTTCATCAAATACCAAACATAAATTTCATTTTATCTGTGTATTGAATATTTTGTGTTACAAAAAAAAAATTCTTAAACATTCTTATGGGGCGAAACAAAGCTTAGCTTAGACCTAGAGTCAAGGATGTTAAAATTCCGTATCATATACTTTGGGCATGCAGTCAGGAGGGGCTAGTTCTTGGAAAAAGACCTTATTCTGGAAAAGCCAGAGTGTCAAAGAAAGAGAGGAAGACTAAAAAAGATGTCTTGACAGTGACTATAATAATGGGCTGGAGCATGTTAGATCATGAAGATTGTGGTGGACACAGCAAGGTTTATATTTGGTACTCCTAGAGTCACTATGAGTTGTTGTTTACTCAATGGTACACAACAACAACACCAGGGTAAAGAAAGTATTCTGGAGGCCTAGTGGATAAGGAGTTGTGCTGCCAACTCAAAGACAGGGGTGGTTTGACTCCCAGGCCTGCTCTAAAAGAAAAAGATGGACAGTCTCTTCTCATGTCTCATGTGATTTATAGTCTCTAAAAGCCTAGAGGGTTAGAATCTGAAAACTACTCTAAGCAACAAAGATGGAAAATCCCTAGCGTTGCAATTTATAGCCATTGAAAACCAGAAGGGCCAGCTATGAGTCAATGGCAATAAGTTTTTTGCATTTACCAAAGCAGGGAAGGAGCCCTGGTGGTGTAGTCAGGTAAAGGTTGGGCCTTTTACCTAGAGGTGGACAGCTAGAAGTTACTAGTCATTCAATAGGAGAAAGATGAGGCAATCTGTCCCCTAAAGATACATTATCTTAGAAGTACTATGGGGCAGTTCTACTCTATACTGTAGTGTTGATATGAAACTAAAGAGATGCAATGGCAGTGACTGGGATTTACATATCATAGAGAATACCTTGCTTAACAACCAATTAAATGCTCATGAAAGATTGGACAGTTTAATTCATTTAAAGAACTGGCCAACATCAAAGTATTTCATGAAACAATTTATGTTCAAGAGACAATGATGATGAAGGAGAAAGTTCAAGTGCTCTGAAGAAACTGGCAAAAAACAAGGCCCCAGGAATTGATGGAATATCAATTAACATAGTTCAACAAATAGATGCAGCCCTGGAAATGCTCACTAGGCTGTACCAACAAATCTCGAGGACAAACACTTGGCCAACTGACTGGAAGAGGTCCATATTTATTCACATTCCTATAAAAGGTGATTCAACAAAGTACTGAAATCATTGAACAACATCATTAACATCACACACAACCAAAATCCTGCTGAAAGTTAACCAAAAGTGACTGGAATAGTACATTGTCAGAAAACTATCAGAAATTAAACTGAGTTTAGAAGAGGCCATGACACTAGGAACATCACTGCCAAGGTCAGATGGATCTTGGCCAACAGCGGAGAGTACCAAAGAAATGTCAACCTGTGTTTTCATTGACTATGCAAAGACATTTGACTTTGTGGATCACAATAAATTGTGGCTAACCTTGAGAAAAATGGGAATCCTAGAATACTTGATTGTGCTTATACTTGGACCAGGATATAGTTGTTTTAATAGAGCAAGGAAATATTGCATGGTTCAAAATCAGGAAAGTAATGCATCAAGGGTATGTCCTGTCTCCATATCTTTTCAATTTGTATGTAGAACAAATAATTCATAAAGCTCAGCTTTATGAAGAGGAATGTGGCATCAGAATTGGAGAAAGACTCACCAACAACCTGTATTTTGCAAATGACACGACCTTACTTGTTGAAACTGAGGAAGGCCTGAAGCTTTATGGATTGAAGCTCAATATTAAGAAAACAAAGATTCTCAACACTGGGCAGATTGGCAGCATTGAGATGGATGATGAAGATTGAGATTGTAAACAGCTTTAGTTTGCTTGGCTCCATAATCTACACTCTTGTCACCAGCATCCAGGAAATTAAAAGATATATTGCATTGGAGACTAAGGTGCACCTGATACATGCCATGGTCTTGGATATCACTGCTATGCATCAGAGATCTGGACAATGCTAGGAGTGGAATTAATGCCTTTGCGCTGTGGTGTTGGAGAAGAGTGTTGAATATATCATGGACTGCTAAGAAATTGAACAGGTATGTCCTGAAGGGGGTGAAGCCTGGCTGCTCCTTGGAAACAAATATTCTGAAGCTTCGTCTGATATACTTTGGACATGTTGCAAGGAGGGACCAGTCCTTGAAGAGGGATATCATGCTTGGGAGGGTGGAGAGACAGCACAGGAGAGGAAGACCCTCAATGAGATGGATTGATTCAGAGACTGGGGTAATGGAGTAGGTGTGTCAGAGATAGTGTGAATGGCACAGGATAGGGCAGAATTTAGGGTTGTTGTACATAGGGTCGCTATGAGTCTCAGGCAACTCAACATATAACCACAATAACAACATTGCATTGGGAAAGTCTGCTGTCAATGACCTCTGCAGAGTACTGAAGAGCAATTAAGTCAGTCTGAGACTAAGGTGTGCCTGATACAGGCCATGGTCTTTGCAATCAGTTGCTATGTATCAGAGAGCTGGACAAGAACTAGGGATGCTAGGAGGAAAATTAATGCCTTTGAGCTGTAGTGTTAGAGAAGATATTGAATATGCTATGGACTGCTAACAGGTTCCTCTAGGAAAAGGTTAAACCAGGCTGCTCCTTGGAAGCAAGGAGTCTGAGGCTTCATCTGACACACTTTGGACATGTTGCAAGGTGGAATCAGTCCTTGGAGAGTGATATCATGCTTGGGAGGGTGGAAGGATAGCACAGGAAGGAAGATCTTTGATGAGATGAATTGATTAAGTGGCTGGGGTAACAAGGGTAGGTGTGTCAGAGACGAGATGATTGGCACAGGATAGTGCAGGATTTAGGACTGTTGTACTACGTGACACAAGTGATTTGATGGCACATAACCCCACCACCAACAACTCCAACAGCAGGGAACTCTGGTAGCCTAGTGGCAAGAAGCTGTGCTGCAATCTTGAAAGCACATGGTTCAAGACCACCAGCTGCTCCACAGGAGAGGGGTGGGCAATCTCCCATGAGATTCACTCCCTCTGAAAACCTGCTGGAGGGTCAGCTATGGGTCAATTCCGACTATATGGTACACAACAACAACAACAACAACACTCCAACATACTTACAATTTTTCAGGAGTTAAAATTGACTCACTGGTAACTAGATGGTGTGCCTATTAAAAATACTAACTCTGATCATAGGACAAGTTTTAAATCTGCTTTTCAGAGGGTCGCTTTGAGTCATAGTCGTCTTGATGACACCTACCTAACAGCATATATATATTTTAGTCAGTGAAAAACACATAACAACTGAATATCTCTTCTAATGTAGGCTTTATAAGCGTATTGATTTATCATTTCTTATAAGCAAAAACTTAAGCATACTTTGTGAAGTGTATCATTTCAAAGCACAGTCATATGATACAATTACATTATCATAAATAGAAACAGCAAGGGAACATTATCAGTGAATGCCAGCCAAAAGGACTTGAGTGCATAAAAATGAAGTGTGTTACGATTTGAAACATTTCTATTATTAATGAAATGAGCTCCGGGAGGAAATGCAAGGAGAGGTGTAATAGCAAAATCATGAATTAAATAGTGACTTAAAAGCAGGAGTTCCTTAGTTCTTCAATACATAACACCTCCCTGCTAAAGTTTATTCAGTGGGGAACGATGAGTTGCTTCAAAGGAATAAAATTATTCTACATACAGGAAAATTATTTCAAGATCAAGGATATTATTTTAAAAATTTAAAAGAATGATTATGGAGTGAAAAAAGATCAAGCCTGTTAGAGCAAGTGACCTGAAGCCCCTTTTGTGGTGGTTTAGTCCGTAAGAAGTTGTGCTGGTAACCCAAAGGCATTGCCTCTGACAGTTTGAATTCACCAGCAGATCCAAGGGGAAAAGATGGACAATCTCCTCCCATGAGATTTACAGCCTCAGAAAACTCACTGGAGGGTTGATTCTGAGGTGGTTCTAACTCATCAATAATAACGTTGAGTTTAGGGAATTTTTTCCTAAACAAAAAAATTTGTTCCTAATTTGTCCCATATTTAAGATATATAAAGAACATTATGAATTACTTTTTTTAAGCAATCTAAGAGTATTATGAATGATTTTTTTTTTAAAAAAAGAGCAACCTGGGGTGGGGGGGCATAGAAAAAAAATGTACAACAATGAATTAATGAAAAATCCAATTTTTCTGTTAACTTCTGTTAGAATCACATTTTTTTAAAAAAAAAGGCAAAAATAGTATATTCTCTTTACAACAAAATAAAACTAAAACTTACAGTATATCTTTTCTGAACTTGAAACCATCAGAGTTCAGAGTTTTCTAGCTGTTATAACAATAAAAAATGTAGTGGTGTTATTTATGTTGCTGAGTCAATGCCTACTGATAGTGATCTAATACAACAGAATAGAGCTGCCCCACAGGGTTGCTAGGCTGTTATTTTGGGGTTTTGTTTGGGGGTTTTTTCCCCCCATAGAAGCATGTCTTTTCTTCCAAAGAGCTACTGATATATTCAAACCATTGATTTTTTGGTTACCGATCAAATGCTGTGATCTGGCCTCATAAAAATATTAATGACTGAAAAGTAGTCTCAAAATGTAGATGAGGTTAATTCTATGTCAAGTTAGTCTCTCACCACCAAAAAAAATCCAAAACCACGAAACCACACAACTTTAGATCCAGTCTGTCTGAATGACTCCTGCAACTAAAAAAGCAAGCTAAACCCTTGCTGTTGAGTCAAATTCTTACTCACCCCTACAAGATAGAGTAGAATTATCCACAAGACTTTCAAGGTTGTTGAAAGGAGCAGATTGTCACTTCTTTTGCCCAAAGTCATTGATGGGTTTGAATCTCTGACTTTTCAGTTAGCTGCTAAGAGTTTCATTACTGCACCAAGTCTCAAGTCACTTTGCAAAATTCCAATGAAACAAGCTAATTCTTCCTAGATCTTTTTAACAGAAACAGGAAGATAATTTACTTCTAATGAGTTTCATTTACCCCTTTCCATCAATTTTCAACTTAAACTTTAAGAAAAATTACATGTCTTGATCATTTCTGATTTCTCAATTCATAACTATCACAACGTATATTACTAAATTGGTTCTCATAAATGTTAGTGAATAGAAAAAGAAATGAAATAGGTACAAATATCTTGGAAATCTTTATCTACAAATTCTTTTGTTCCTTCTTGTTGTGTATCGCGGAGTAGAAATCAACTCACAGCTGATCTTCCAGTGGGTTTTCAGAGGCCATAAGTTACACAGGAGTTGATTATCAATCTTTTTCCTGTAAATCTATTGCTGGACTTGAACCACTTACCTTTTAGTTGACAGTACAACTCCTTACCACTAAGCTACTGGAGCACATTTGCTCTTGAATGTAAGGGTAAAAACAATCCAAGCACATAAAGAAAACATTCTTGGTAAATGATCCACCAAAATAGTGAAACTGACCAAAACCAAGATGTAATTTCTTTTATCCCCTTGGAATCTGTGCTTACAAATAAAGTGAACACTGCTCATGCACCATCAGATCAAAAGGGAGGGGAAATGAGTATAAATTTTGAAGGTTTACTTCTTCACAGAGTGCTAAGTAGTTCCTAAGAAGCTTGAAAGAGGTTTTGCCATTCAACCAATACATGCAGAATAGAACTCTATACTTGGAATGGACATTACTACCTTTAGGTAATAAAGGAAAATAAGTTTCTTGGCATGCTTCCCAGGAACAAAAATTGTGGAAGACTAAACAGGCAAGATTAATGTTGAAATTAACTAAAACACACATACTTATACACCATGCTTCTGCGACACACCATGCTTCTGCGACTCTACCTGCTAGGCACATTTGTTTTAAAAAGAACCAAGCTTTACCTGTCTTGTTTTTACTGATCCTCATACATTAGGTATCACTTCATACTTTTAAACTACTTTTCAGGTTACTGATACCTCCAAACATTTCCTTCCTACCAACACACAAACACTACTAATCTACACCCTTACTTATCCTCCACTGACCCACAACGTAACTATAGACACATGCTCTTCAGGAGAGGTCATGACAATAATAACAATATAGATAGCAAACAAGTAGTGGCATGTTTCAAATAGTAGAGTTTTATTTGCAAAGAGTTTACTCAGAAAGGAAAAGAGGGGACATATATGACATACATAAATAACTTTAAGAACTTTGGGGCTATTATTAATTGCAAGTCTGTCATTCTTCTATACTTGAAAGGTTGAAGTATATGCAGAATTTACTTTGAACTCCAAAGAAAAGTATAACAGCAGGCTGTCTTGAAAGGATTACAAACCCTCTGTGGAGAGACACAGCGTGAGAAAACTTCACAGGAAGGGAACCAGGAAAATAAATGTCCTGACCTCTCTTTCCTCCCTCTCTCTGTCCCATCTCCTGTCAGGACTTCTCATTGGTGAGAAAGTCAACCAGAAGGCTGGAGGAGGGAGTTTGCTACAGACAACTGATGTAATGGAAATCAGTCAGCTCAGAGGTAGAAAGAGAGGATGGGGAAAGGTAGAGAGTGGCCTAAAAAAAGTTATCTAGCACTACAACATCAGAGGGGCTTGAACAAGAGAAAAAGTCTCTAAAACAATGATGGCTTCTATCTCCTCCTGACAAATGGGAATGGGTAGGAATAGTCCTTGCTTATAATGGGGTTCTGTTTCTAGAGAATTCAGCAGATATTTCTTGATCAATAGTTAATATATATCAAGAGCTGTTCTAAACACTAAGGATTCCAACATAAGTAAACCACGGACATTATCCTGAAGAAGGCCCTAGTCAAAGAAATAGTCAGGCCCATAAATAGCTAATTATGGCACAAGGCAGAAAGTATAGGCAATGTTGTGAACTCCTCAAGGGCATGATCTGAGTAAAATTCTTTTTTCATATTCGTAATGTCTAGGAAAAAAAGTCTGGTACATCAAACCGGTTGCTGTCTAACAGATTGACTCATAGCAACCCTAAAGGACAGAGTAAAACTACCCTATCAGGTTTCTAAAACTGTAGTGTTTCTTACAGAAGCAGATTATTATCTTTTTCGCCCACAAAAAAAGCTGGTGGTTCAGTGTCCACTTTTCAGTTAGCAGCTGAGCTGCTACCCCCCTCAGTTCTGACACATAATAGGAGTTAAATAATGCTGGTTAAATGAAAAGGTATAGAGCTCTTACAAGCAGGTAAACTGAAGAGTTAGCTCTGCGCCCTGGTAATAAAGCTGCATTCAAATGCTTGCAATAAACAACATTTGGAATTTAGTGATGTCATTTTACAACTCAGTTTACATCTGTGCTCCTTTTATCACTTGTTTCCAGGAAACATTTTGTGTATAACCTGTTGGACTGCTAACCAACAGGTCAGAGATTAGAATCCACCAACTGCTTTGCAGGAGAAATAAAAACCATCTCATTCTGTAAAGGTTTACAGCCTTAGAAACTTAATGAAGAGTCACTATGAGTCAGACTCTACAACAATGAGTTAGGTTGGGTTTTTTGTTTAATGTCCTATATGCCCAAGGACACAAACATTCCATCAACTCTATATAAATAGTTTTACTTCTACTCTCAGTTAAAATATATTATATCTCATTTCCGCATACCTTGATTTATCTCTCTGACCTGAAGTGCTTGCTGTAGAAGGTCAAGGACTGCAGCCTTCAATATGGATTGAGGCTCAGTGTCAATAAAACAAATATTCTCACCACTGGGCCAACTGGCAACATCAGGATGGATGGTGAAGAGATTGAGATTGTTCACAACTTTAGTTTGCTTGACTCCACAGTCAATACTCTTGGCACCAGCAACCAGGAAATTAAAAGACATATTGTTAAAGGGAAGTCTGCTGTTAGGGACCTCTCCAGACTACTGAAGAGCAATGATGTCACTCCGGAGACTAAGGTGTGTCTGATATAGGCCATGGTCTTTGCAATCACTTGCTACATGTCAGATAGCTGGACAATGACTAGGGAGGATAGAAGGAGGATTGATGCCTTTGAGCTGTGATATTGGAGAAGAGTATTGAATATACCATGGACTGCTAAGAAAATAACAGGTTCAAACTGGAGAGGATTAAACTGGGCTGCTCCTTGGAGGCCAGGATTCTGAAGCTTCATCTGACATTCTTTGGACATGTTGCAAGGAGGAACCAGTCCTTGGAGAAGGACGTCATGCTTGGGACGGTGGAGGGACAGCGCAGGAGAGGAAGACCATCTATGAGTCAGTGACTGGGGTACTGGGGGTAGGTGTGTCGGAGACAGTGAGATTGGCACAGAACAGAGCAGGGTGTAGAGCTGTTGTATATCGGGTCTTTATGAGTTGCAAAGGACTTGACAGTACATACCAACAACCAAGACATAGTATACTATATATTTTAAGCAACTTATTGTATAAAATACTTTAGTTAAGTGATAAAGGTAGCACTTTGAATTATTAGGAAAAGGAGGATCTATTTAAATGGGTGGAAAAAATTGCTAGCAGTTTGAAGGTGAATAGAAATTTGAACCTATTTCATTAATTCTATCACAATAATCCCAAATTGAAGTAAACTGTTGAAATAAAGTAAAATTATAAGAATGAAAGAAGAGATTAGTAAAATATGTTTGTTTTGAAATATATACATTTTAATATGAAAAAAATTGCTATGAACAAATGTGAAAAAAAATTACACAGAAAAATATTCAATGGCACACCACAACAGGAAGCATACATCACAAAGTATTATTTACTGCTGAATAACAGAGTAGACATGTCACTAGTTTTGGAAATTATATTTCCTCAAAATGCGAATAAAACCACTGTTAACAGACTGTATCTTCTCAAGATTCTGAATGGAAAATATAAGAAAACAACAGCAACACTAGTCTAAGTAATTCGAAAGTATACACAGGATTGTCAAAATATTTTATTAATCAATAGGGGAAAGCACACACTTAAGTGAAAGAGGTATTGAACAATCCACAAAAATACCTAAGAAGTGTAATTGCATGCTAAAGAAGATCGTGGAGTAGCGGGAGAGCTTGAGGAATAGAGAGACCTGCACTGGGGACACTGTCTCGTTCTTGACCTTCATACCTGAAGCCTGAAACCACAAGCAGTAAAGGAAAGGAGGATAGTCACTGAGGAGAAGCAGCAGCAGGATGAACTGCGGCGGATGCCAGAGAGCTGGCTGAAGCCCAGGACGATAGGATACTGAAGTGAAATTCCTCTGAGCCAACCTGTCCTGTAGCAGCAATAGGTGAAAAAAACTCCCAAGGGCTGGGGGGGGGGGGGGGGGAAAAACGCGAGCCTGGTTGGGGGGGAGCAATGCAGTACCAGAAGATGGGGGTCGTGGGGGGGGAGTATAATAACAAAAAATAAGAAGACAGTAAATGTATGAAAAAAAAAATCTTTTCATGTTTTTAATATGGCAAAAAGACCATGGCAGAATTTAAGATAAAAGGAAATTTACTTATATGTGGTTTTTGGCAACACAAATTACTTCCTCTTTCTGTGCAATAGATTTTTATGGTATAAATAAAAGATGACAATGATATTTTCAAACATAAGCAATATTTAAAAAGTATATAAATAAGTTTAATACTATGTGATATTTAGAATATTATTTAGTTCACAAGAGAGTTTCCAAAGAGACATATTTTTAAGTGTTGGTAGGTCAATTAGAGGAAATATTTTTATTTTACTTTTTTTTTGTTGTGTTGTTGTTAAGTACTGTCAAGTTGGAACTAAACTGTGACTGACCCTCCAGTGGGTTTTTAAAAATGGTAAATCTTACAGAAGGAGATTGTACATCTTTCTCCCATGGAGCAACTGGTCACCTCAAGCCTAATGCCTTTGGATTAGCAGTGCAACTCCTTAACACAATGCCACTAGCTCTCCCTTGTTTCTTCCTTTTGCTTTTGTTGCTGTTGTGAAGTGCCGTCCAGTAAAGTATGACTCATAGTGAATTTATGAACAACAGACTGGAAACAGTAACGTCTTATCTTGTGCCAGCCTTATCATCTCTCATACAGTTGATCCCATTGCTGCCTAGAACGTTGTGGCCTAGTGCTACAACATGTGGTACAAATCCACCAGCTGCTCCTCCCAAGAAAGAGAGCTAATTTCCTCTGCTGGGATTTACTGAGGCTGAAAACCCAATGGAAGGTCAGGTTTGAGTCAGTTATGGTTAGACAATATATAACAACAATTACAATGAACATAAATTACTTTTGCTGTTATTGATAGATGCCCTTAATTTGATTGAGACTCATGAAGATTGTATGTAAAATAGAACAAAACACTGATTAGTCCTGACGTTCATGCCTGTGTTTGAGTCCATTGTTACAACTGTGGCAATCCATTTTATTCAAAATCTTTTCTTTCTTAATGAAGTTCTACTTTACTAAACATGACATCCTTCTCCAGGGACAGCTGTACTTAAGTACAGCTTAAAGTACTTAGGTTTCACCATCCTTTAGTTTTTTTTCAAATTTTTATTGTGATTTTAGTGAAAATTTACAGAAAGGTTGGTTTATCATTCATTCATTAATGCACATTTTCCTCCATCTTCATCCCCTCCCACAGTTAACTTTGTAATGATATCTTGTTCCAGAATGTTGTCATATATAGATATGCAGCATCTAATCAGCTATTCCTTTTAGAAAGTCAGTCCTTTGCTTCACCTATTTCACTCTAGTGTTCATTACCTATCCACTATTTTCCTAGTTCTATCAATTCTATTTTTATAGCTATGGGGGTTTTTTTTGTCCTCTTGTGACTGAGATATTTCACTCAACATAATGTCTTCAATTATCCGGACCTTTGCAGTCCATGATCTTTGCAACTACTTGCTATGCATCAGATAGTTGAACAGTAACTAAGGATGATAGAAGAATAGATGTCTTTGAATTGTAGTGCTGGAGAGTGGATTTGAATATAATATGGACTGCTAGAAGAACAAATAGGACTGTCTTTGAGAGAGTGAAACCAAGTTTCTCCTTGGAGACAGGAATTCTGAAGCTCCGTCTCACATAATTTGGGGCCAAGAGGGACTTGTCCTAGGAGAACGACATAGTGCTTGGAAGGATGAAGGGACAGTGCAGGAAAGGATGACCTCAGATGAGATGGATTCACGTGGTAGGTAATTCAATGGGATTAGGTGTGTCAGAGTCAGGGAGACTGGCTCAGGATAGGACAGAGCTCATGGCTATTGTACACAGGGTCTCTAAGAGCCACAAGTAACTTGATGGCATGTCACAATGTCTTCCGGACTCATCCATGTTGTGTACAAGTTCATTGTTTCAAAATCCTTGCCTCCAAGGAGCAGCTTGGTTTCACTCTTTCCAAAACAGACTTGTTGGTTCTCTTGGCAGTTTATGATATATTTTCAAGATTCTTCTCCACCACTGCATCTCAAAAGCACTGATTCCTCTCCATCCTTAGCCATTGGTTAGCTCTCTGATGCATAGTAGGTAATTGTGAAGACCATGACCTGAATCAGGTGAACCTTAGTCTCTAGACTGATATTATTGCTCTTTAGCACTTTGGAGAGGTCCTTGACAGCATGTTTCCCCAATGCAATTTGTCTTTTGATTTCATGACTACTGGTACCAAGAGTATTCTTGATTGTGGAGTTGGACAAGCTGAAATTATTAACAATCTCAATCCCTTCTCCATCTTTCATAGTGTTGTCAATTGGCCCAGTGGTGAGAATCTTTGTCTTCTTGTTGTTGAGCTTCAATCCATATTGAAGACTACAGTCCTTGACCATTTGCAACAGATGCTTCAGTTTCTCCTGAGTTTAGGTTAGCACGGTCTGGCATCATTTGCATAACACAGGTTACTGATGAGTCTTCCTCTGATTCTGATGCCACATTGTTCCTCCTAAAGCCCAGCCTCCCAAATGATCTGTTCAGAGAGAGCTCTGGTGGCCTAGTGGTAGGAAGTTGCACTGCAATCCTGAATGATCTGTTCGGCATACAGACTGAAAAGGTATGGAGACAGGATACATCCCTGACACACTCCTTTCCTGTTTGCACCATGCAGTGTTTCCTTGCTCTGTTCTGAGAACTGCTTCCTGGTCCAAATAAAGGTTTCTCATAAGCACAATCAAGAATTCTGGGATGTCCTTTCTTCTCAAGCTTAACCATAATTTGTTATGACCATTAGAGAGATGAAAATCAAAATAATAATGAGATAATCTCACCCCAGCAACAACAAAAGTGTTCAACAGGACAGCAAACCACAAATGTTGGTGAAGATGTGGAGAGATTAGAAATCTCAATCACTGCTGGTGCAATTGTAAAGTAGTACAACCACTATAGAAGGCAGTCTGGCCATCCTTTCTTCTAAGTAGCAGTCTCACTAAGACTGGATCAAGGCATGTGAGGTCAGCTGATGTTGGTAATTTGTGGTGTTTTCTACTTTACTTTTGCAGATTTGAGTGAATATGTCAGACACACACACAAAATCATATATATGCTCTCTTATTTATGGACTATCCCATATTGCAACATTTTTAAAAAAATTTTATTAGTTTTAATGAACATTTACAGAGATTTTTGGTTTTCATTCATTCATTGTTTCACTGTTTTCTCCACCCTCCTCCCTCCAGTTCGTTCTTCTTCCCCCCCATGTCTGTTTTAATTGCCCAGTTGCCACAGTGTTTGTCAAAGCCAGTTCTGATTAATCTCCTTTGTCAGTGTGTCCCTTGCCATTCCCTATCACTCCTCCCTGAGAGAGACTTCACCATATTGCAACATTTTAACAGTAGAAAAAAATGTACTTTTGGAATACTCTACATTAACAACATATATCTGGTTGTAGTAAACACGAAGGTATGAGGCAAAAGTAACACGTGGTGATGGTTACGGTTCTGTTTCAGCTATGCTAGACTTGAACCTCAGTGATTTGATGGCTATATTGTAATTTGCCAATTAAGTAATGACTAACTTGGCAGTTTTGTAATGGTGGAGTCATTCTTTATTTTGTGATCTGGTTTGATCATCCTTTTCAAAAAAAATAAAACTTTTATAGTGATTTACTTACAAAGTTCATAGACATTGTTTTTCACATAAGATCTTTCCTATTTCCTTTACTCACCCTTCCCATTAAATTGTGTGACCTCTCGTGGCCTAGTGACAAGAAGCTGCCCTGCAATCCCGAAGTCACACAGTCCCAGGCCACCAGCTTCTCCTCTGGAGAAGGATGGGCAGTCTGCTCCTGTGTGATCGATACACAACAACAACAACATCCAGTTTTATATAATAGCAGTTTTCACCTAACAGTTTGCTTTTTGGAACTTTTGTCATGTAGCTAAGTGAGAAGAGAGAGAAAGTGTGTGTGTGTGTATCTTAGCCACTCATGAGGTAAATTACTTTTTGGTGCAACTATTTTCAAATACATACAAATATATTATATATCATTTTAGCAACATGATATGAGCTGGATTATACATCTTTATTGAATATGACGTATTAAGATTTTCACTTCTATATCACATTTTCTCCAGAAATTAATGGTCTACATATTCTGCAACAAAGAGTAAATGTACTTACGTGTTTCGATAATCAGTGTACCATTCTACTGGTCTCTCATAAAAAAAATGGCTTTCACCAATTTTGCTTTAAGTGGTTCACACTTAACTTTTGATGCTTGTTTAGGAATACATACTATATGTAAGTTAATAAATTAAAAGATACTATAAAAGAAAAATTAATGATCAGAAAAACAAATATTACAACAAAGCTCTGTGTTCTGTATTTAAGTTATCTGTTTCATCCCAAATGTGTTGTAATTTTTAACACCATTTCTTTCTATTCTTTGGTCTGACAAATTCCATAATTTTATTACAGTTAAACTACAAGACAATACATATTTTCATATCTAATAAGGATAATGAATCTAATCTTTGTTGAATTTTTGCTGTACTCCCAGCATTTTTGAGCCTCTTTAGAAATAAAAAGGAGTGCTTGGTTGTATAGTTTGAGATCACGAGAACTGGGAACATGTGTAAATTGATTTCAACATTGGGAATTCTATTTTTTTTCTTTTGTGATTTGAGATGTGATCAGCCATATAAAGGGACTAAAGTGAGATGTAAAACACTTACTCAGGTCATAGTCTTGATATGATGTAAAGGGAATTTTCCTTGGGATATGGTCCACATTGCCTTTTGTCTTACACCAAAGAAAAGGAGAGATTAAATGAGCAGAGGAGAGGGAAACCTCGGTGTCATCAAGAAGAAGAGCTATGAGTGGACTCAGTCACCTCTATGATGAGCCTTCTAGATCCAGGAAAAGATTGATGCTAAAACACCCAGAGATCTCAAAGTAATCCTGGGCTAATAGAGGGTAAAGGATGACAAAGGTCTTCATCCAGAAACAACAGAGAGATAAACCTTCCTCTAGAGCTGGCACTCTGAATTTGGACTTCTAGTCAACTAAATTGTGAAAGAATTTCTGTTAGTTAAAGCACTTGTCATATCTCTGTTATAAGCAGCATGAGATAACTAAGACATAAACCTTCATGTAACTCTTCATCAGGTATATCCACATTGTTTAAGAAAAAAAATCTATTTGAGTTGCTCAATAATGTTTCTGAAAACTTTCTGTCACTTATTTGTTTTTAATGATTCATTAGAAGAAAAATTATTCCACAAATCAGGCTTTGTATTTATATTATTAACAATCTCTGATAATAAATTTTTTATTACACTATTTAAATAGTTTGAAATAAAATAGTTTTATTTACAACACTATTGATTTTTTTTTACCAGTACAAATAAATAAATGCAAAATGTTAAATAGATGAGTGCATTAGGGATGCATCTTGTCTCCATCCCTTTTCAATCTATATGCAGAACAGATCATTCTGGAGTTGGGCTTTATGAGGAAGATTGTGGCAGCAGATTTGGAGGAAGACTCATCAGCAACCTACATTATTCAGATGACACAATCTTGCTTGTTGAAACTGAGGAGGACCTCAAGTACTTGCTGTAGAAGATCAAAGACTATAGTCTTCAATATGGATTGAAGCTCTACATCAAGAAGACAAGGATTCTAATCACTGGGCAGCACGATGATGGATGGAAAAGAGATTGAGATTGTTAACAGTTATAGCTTGCTCGGCTCCACAATCAACACTCTTGGCACCAGCAGTCAGAAAATCAAAAGACAAATTGCCTTAGGTAAATCTGCTGTCAGGAATCTCTCCAGAATACTGAGAATACTATGTCAGTCTAGAGACTAACGTGCACCTGATCCAGTCCATGGTCTTCACAGTAACTTGCTATGCATCAGAGAGCTGGATAATAACTAAGGATGATAGTAGAAAAATTGATCCATTTTGAGTTGTGGTGCTGGAGAAGAGTCTTGAACATACCATGGACCACAAAACAACAAACATGTCTGCCTTGGAGAGTGAAACCAAGTTTCTCCTTGGAGGCTAGGATTTTGAAGGTCCGTCTTACACATTTTGGACATATGGCCAGGAGGGTCTGATCCTTGGAGAAGGACATCATGGAGGAACAGCACAGTAGAAGACCTTGGATGAGATGGATTAATACAATTACTAGGGTAATCAAAGTTGTGTCAGAGTCAGTGAGACTGATTCAGGACAGAGCTATCCATTGTATATAGGGTTTCTGTGAGTCACAGGTGGCTCGACAACACATAACAAGAAGAAGAATATTCATATTGCTGTTAGTAATTACAGCACAAGCAGTGCCTTGAATATTCCATGGAAGTATTCTCTTCTGAGCACTGTTTTATAAAGGAAATTACTTTTTAAATTAAAGAGTTCATAAATGCTTTTCTTCTCTTCTGTAAGCCTCTAGCTTTCATTTTTACATTTCTCTTATTGCCATTATACACCTCCATTTGGTACCAACTCATGGATGGCTCTTTCATGTGTTTTTCAGAGGCAGTAAATCACACAGGAGAAGTTGCCTATCTTTCTTCTTTAGAGCAGTAGGTAGATTTAAGCCCTGTGCTTCTTGGCTGGCAGCGCAACTCCTTACCACTAAGCCACTTTAGGTCTTGCTATTTCATTTTGCCCATATATAAAATTATGCCATTTAAAAAAATTAGGTCTACTTCAGCCAAAATAATTGAAATTTTTAGTAAAAGGGAAAAAATATTTTTTTCATCCCCTCTAACCAGAACCTTCTATCATGATTCACTTTAGAATGATCAGCAGTGGCTTAAGAAATAAAGTCCTTTGGATTCATTGTTTCTAACTGTCTTTGCTTTCTGTCTATCTTTGTCCCAGACAAGTAGATGACTTTTCTTATATGGATTCTTGAAAGCTTTTAAGATCTCAGGTTTGTTGCATACCAAAGAAAGGCGTCACTAGAGTCTTTGGTCTCAAGTTAAAATATTCTTTTCTGAGTTTTGAACATACTGTGTCTTATACTTTGCAATAAATCTGGGAATATTGTTTATTAAAAAAGGAAAAAAAGGGAATAATTGGAATTAAATAAAATTTCTAAAACAAATAAGTAAAATTTAGTTCAGTCTTGAACATTAACCCAAAATTTATATTTGAAAATCACTAAGTTTAAAATACTGAGTTGGAACATAATTTGTGTGTCAAAAGAAATTATAATCATAAATAATCCCATCCTTTTGTCGTATATTTCTTGGCAGACTCTTCTCAGACATGATTTTTTTTTACTTGCAATTGTACTTAAAAAGTTGTGCACTCATATTTCATCCATTGATGCTACATATCCACAGTTCATTTTAATATTGCTGGTACCTGTAAGGGCAAGAAGGATCACAAACAGATCTCAGATATACATACAGGATATGGTCAATGTTAAAATGAATTCTGGTTAACTTTGCTCTGAACCAAATATATCATTAGTCAGCTCATGATACATTTTCATAAATGAAAAAGAGCTGAATTTTGTAAAGCTATACTCAATCAGTCTGAAAGGAAAGGAAAAGATAATTGTTCCTGTACACAGTATTTATAAAAGGGCTATCCATTTCATTTAATGTTCTGTGATGCTCACTTTTCTTTGGTGCTATACCTTGGACATCTGTGGTTCTTTGCTTTGAAAATTCTTACTTACCTTATTGATGCTCTCAGCACATGTTTACTTTGTTTATTGGACAGCACATCCCTGATTGTCCTTGCACTTCCATGGCAGTTGTTCTTCTGGAAGTTCAAGGTATATTAAATATTCTTCACCAACACATAAGTCAAGTACATCAATTCGTTTTTGATCCTTTACTCATTACTCATCCAAGGAAACTTGGTAGCATAGTACATTGTGTATTGGGCTGCTAAGAGTTCAAATCCATTATTCACTCCTTGGGAAACAGTCCATTTCCTCACATTAAAATTTATATAATTGTAAACCAAATGGATGGTCACTATGAGTCAGAATCAACTCTGACTCATTAAGCAGTTAATTTTCTGGGTTTTGGTAATCATGGTCCAGTTTTCATATGTATATGGAATGATTGAAAATATCATGTTTTGGCCCAAGAATACCTTATTCCTTGAAGTGATAGCATTGTTTTAAAACATTTTTCAAGACTCCTTTGCAGCATATTTGCTCAATGTATTAATATGCATTTGATTTCTTGATCACTGCTCTGTTGGATGTTGATGATGGATCAAAGGAAATGAAATTCTTGACAACTAGACTATTTTCTCCATTTATCATGATACTGCCTATTGGTTCAGTTGTGGAATTTTTTGTTTTCTGTATGTTTAAATGTAGTACATGGTGAAAGCTGAAGTCTTTGGTCTTCATCAGCTAGAAATTAAAAACTAATTTTATGTCCATTAAAATAGTTTTACAAAATATGTTCTATTAAATTAACTTAATCATAGAAAGCAAGAATCAGGGAAGAGAGTATGTCTTTATCCAGAAGACTTTACTATCAAATATGCCATCATTTTCTATTATTCACTTGCTCCACCTGCTTTCAATTCAGAAATATCAAGAATGAGGTTCATTGACTTAGACTCACTTATTTTTCATAATTTTCTACTCAATCATGTGTCTTTTCCTGTATTGTACATCTCAATATCAGACTTTCATTGTAACTAATCACAATTGCATATTTTAATTAAATCTGACATTTCACCTCATCATACTTTCATCTAAAACCAAAGAGAACTCATTTATAACATAAGCTATAAGCAATATAGAACAAGATCAAAAATATGCCTTAAGATATTTCAATTATTCAAGCAGACACCATTATAATGAGACTTGTAGTTAGTAATACTTGAGTCCATCAAACGTAGAACTGTGCCTTAAATTAATTTTTTAAATGCCAGTGACCTAAATTGTCCCTTGTACTTATTTGGGCAGATCTGATTTTTATAATAGCAAAGACAAAAGTGACTTTTACAACTATAACTTCTGAGGGGACAAAGCTAACTCCTCTGCCTCCTCCTGTCACTTACCTTAAGAATCCAGTATAACATCTTTTTTTAATGACAATCGATATCCAATCACCACAGCTCTATGCTAGAAATTTTACATCCTTGATCATTGAGCCACACAATAACTTGCATAATGTTACATACCACTCATTTATAGTGGAGAAAACCAAGAATCAAAGAAAGATTATATATGTGGTTCAAAGGCAAACAATCTAGATTTAAATATTCTTCTACCTTTTGCCAATGCCTATTTTGATTCTATCACACTATATTTGTAGACAGAATTCATGATATAGATTGAGAGGAAATGAGAGAGAGAAATGATAAGGGCAGAAGAGTGCAAAATGTGGCAATAATAAAGGGGAAATAGATATTCATTTTGGTTGTGTAGGTTTGCACTGCCAGTCCAAAGGCAGGTGGTTTGAATCCACCAGCTCTCCAAGGGAGAAAGATAGCCATCTCTTCCTGTGTGATTAAATTGCCTCTGAGAATCTGCTGAAGGGTTAACTATGAGTCAGTTCCTACTTAAGTGTAACAATGACAACAATAACAATGTATTTAGTAGAAAACTTTGGTACCCTACTAGTAAGGAGTTATACTGCCATCCCAAAGGCACATGGTTCAAATCCACCAGCAACTCTACAGGGGAAAGATGGGAAATCTTCTCCCTTGTGATTCACTGCCTCTGAAAATCTACTGGAGGGTAAGCCATGAGTCAATTATAACACAACACACACGTATAAATGTGCATTGAAATAATTTCTAATAATATAAATTCATCTTTCTTTACTATATATCAATATGTACTGAAGAGTTTAGTGAGTTTAGAGAACATTAGAACAGGAAGGAGTGATGAAAACGAAACCAAGCTGTTCCTATCAAGATGATTACAGCTTGTGGTGACTCTGTGTTGCAAAGCAGAACTGGACTACATAGGGTATTCAAGCATTTGATCTTTGGAAGGAAACCACCAGGCCTTTCTTGTGAGGTACTTCTGGGTAGGTTCAAATAGCCAGCCTTTCAGTTTGTAGTTGAATGTCTAACTGAACCACTCAGGGAAGAAACATCAAATAGTATCTAAAAGGTTCTCTCTCATATATATAAATGAATAATACAAAATGCTCTCTTGTCTATCTATAAGCTGAAAAAAGTTTGCTTTAGAATGCCCACAGTAATTTCTACATAGTGACTGCAAGAGTAGACTCAAACATATCAACAGTTATGGAAATGATGCAGAACCAAGCTGTGTTTTAGTTTAATATAGGAAGAGGGACCAATGTGATACCACCTAATGACAATAGCAACAATATATCCTGTATTCTCAATGCAATAATAGCATACATATTTGAGTAACTAGATACAGTAAAAGAAGCGTGGGGGGGGATAATAAATTGGGAATATAAGCTGTTGATTTCAAACAAACTGTGATCTTAGGTTAACCACTTCAACTACTAGAATCTTTTTTGCTCAATGAACAAGTAATTGGAGTGAATATCCTGTTTTTGGACTCTGTATATATAAATCTTTTTAGAAGTTCTAGGACTGAATACTTGCCTCCATTCTTAAAAAAGATGATGTTGTAATTAGGTCTATAAGGTACCCAGAAAAATGAAGTTTTCACAAACTAAGGGTAAATCCACAAGTGTCTTTCTAGTGTTCTGGTTTAATAAACAAATAAAAATTACAACTGTATACAGTATGACATTATCCACAATATTTTTATAAACATAGACATTTCTAGCACAGTTAAAATGGTGTACACTTAACCAACTTTAAAAAAAAAGACAACTGTGGAATCTGAGGTAATTCACACACCTGAAAGACATAAAGAAATGCATTAAAGTAAAATAAAACTTTGTTGTACAATATTTTCACATGATGCTATTTAAGTTTTTAAAACTTATTTATTGTTTTACCTAGTTTGTTTTATTTAGAAATAAGTGATATAACTAATTACAAGTGATGCTCATCTAATTTTTCTTTTTATCTAATTCAGTACTAGTTATAAACAATTCATAGGAATACTAGCTTTACTTCTAAAGTCTTTGAGAAAATAATGTGTACACTGAGATAATGAAATATTTTTATGTTGTAATCACCAGGGGTAGATAGCACTAGAATTTGAAAGCAGATTCTGCAAATGTAAATGGATCTGACCAAATCATTCGAATGTCTGAGAGTAAAAATTGAAGTTTGCCAAGGTAGCTAGATTATGTCTCAACAGTGTATAGATATCCTTATAAAAATGTCCAGTCTAACACTTGGCCTGCCAATTTCAGACTCTAGACTGTAGAGTTAACCAGTTTCTTGCTTTAACTTCAGACTTAGGGCTTTCCAACCTTCATAATCAGTTGAACTAATTTGTTAAATAATAGAAAAAATAAAAAATATAATAAAGCACCATTTTATACATATGAAAAGTTAAAATTTAAAAGAATTACTGATCATCATAAAAGAAGACATCAGTAAGACAAAAAAGTTACTACAATACTTCTGTCAATAGGTGGATCCAAAATTGTGCTACACAACAATTCAAACAAAAGGACATTCTAAAGCAATGAGAATAATGGTAGGTGATGGTGGTATGTACCACTGTATTAGAACTGACTCACAGCTTACCCTCCAGAGGGTTATCAGAGCCAGTAAATCACAGGAAAGGAGATTGCCTATCTTTCTCCAGAGGAGCAGACGCTGGATTCATACCGTGTGCTTCAGCACAACTCCTTACTACTAAATCATCAGAATCCTAATGTTAGGGGGAAATAACAAATTTGTACAAAAATATAAGCATAGTAAATTTTAAAACCTCAAGTAAGAATAAGTAGTACTTAGATATATACCTATATGTAATGGACAAATGAGGCATACATGTAAATAATAAACACAAATTCAGAATTTAAGAGAGTGAATGTGGAAAAACACAATTAGGGATTCAACTATGTATATTAGATACTTAAGCAGAATGATGGGCACATAGAATTTCACTTTATGTCTACAATTCTATGTGTTTAAAATATTTCACGATGAGGCAAAGAAAAAAGCATAAGCTGTTTGAAATGAAAAAAAATCTCTATTCTAATGTTTTTTGCTACCTGTTAGTTTTAAACCAAATTACTTTGCTTCCCCGAAGCATCAATTTCCTTAACTATAAAATAAAATATTCACCTTCTAAGACTATGCCTTAAAATTTAGCTGAGTAACTGGCATGCATATTTCCTTACTATATTACTTGCCCAGTATTGTTTCTATTACTCAAATATAAAATCATAAGTGGGTACATGTACACATATGTCCTTTCCAACTGAGTGTATGTGTCTGAGTGTTAGTGTGTATGTGTCCGTGTGGTATATAAGGAATATAACTCTAGGACTCTTGGCACTAAGCACTTATATTCTTATAACTCCAACATCTTCTTTACATATTTTCCTTTCACATTTTCTGTTTTAGTTTTAAACACTAAAGGGACAGGTTTTAAGCAATCAATACAACAGCTGCTAAGGGAAAAATAGAAATGATTGCATTACTAAGTGATTAAATGTTAACACTTAATATTTTTACAGTTAACAGCTGTTTATCACAGAAATGAAACATCAGATAAATACCTTGTATAACAAAGAGCAATAATTTCTATATAATACTGAGAGCCAAAGCTAGAATGTTAAAAACTAGAAAATAATGACAGGACTTTGGACTGAAGCACTGTCCTTAATTTTCTAAACAGGCTATAATTGCATGATAAGAAACGATTATAATAATAAATCTCCTTACAAAGTCTAAACTTCATGGCATTTAAGGCGCAAATGAGCAATGTAAAAATGTACTTGCTGTTGTTGTTAAGTGCTGTGGAGTCATAGACAACTCATAGCGACCCTATGAACACTTGTATAACTTGTATAACTTTCATCATTTCTCCAAGTTCGTGGGGTTTCTGGAGGCAAGCTATTTTGGAAGTGGATGCCATTCCTGCTTCCAAGCTTGTTTTAATCGGGAAGCTCCACCAAACACTTTCTACCATGGGTAATCATTATCACATTTGGCACGTCAGTGTCACAGTGTTCAGCTGCACAGCAACCACGAGTTACCTCTTCTGTCTTAGAGAATTAATGTTAAAATATTTCTTTTCCTGCCTAGAGCTTGGAAGAGTAGGAGATGAGTAGAAATGAATGTCTCTTTAATGATGAAAAAAATCTCAGTGAACATATCTGGGCCTTCATTCTTTTGGCATCAAAAGTTGAATTGGATTGCCAAAACCCCAAACAGATACATCTTGGAAAAGTTGCAACCCACACGATCCTTGCAGGGAAGGATGGTGAAGCTTCATCTCTCATACTTTGGACATGTTTCTATGAAAGGCTGTTCCTTGGAAAAGGATATCATGCTAGGAAAGGTGGAGGCTTAGCAAAAGAGAGGAAGACCCCCAGTGAAGTAGATTGACACAGTGACTTCAGCAATAGACTCCAGTGCACTAGAGGTGATGAGGACAGCACACGATAGGACAGTGTTCACATTGGCTGTTCACAGGGTCGCTATGAGTCATACTTGACTCGATGGCACCTAACAACAACAATAACAACAACAACAGGGAGCAAGAGAGGGCAAATTTCCAGTAATTTATAGGTTCACTCTGAGTCATATTTGACGTGGCACCACCTAAGAACAGCACCATCAAAATTTTCTTCTTTACTTCAGTGTCTGCTTCTTTGACTTAAAATTATATTTACCCGATAAAAAGCTATTTAGTCTTTTCCCAGGTTAGCACTAGGAAGAGTTTAGTTTGTGTATGTATGTGAGAGAGGGGAAGAGAGGGAGAGGGAGAAATGTGAACTAGTTCACTAACTATTGTTGTGGTTGTTATGTGTCAGAACTGACTCATAGCTAACCCTCCTGGAGGTTCCCAGAGGCTGTAAATCACATAGGAGAAGAGCTAGTGGATTCACACCATGTGCCTGTGGGCTAGCAGAACAATGCCTTACCTACTAGGCCACCAGAGCTCCCACTAGGTCCTGAGAATTCACTAACTAGTGGAATTTAATCTTCTTTTTAAAAACAGAATATTTAATCTTTATCGTTATTGTTAAGTGTCATTGAGTTGGTGTCAACTCATAGCAACATTATGTGCAACAGAATGAATCACTGCCCAATCTTACAGTAACCTCACAATCAGCACTATGCCTGAGCCCATGACTGAGGCCAATGCATCAATCCTTGTTTTTTTAGGTTCTCCCTCTTTTTCATTGACCCTCTACTTTCCCAAGCAGGATATTCTCCTTTAGGGACTAACATCCCTGGTAACACAAGCAAAGTATGTGGAAGGAAATCAAACTATCTTTTCTTCTAAGGAGCATTCTAACTTCACTTCTTTGAAGAAAGATTTGGGTTTTGTCCTAGCAGATATATTCCATATTCTTTAGGAGCATCATAATTCAAAAGCATCAATTATTTTTTTGTCTTCCTTATTTCTTGTCCATTGTTTCACACATAAAGGCAATTGAAAAGACCACAACTTGCGATTATTGGAACTTTTCTTGTAATTATTTGACTTACATTCTAGAAGACATTATTATGCTATTTTATATAGTAATTTTAATAGTTGTGCCCCTCCCCCATTTATTTTAACCAACGCTTGCATCACATAAATCCAGTTTAAATTACTTTTTGAGGTATCTCTTCGGGTTTCTGATTAACTGAATGTAAACATCAAAGGATGTTTTAAATAGAATGAACAAAGAGAAAACATTCTTCCGATTTGTCATTGTGGAATTTAGTACAGCAGACAGTAAAGAGGGCATTGGAGAGGACTTGTGTTCTTTGTAAGTTGTTGTTCTGTGCTGTTAAATTGGAGTCGATTCACAGCTGACCCTCCAGCAGGTTTTTAGAGGTGGTGAATCACGAGGGAGGAGACTGCTCATCTTTGTCCCACAAAGCAGCTAGTGGATTGGAACTATATATACCTTTGGGTTGGCAGTACAACTCCTTACCACTAAGTTACCAGTTGTTGTTAGGTGCTGTCAAGACTGTTAATAGGAATAGTTTTAAAAAAATGAAGCCTGAAGCCTTAAGTTCTATTCATACATGGCCTATACCATCTGTTTGCTTCGTTCTGTTGTATATTACCCATATGATCCAGTTTCTCGTTAAGGTAGTGTGTCAGAGAAAAGGAAGGCCTACAACTCAGTGACTGTAACAATGACATTAAACTTGTCAGAAATTATGAGGATGGGGTGAAATAGGGTAAGTTTTCAATCTGTTGTTCATGAGGTCACGATGAGTCAGTCAGCTTGATGGCAACAGCAACAACAACAACAATAATATTCCTTAAAGGCAATGGTTGGAATGATGATTACTTTCCAAAACCCTAAACAGGAGTGTATTTTTGTTATGCACTGCCAAGTCAACTAGGACTCAGAGTGCCAACTGAACAATGGCTCTGAACCTTACCCTATCCTGAGACATTGTCATCATCTCTGACACATCTGACCCCACTGCCAGTCAATCCATCTCATCCAGGGTCTTCCTCTCTTGTGCTAACTATCTACCTTTCCAAGCATGAAATCCTTCTCCAAAGATTGATCCTTCCTGGCAACATGCCCAAAGTACATGAGACAGTTTTAAAATCTTTGCATCAATGAGCAAACTCATTTCACTTCCTCAAGGACAGACTTGTTTGTTTTTTTGGCAGTATATGGTATGTTAATACTATTCTCCAGAACCACAACACAAAGGCATTGATTGTTCTATCATCATGAGTCATTTTTTCCAGCTATCAGATATATAGCAAGCAATTGCGAAGACCTGATGTAGATCAGGTGCACCTCAGTACCTAGAGTGATATCACTGCTCATTTTGGTTGTCTTTCCCTTAGAAAAGATCAAGCTGATTATTTCTATTTTGTTTTTAAAACCAATGATGAACACTGTAGGAGTTCTGGTGGCTTCATGTTGGCAGAGTGGGCTAAAGATTTAGCTGCTAACTGACATGTCATTGGTTCAACTATACTAGCCACTCCACAGGAGAAAGATAAAGCTATTTCTAAAGATTTACAGCCTCAGAAACTCTATGGGCAGTGCTTCTCTCTCTTCTCTGTTTGGTATCAGTCAGGATTGACTCCAACAATAATTTTTGGTTGTTGTTTTAACATTGCATGTGGGTGATCTAAAAAGGCTTCATTGATGAGTGAAATGAATTAATTAGCCAAATACAGTCTACAAAAATGACTTCCATCAACTTTCAGAATCAACAGATTTTTTTCTTTTACCAAAATTATCATATTAACTAACCAATGATAATGGAAAGAGGAAAAAAATATATGGTACTTTGAGAGTCATAGGAAAAAAACAATGGAAAATATTGTTAATATTTGGTCATAAATGTTCTATATAATTTATAGTAGAGTAGTCAAGAAGGGCTTCAACAAGAGAGTTGTCATTTTAGGAGGTGTTGATATTAAAGAAGAAATAATAAGAAAGAAAACTATTAGTTTTGATTAAACCATGATGTTGTTTTTGTAAAGTTAATAAATTTCCTCACTTTCAGATATTGTAGAAACACACAGTATATACTTATGGAACAAAATATAAGAAATTTGTGTGATTTTATTCATTAAAGATAACTAATTTTATAAAAATTGATTTTATAGAATAATTAATTTTTTTATAGAAGATCAAAATTTTACAGAGGAACTGTCTATGGATTATCATAATGGTAGCAAGCAAAATGAGAACTCTCATACCTTTCTAGTGAAAGTCTAACTTGCATAGCTTGTCAAAAATGCAATTTACAATGCCTACTTAGGGTCTTAAAATGACCATGCCTTTTACTTCAGTAATTTCATTTTTAGGAATTAATCTAAGGAGACCATCTAAGAAGTAAAGAAAGGTTTGAATGAAAAATTTACTGTTTTTAATATAAGAATGTAAATGTAAGGAAAAAAATTCCCAAAATTAAAGGGATAGTGATAGTAAGTTATAGTTCAATCACATAATAAAATTTTACATCAAGAGAGACTTAATAATAAAAAAGAGAGACTTAATAAATTCAAAAGGCAGGAAAATTATGACTTTTATATAATTTATTAAATTATTTTTACTGTAAAAATGCTTTTATGATGATTAGAAGATAGTGCTGAAATGTGAACAGTGATTATCTTAAGTTAGCAGAGTCTGAAGAGCTTGTTTTCATTTTCAGACTTTATTTCTTTTTCTAGGAAAATTGAAAAAAAAGTTTAAACAAAAAGGGATAATGGCGAAAGGGAAGATGGGGAGATAGAGAGGGAGAGAATCATTTTCTTTACCCCAAGCTAAATACCAAAAGAGTGAGGTAAAGATAGCGAAAGCAATCACTTTCTGCCTTAGGTGTTGATGCCTATTTCTCTATCACCACACCCTTTTTCCTCCTTTTGCTGTCAAGGCTAGATTAATGACTTAACACCTGTGACCTTCTCAGGAGACTTGCCCTTTCTTAACAAAGGGACATGTAATTCAGACACCCTTGCCTCAAGGAAGGATGACTTTATGATTTCATTTATTTTTCCAGTGCTCTTAAAGTTTAGGCCACAACTGCTCTACCTGAGACCACATTTTACTTCCTCCATTCAGTTCCACAATTTGTTTAAAGAGAGAGGAGAGGAGAGGAGAGGGGAGGAGAGGAAACAGGAGAGGGAAAGGGGAGAGGAGGGAGAGAGAGATAGAGAGAGAAGAAGAGAGGAGAGGGAAGGAGAGGAGAGAAAAGAGGGAGAGAAGGAGAAGCAGAGAGAGAGAGAGAAGAGAGAGAAGCAGCACTCTCTTGATGAATCATCTGCTCCTGAGTCTTTGTCTCAGGCTATGTTTCTAATGAACCTCACCTAATATACCTACCCACTATAGACTAAGACACAGTCTGTTGTTTAGGTACACAGAATCACAGGGAATGTGTGTGTTTATAACTGCAAAGTTTATTTTTCATTAATTAACATTACCATGAATATTTTATAAAATCTACAAGCACGGTGATCAAGGAGGGCCTCACAAGAGAGCTGTCATTTGAATGAGAATAGAAGCAACTGAAGAACTATAGGATAAGCCTGGATAATTTAAAGTTTTCAAAATGTGGTAAGCTCAACCTTTCAGAATAACTTAGAAAACAAATAGCAATATTTTGGCTTCAGTGATACCACTCTTCCTTGGACCTCCTCTTATGTCTCCTTTGACACCTTTTCAGTTTCATTTGTCTGCTTTCCTACTTCTGTTCTCCACAAATGTTGCTGTTTCCTAAGAGCATGCCTGTTCCTTATATTCTCTTCTAGTTCTGCACTTCCTTGAAAATTTCATCTATAATATATGTCTTCAACTACTACCTACAAACTCACACATTTCCACAGCTACACTAAGTTTCAGATCTAGAAACTCAAAATTATGCTCTCCATTGTATTTTAATGTCTTAGGTTCAAAATGAGATTTAACTCCTTCATACCTGCTTCATCTCCTGTACTTAATTTAACTATTTTACAAAAAACAGAAGCTGCACTGCAGTTCCAAAGGCACGTAGTTTGAATCCATCACTGCTCCTCCTGAGAAATCTCCTCTGTGTGATTTACTGCATCTGAAAACTCGCTGGAGGGTCAGCTAAGAGTCAGTTCTGACTCAATGGCAAACAACAACTCCCATACAGCAGCTGGTAGATTTGAACTGTGTGGCTTTGGGAATTGCAGTGCAGCTTCTTACCACTAGGCGGCCAGAACTCCTCGAGTATTCTAATTGTTGTTAAGTGCTGTCGAGTTATAGTGACCCTATGAAAGAAAGACCTGGACACTTGTATAACTTTCATCTTTTCTCCAGGTTCGTAGGGTTTCTGGAGGTAAGCTTTTTCAGAAGTGGATGCCACTCCTGCTTCCAAGCTTGTTTTAATCTAGAAACTCCACCAAACACTGTCTACCATGGGTAACCATTATCGCATTTGACACATCAGTGTCACAGTGTTCAGCTTCACAGCAACTACGAGTTACCTCTGTACAGAAAGTGGGCAGAGCAGGGCTATATGACCTAGAAGAATGTTTGACCCAAACCAATTAAAAACAGGCCTGAGGGCCGCAGATTAAAGTCACCCATCTTTGGCTTGAGCTGTAGTGTTTAGAAGAGTACTGAACATCCTTTGGCTGCCAAGAGAACATATATGTTTTGGAAAGGTGCAGCCAGAATGCTCCTTGGAGACAAGCATGATAAAGCTTTGTCTCACATACTTTCGACATATTGATAAGAGATGCTATTACTTGGAGAGGGACATCATACTTGGAGAGGCAGAGGGTTTGCAAAGGAGAGGAAGACTCTCAACCGGGTAGATTGATACAATGACTGAATGAGCTCTTGTGTGTTAGGAAGTGTTAGGATGGCATAGGATAGGACAGATTTCAGATCTTTTACTCATGGGGTCGCTATAGGTTGTACTCTACATCAACCTAACAACAACAATTTGTCCATAAACACAGAGTTACTAGCACATTCATTAACTAATTGAATTATGTATTAGTGGTTAAGGAATTACACTGCAATCCAAAAGGCAGGTAGTTCAAGTCTACCAGCTGTTCTAGAGGAGAAACTTAGGCAATTTCCTTCCATGTGGTTTATTGCCTCAGAAAACTCACTGAAGTGTCAACCATGAGTCAGTTCAGACTCAGTGGTATATAACAACATATCACCATGAAGGCAGCCTTGCCATACAATAGCTAATGGCTCAAATAACTGAAAAAATTGGCCATTTAAACTCACCTTCTACTTTACAAGAGAAAAACCCAGAGATCTGCTTTGTAAAAATTATAGTCAAGAAAACTCTGTGAGTCAGTTTTACTCATTTGGGTGCTGTGAATAAAATTTACTCTGTAGTACCCAATATAAACAGCATATCACTGAGTTGTACTTATATAAAGAGAGTAAGACAAGATAAAATGTTCTGGTAAAATTTAAGATTGTACAGGTAATTATCCCTTCTAAAGAAACAACAGATTCCAAGTCAGATGAATCCTATAGAGGACTAACATAATGTAGGATGAAAATGAAAGAATTTAAGCAATCAGTGTCACGTGTATATGTGCCAAACTTCCGGACATTTTCTGTATTTTAAAAATAATTTTGACTAAGCTATTTTAAAAGACAGTCTGGTAATTTTAAGCTTCCTAGCTTAGATAAATTACATCCGAGGGCAATGAGAAAAATTGCAGGAATACTGTTAGAAGACTATTTTAGAGAGTCATCTGGCTGTTGTTTGTACACAGAAGCATAACAGCTGCACTTCACTTCAATCTAATTCCGGTCTTTACTTTTTACTTTAAGATATGCGAATCTTCAGTACATATTTGAGAAGGGACAAATGTAATCATTAATACCTAAAATATAATGTATTCTATTTTACATGGAGGAATAAATACAATCATAAATGTATGCATGTAAATGTCAGGCATGGAAGATATAAGTGCCTAAAAACTAAACTTGTATATAAGTACTTGAATCTTAGTGGACTTTAAAAAATGTGTAAATATTACTTAATCAATATAGTTCTGGACAATGTACAAATGGAAGAATCTGGCAGGGACCTGACAAGCCTTGATAATCATGGGCAAGGTTCAACAGTGATTGATTTTATAAACGTAATGCATGGGAATGATTATATGAAGCACGGTATGAGTGAAGAATAGTGTGAAACAACGTATATGAACTTTGTGAGCAAACCAATATAAAATAAATCAAATAGAATATCCTTTAACTTTGAATTTTCTTTTAAAAAGTTATGCATTAAAGTAAATGGTTAAGTCACAGGCAAGACAGAGAAAACTCAAGTAACTCGAGAAATTCCAGAAAAGAAAGAGAGTAGGAAGGAGGGAGGGTAGGAAGGGAAAATGGCAGGAAGAGTTGGAAGGAAGGAATGCGGATTTCTTTAACACCCAAGCACCTATGTTACAGGGTGTTGACTACCTTCTGGGCAGGTAGCAGCCAAGCTCTTGGCAACATAAAGGCAGGGGTAGCATGCTGAAGTATACACTTTGAAGCAACATGCTCTGGGTTTTTTAAACCAGATTTTTCCATTATCAGCTAAGGCAACCTAATAAAAAGAAATTGCTTAAGTCTCCACTTCCACATATGAAAAATGAGCTTTGTCAATAAAATCATACCGTGCACAGTCATCAACTAAATGTTCTTCTTAATAATGGTTTTCCTATGTGCTGAAGAATAATATCTTTCTTAATTTTCCTCAGAGTCATAGCAAAGACAGTACATATCAATAAAAAATTAGCCAGAATTAGAGTATAGCATGTGACCCAAGCAATATCCATATGCTTCCATATTTTTTTTTCGTATGATTCTGTTAGATTTACAACCATCATGATTATCTAAGACTTGGAATCTTGGGTGTACACAGGCCTTCCAATACTTATCTCTAGACCTATTTAGATGAACAAGAATATTACAACGGCCACTATAATTCTAATTTACACCCTAAGAACATAGGAGATTCCTGCTATGGTAGGACCAGAGAAAATCCTATCTCTTGAACCCTCCAAAAAAGGGGGATCTGGGAGCTTAGTAGGTAAGGAGTAGTTCTGCCAATCCAAAGGAAGGCAGTTCAAATCCATCAGCTGGTTTGTTGGAGAAAGACAGTCCCCTCTGTTAGGATATTTAGTCTCTGAAAACTCATTGGAGTGTCAGTTATGAGTCAATTCTGACTCCATGGCAATGAGTTCAAGTTTAATACACTCAAAGCAGGTGCCTGGACCCAGCAGTTAATCTCAGCGCCAGTTTCACTCAGGCCAGTATTTTTTCATCCTTGTTATATGCCTTTGAATTGAGTATGACACACAGTGATCCTATGAACAACAGTTCTGAACTCTGTCCTATACTGCACCAGCCTCATCATCTCTGACACACTTGAGCCCACTGCAACAGTTACTGTGTCAAACTATGTGGTTTAGGGTCTTCTCTTTCATCAATCCTCCACCTCTTCAAGCATGATGTCCCTCTTCAAGGAATAACTTCTCCTAACTACATGTCCAAAGTATGTGAGAGGAAACTTTGTCATCTTTGCCTCTAAAGAGCACTCTGGCTGCATTTTTCAAGACAGATGTGTTTGTTCTTCTGGCCATTTTTGGGATCTTCTTCACTCTTCTCCAAAATCACAACTCAAAGGCATCAATAATTCTTCAGACATCCTTATTTATTGTCTAGCTCTCAACTGCATAAGGGAGTGATTGAAAAGACCATCACCTGAGTCAGGTGTACTTGAGGCTCTTCTTTGTTGTTGTTGTGAGCCATCAAGTAGGAATCAATGCATAACTGACCCTCCAGTGGGTTTTCAGACACAGTAATTCCACAGGAGGAGATTGCCCATCCTTCTCCCACAGAGCAGCTGACAGATTCAAACCGCATGCCTTCAGGATTGCAGCACAGATTCTTACCACTAGGCCACCAGAGTTCCATCTTCTTCCTTACAGAATAAATAAATAAAGGCTAGTTTGCAACATTTTAGAACTCAGACATGCAGAACCCATAGACCATATTTTCTGACTTTATTTTAATGAATAACACATTGAAATATTTATCTTGATAAATTTTGAGTTTCTGATGACTTATTTTGCACCTATGGCAAATTTTGCATCTTATTTGTCTCTCCCTTGTCATGCTAACAAGAACAAGGGTTGAAACTTCTGGCCTCCATGGGCGGTAATCAGCCCCTGAAAGCCAGTCATCTTCTCCCATAAAGTGGGCCAAGCCCTCTATCAGACTGAGTGGAGGTCCCTTAGCCTAGCAGGTGCTCCCTGACCAATTCAGGCTTATGTTGGCCTGATGTTTTGGGGCTTCGCATTAAAATCAAATGAGAGTAATTTGATTCATGGAAGAATATTTGACCAAAAACAATTAAAATCAGGCATGAGGGCATGATGGTACGCAACAAATTTTCAGTGAAAAATACATTAATAATCTAGCTCTATTTTTGTGAAAATTTCTTAATGAAGTTTTGTCATCTTTCCAGTAATTAATGATATATACCCAAAGGCCTGATGCCATCGTCAGACGCATTTTAGAAAGTTACAATTTTATATGTACACTGTTACACTTATTTTCATTGACGAGGCTTATAATAAATCAGCCAAAAAGATATCCTTTATGGGAACTACTAGTAATGATGTTTGCAGCATATTTTTTCAAAAATGTATAAAGTCATAAGTTTTCAAATAACCTTTTCAAAATGGTATTCATTGCCTAGTGGTAAGAAGTTGTACTACAATCTCAGAGGTACACGATTCATATTCACCAGATGCTCTGCTGGAGAAGGAGGGGCAATCTCCTCCTGTACCTGTCAGATCCAATTTGACAGTACACACATACAAAATAACAATTTTTTTTAAATGGTGTGTATAAGAAGTGCAGTTTTGTGCTTAGACTTTGATTTAATCACAAGAAGTTAGGGGTAGAAGAGGTCTAGTCCGATACCTCATCTTACAGAGATTTAAAGTCTTAGTGACTTGCCCAAAGTCCAGGACACGAAGGGGAGGCCGATGCAAAACCTAGTTTCCTGGTTTGTAGACCAGTCCCTTTCTAGGCACAGTAAGCTGTTGTTGTTGATCACAGAGTCAGAACTGACCCATAGCTGATCCTCTAGAGGCTTTTCAGAGGCTCTTAATCACATAGGAGGAGATTGCCCATCCTCCCGTGGAGCAGCTGGTAGACTCAAACTGTGTGCCTTCGGTATTACAGCACAGCTTCTAGCCACAGTATGCTATACTAACATTATACTGATATTATGGGTCTCCCTCTCCACAATGCTAACTTATATGATAAGGAGAATGGGTTGCTCATTTCATAGTCCACTTGAGGAAAAAGTAGGGCTGCCTGAAAATATCAAAATAAACAAAGTGATTATAATAAAATTGACAAGATGAAATGTGTTTGTTGAAATCTGAGATAAGTTCTTTTCCCTGGTTCTTGTTCTCTTTAAGAACCAAAAGCAAAAAATAACCAAATTCTAAATGTCTTGAGTTTCAGGAAAATGCTGTATTAGTGAGTCAGACTTTCAAAATAATGTTAGCAAAGGAAGTGACTGTCAGTGCGTGGGTGAGATGTTTTTTTTTAGAAGTCACATGAAGAAAATGAAAAAAAAAAATTAAAAAAACCCAAACCCTAAACCAACAACCAACCAACCCAAATAGCTCCATGCAAAGTTCTGAAACATTCTTTCCCCCACTCTATTCAGGATTTTCTTCAATTCTCAGCCTGATGCAGGCTAATTTAGCTTTATTTTGCTTACTTCTCTCCTGTCTCATGGATCTCATATCAGGATACACCACTAAAAGACTTGGTTTTTTTCCCCTCAATAATCCATGTACCTTATATACATCTGTGATTTTACTGCTGTTTCACTTACCTACTATGTCATTTACTTTTTCCTTCTTCAGTTGCAAAAATCTAAGACAGACTTCAAACATCTGCTTAATTTTTTCTCTTTGAAGCTTATAATGTTTTCCAAATTTAGTATTAGTGGTTATTTCCCACAGCACTTTGGTTTTGTCATTTAAGAAAATGGTCTGATTTGTTCTGTGGGGACATGACTTTCCTCCCAACTAGATTTAGATTTAGTTGAGGCTGAGTCATTTTAATATGTGCCAGGAGTGTATTAACTAGCAAAGATTCTAAAGTAGACATGACAAAGTCCTTGATTTAAGACACTACCTAGTACTTAACATGCAATTTGTTTATCTTCACTGAAGCAAACCAAAACCTGTACATTAACAATATGTACGTTATCTCTGAGGGCAGCTAAGGCCAAATCCAGTTGAAGACCCTCTGAGCAAACTTGAGGGATCTCTCTTGGATTATCCTTATGGAGATAAGGAAGTTAGGGTGTAAATTCTTAAATTCAGTCCCTGCTTTAGGATGTCTGTGTGTGTAGGGGAAAATATTTGGACTTAAATTACCAATATTTCTGGTCTATACTTCAACAGAACAGAGATTTTTCCAAAGCAGTCAGAGAAGGCTCTCATGGAGAATGATATAGGTGCTTAAAGTAGGAATCTCTTGAGAGGAACTGAACCATTCAGACATCTAGAGTAGCCCAAGAGGCTATAGGTTGGACACAAACAGCATCTGCTGCAAAGACTTAAATAACTGCTATTGATTTTATTCAAAGTATTGAGTTTAAATAAATGTTTGTGCAGTTCTTGTTAGGTGCTTTTATGTTGGCTCTGATGCAGAGAGACCAGATCAGAATACTATCTGATCCTCCACTACCCTCACAATCTCTGCTGGGTTTAATCCATTGTTACAGTACTGTATTAATCTGTCTCTTTAAAGGCCTTCTTACCTTGTGAACCCTCTACTTTTCCAAGTACCAAGACTGGTTCTTCCTGATTGTTGTTATTATGTGCCATCTAGTCATTTGCGACTCATAGCAACCCTATGTACAAGAGCCCTAAATGCCGTTCTATCCTGTGCCAACATCACTGTCTCAAACACATTCATTTCCACCACTCCACTCACAGAATCGAGCCATCTCATCGAGGGTCTTCCTCTCCTGCACCGTCCCTCCACTGTCCCAAACATGATGTCCCTCTCCAAAGGATCAGTCCCTCCTTACAACATGCCCAAAGTATGTCAGATGAAGCTTCAGAATCCTTGACTCCAGGGAACATTCTGGCTTCACCCTCTCCAAGACAAACCTGTTTGTTCTCCTAGCAGTCCATGGTATACTCAACACTCTTCTCCAGCACCACAGCTCAAAGGCATCAATTATTTTTCTATCATCCATAGTCACTGTCCAACTCTCCAATGCATAGCACGTAATTGCAAAGACTATAGCCTGGATCAGGCGCACCTTAGCCTCCAGCATGACGTCATTGCACTTCAGTACTCTTGAGAGGTCCCTAACAGCTGACTTTCCCAATGCAGTTCATCTCCTGATGTCCTGACTGCTGTTACCGAGAGTGTTGACTGTGGAACCAAGCAAACTAAAACTGTTAACTATCTCAGTCTCTTCACCATCCATACTGATACTGCCAATTGGCCCAGTGGTGAGAATCTTTGTTTTCTTTGATATTGAGCTTCAATCCATATTGAAGGCTGCAGTCCTTGACCTTCTGCAGCAAGTGCTTTAGGTCCTCCTCAGTTTCAGCAAGCAGGGTTGTGTCATCTGCATAACGCAGGTTGTTGATGATAGTTCCACCAATCCTGATGCCACATTCCTCCTCGTACAGCCCAGCATCTTGGATGATCTGTTCTGCATACAGTTTAAAAAGGTATGGAGACAAAATACATCCATGATGGACCCCTTTCTTGATTTTGAACCACCCAGTGTCTCCCCGCTCTGTTCTGACGACTGCCTCTTGGTCCAAGTATAGGTTTCGCATTAGCACTATCAAATGTTCTGGGATTCCCATTCTTCTCAGTCAGCCATAGCTTGTTGTGATCCACACAGTCAAAAGCCTTTGTATAGTCAATGAAGCACAGATAGGAATTCTTCTTGCATTCTCTGCTTTCTGCCAAAATCCATCTTACATTAGCTCATATCCATGCCTCATTCAGATGCCCCACGGGAAGACGGGAGAGGGGTCCCCCCAAGGACGAGGACGCCAGAAATTATTGAACAATATGTCTTCCTGATAGCATGCCTAAAATATGTGAAAAGGAAGTCTTGCCGTCCTTGTTTCTAAGGAGTATTCTGCATTCACTTTTTCCAAAACAGATTTGTTTGTTCTTTTTTGCAATGCATAATATTCTCAGTACTCTTCACCAACATCATAATTCAAAAGAACCAATGCTTCTTTGATTTCCCCCTCCTCATTATTCAACTTTTATAAGTACAAGAAGCAACAGAAAATACTGTGCATTGTGTCAGACCCACCTTCATCTACTAAGTGACATCCTTACCTTGGTTTTTAGAATTTTGAAGAAGTCCTTTGTAGCAAAGTAGCCAAGTACAGTATGTCATTTGATTCCTTGACTGTTTCTTCTGTGGATATTGATTGTGCATTCAAATAAAATAAAATCTTTGAAGAGCCAATGCTCCCATTAAAGAACATTGTCCCTTCAACAAAATAAGGATTTATTTAATAAGCAAAAATAGGGATTACATATATTGGTGGAAAACTAGGGATCTATGCTCCATTTTGCTTCACCTACCACATACTGTTTTAGTCTACCCTGTGTGATGTCTCATCCAGAGCCTATAGTGAGGTCAAAGCCCAGACCCTTCGGTGAAGAGTTGTCCTTTTTATAAAGAATGGCTGAATCTCCAATAGTTGCTGTGTTGTTTCTGACTCATAGTAACCCCTCAGTTCTGCTTGTCAGACAGTACTGTACTCCATAGCTTTTTATGTGGCTGGTTTTTTGGAAGTGAATTTCTAGGCCTTTCTTCTGAAGTACTGTCTGGGGCACTTGGCCTTATATCCAACCTTTAGATTAGCTAGTAAGCATAATACCTGCACTACCCAGAGGCTCCTCTACGATATCTACAATCTATAAGCCAAAAAAAAGTCATCTATCTCAAATACCTCTAATATATAAAGGTGGTGAAAGAATAAGCTAATTCAATAAAGACTCATTGGTAAAAGTAGCAGGGCGGTGAGGGGGAGAACCAACGCTAAAATCCTTAGCAACTTCATTCCTTACTCCATTTATCATGTTGTTTATTGGTTCATTTGTGAGAAGTTCTGTTTCACACTGATGTGTATGTAATGCATACTAATCTTCATCAATAAGTGTTTTAAGTCCTCCCTGTTTTAAAGCAACATTATGTCAAATACACATTGCAGATTGTAGATAAGTCTTCCTCTAGTCCAGATACTAACTTCCTTTTCATATAACTCAGTTCTCATATTTTTTCCACAGCACACAGACTGAATAGGTATAGTGGAAGGATACAACCTTGATGCAAATCTTTCCTGATTTTTTCCACAGCACACAGACTGAATAGGTATAGTGGAAGGATACAACCTTGATGCAAATCTTTCCTGATTTTAAGTTGGCAGTAGCTCCTTGATCTGTTGGAATGACTGTTTGTCTATGTACATGTTCCACATGAAGACAATAAAGTGTTTTGGAGTTTCCATTCTTGGCAATGTTATCTATAATTTTTCTTCCACCACATGGTTGAATGCCTACTCTTCATGAAATGTAAATACTGGGGTAGTACTGACTTGACTCTTTTCTAAGAAAAGAGAGTGCAGGGATTTTGTTTTGGGCGGTTTTAGGCAGTTTTTGCAGGTGAGCACACATACACATATGCTGGGGGTCCTTGTAGATAGGAAATTGTGTTGCCAACCTAAAAGCGGGCAATTTGAATCCACCAGCTACTCTTCAAGACAAAGATGGAAAATCCCCACCCATGTGATTTATGGCCTCTGAAAACCTGCTAGAGCATTAACTATGAGTTTCCTCCAATTTGACAATAATGAGCATGAAAGATAATAATATCTTCTTTTGTTGTAAATACACAAAGAGATTTTACTTTCATGAATTAATGAAATAGTTCCCGAAGGTAGTACTTCCCAAAAGTAGGTTTGGAACTATTCTTTATTTTCAATAATTTTTACTTTAAGAGAATTGACTATGCAAAGGCATTTAACTGTGTGGGTCACAAAAAATTATGGTTAACCTAGATTAGAATGGGAATCCCAGAATATTTAACTGTGCTCATGCGAAACCTATACCTGGATCAAGAAGCAGTTGTCAGAACAGAGCAAGGAAACAGTGCATGGTTTAAAATCAGAAAAGGTGTATGTCAGGGATGCATCCTATGGAGATTCAGGGATGCATCTCCATACCTTTTCTATCTATATGTGGAACAGATAATTTGGGAGGCTGGGCTTTATGAGGAGGAATGTGGCATCAAGTTTGAAGGAAGACTCATCAACAACCTGCATTATGCAGATGATACAACACTGCTTGCTGAAACTGAGAAGAACCTGAGCTCCTTCAATGTAGACTGAAGCTCAATATCAATGAAAAAAAAAAGATTCTCACCACTGGGTTAACTAGCAGCATCATGATAGACAATGAAGAGACTGAGGTTGTTAACAATTTTAGCTCCACAATCCACACTCTTGGCATCAGCAGTCAGGAAGAAAAAGATGAATTGCACTAGGGAAGTCTGCAGTCAGGGACCTCTCTAGAGCACTGAGGATCAGTGATATCACTCTAGAGATCACAACGTGCCTGATCCAAGCCATAGTCTTTGTGATTACTTATTACACATTAGAGAGCTGGACAATGAATAAAGATGATAGAAGAAAAATTGATGCCTTTGAGTTGTGGTGCCGGAGAAGAGAATTGCCAAAAACACACAGGTCTGTCCTGGAGATGGTGAAATCAGGCTGGTCCTTGGAGGCAAGGATTTTGAGACTGTTTCTCACATATGTTGGGCATATGCCCCAAAGGGACTGGACCTTGGAGAAGGACATCATGCTTGCAAGAGTGGAGGGATAGTGTAGAAGAAGAACACAGATGAGATGAACTGACACAGTAACTGAAGTAATAGGGGTAGGTGTTTCAGAGACAGTAAGATTGGCTCAGGAGAGGACACCTTGGGTTGTTATGAGTTGCAAGCAACTCAATGGTACATAAAAACAACAACAAGAAAAATGCATGCAAAATAGAAAAATTCCCTCAAGATAATACACAAAGGGGAGAAAAAAGAAAATCATTGCTTGGTCCTGCAAAATGCTGGCCCAGAACAATATTACAGAATAATTATTATTACTTTAGAAGAACTCTGGTGACTATAGATGGGAAGGCATGCTACCAACTCCAAAGCAAGTGGTTTGAATCCACCAGCTGCTCCATGGAAGCGAGATGAGCAATTTTCTCTCACGTTATTTACATCCTCTGAAACCTGCTTGAAGAATAGCTATGAATCAGTTCCAGCTGGGCACCATATAACAAAAAAGGGCTCAAAAGGTCTCTCCTCTGTGAATTTTTTTCAAAGAGGAGGTACACTCCCTTCATATTTCCTTTCAAGGAGATAGTTACAGCCCCTTTGGGAATGTAACGTTCTAATAAATCTGTCTTTACTATTTTATCCTTAAACAAAAAAAGGAGGCTCAGAAATTTACCTCAAAATAATCTACCAATCATTGTCTTAATTATATTACTCTATTGAAACATTCATTGTGTTACTGAGGCATATTCGTATTGTCATTTTTAATGACTGAAATTTCTTAAACAGGCTCAGAAGTCAATGGGAAAAAATGTTGCCCATATTGCAAACATGTTGAATTTGTGAAAGTATTCATTTATTATTGAGATATAATTTTCCTGGAAATCTATGAGTAAGAGAGTGTAATAAGCATGATGTTTATATTTAGAGCATATTAAAGCTTCATCCCTAGCTTAGTATATAAATAATTTTTATAAATATGATACAAATTCTCTAAAAGATTTTATATTGATGTTACATGCTGTTGAATCATAACTTACCCACCAGCAGGTTTTCAGAGGCTAGTGGATTCACCAGAGCTTAGTGGAACTACTTCACTTTGGGTTGATAGCCCAACTCCTTGCCACTAAGGTACCAGAGCTCCCTGTGGAAAAGATTTTAATAGTCTCAGCTTTTGGGAGATGTGCTTGTGCTACCTTTACACAGAAATTTTGATGATTTTGATTTCTTAGGTGGCATATTCAGTGTTTATTTAATTCAGTCATGTGTTACAAGATGGTCAGTTTGATGCACCCAGAAAAAGATGTAGTATTAAGCTTGATCTCTTATTCTACATTTGAAATGACAAACTTCTTGAAATGTCATCCAAAGCTGTTGAGACAGAGCTTTTGCCAAGGAGAACAACAGAATATAGAGAATTTGATCGAGAATATATGCATACAAGTTAATATATTCATTATTTTTAGTTTCTGTTATGGAGAATATAGAGCATGAATTCTGTTACAATAGAAGCCTTTGAGAAATTACACTCTACATAGGTAAACCAAGTTCATACATTTTCTTCGCTGTTTCTCCTACGACCACATATACCCTTTCTGAAGATCCTATGCCCCTTTAAAGTGAATAGTGAACACACCATTGATAAACTATGTTGAGAATGTAAAGAAAACAGTCTAGTCATTACCATAGGAAGAAAACTCTTTGGAAATGAATCTATGACCAAACTATTAACTGTTAAAAATTACATTACTGGTAGCTTTTAATAAATTTCCCATTTTATTCTCTGAAGAACTAATAGTTTACAAATCCAAGGCTCTTTGACTAAGAGCAGCAATGTTTAAGAAACTATTTAAAGTTGAGTAATCTTTAATTCTAGTGCATTAAATGTTTTGTGGTATTGCAGAAGCTCAAAGCACATTTATAGAGATCACAAACTGGCAATGAAATTCAGATCTGCTGTTGTTATTGTTAGGTGCCATCAAGTCTACAAGAACAACACTAGGAACAAATCTGAAACTTGCTCTATCCCGCACCATCCTCGTGACCTCCAATATGCCCACTGTTACAGTCACCAGAGTTTCACCATCCTTGCCTTTAAAGAGCTCTCTATTTGCTTTTCCTCCAAGAAAGACTCCTTTTTTTTTTCTTTTGGAAGTCCATGATATATTCAGTATTCATCTCCAATATCACAATTTAAAAGTATAGATTCTTCTTCTGTCATCCTCATTCATTGTCAACTTTAAGATGCATTAGAAGCAATTAAAAATGCCATGACTTGGATCAAACACACCTTAGTCTTTAAACTGATATAGTCCCTCTACAGCACTTATATGAGGTCCTTGGCAAAAGATTCTCTCAATTTAACATGTCCTTTAATTTCTTAACTGCTGCTTTCATCCATGAATATTGATTGTAAACCAAATTAAAATGAAATTGATGACAACTTCAATCTTTCTCCACGTATAATGATTTTGCCTATTTGACAAGTAATAAAAGGTTTTCCTTCCTCAATGAAAAAATATATAATCCTCATTGAAGGCTGTAGTCTTTGATCTTAAAAAAAAAAGCCGCAAGTGCTTTACAGCCCCTTCACTTTCTACAAGCAAAGTCATGTCATCTGCATAATGTAAGTTGTTGATAAGTCTTTCTCCAATTCTGGTGCTACATTTTTCTTCATATAGTACAGCTTCAGATTCTATAGAGAGTTAAAACCTCATACCCTGCCATCCAATCAATTCCAGTCTGGAGAAATCCTCCAGTGGATTTCTGAAGCTGTAAATAATTATAGAAGACCCCTTCTTCTTTTTCCTTTGAAGCAACTAGTAGATGAACATATGGATCCTTCTGTTAGCAGTCTAAGAAATAAGCTGTTACACCACTACTTTTAATTATTACTGAGACAAAAGTCTTTGTAAAACTTGGCTTTTTTAAAGTTCTGACTATAATTTCAACAATATAGTCTGCTTAAGGCCTTAAACCACACAATCATCAATGAGAAAGGAAGTCCTATATTTAATGTTGCTATCTTGATACTTTAGTTATTTGTCACTAAAGACCTACACACCATGTTTATAGTTAGATTAAATATTAGAAAAATTACTTATTTGAAAAATGCTTATTTCTTTAGAGAACAAGTATTTTTGTGTTGTAATCAGCTAATTTTGCTACAGAGCTGTCTGATTGAAATATAAAATTTAGAAATGTATAGGAAAAAGAAAATAATGGTTAATATTAACATTTGTTTTAGTCCTGTTGGATGAATCTAAAACATCACAAATGCTTTTCATTTGTTCTACCTTAATTTTTAAGGTGCCACTGCTACAATAACAATCTTTAGGGGAAGAAAGTAAATTTGTTCTCTTAAGTAGTTAGGAGAAGAATGGTCAAATGTTTTGCTTCACAATGGGAAAACATAAATAAAAATAAGCTGTACAAACATTTAAACCCTGCTCCTAAATGACATTCAGTGGCTTAGAATGAATCCTTACTGGATTTTACATTTTGTTAATATATAAGAGGGTTTTTTTTAAATGTAAACATTTAAAAATTTTCCTGACATTCTTAAAAATAAAATGTATCTACATTTTTAACTCCAAGAGATGAAAAATCCAGTGATTTAGATTATATAGCCTATATGTATAAGGAAAAAAAGATCAAGAGAGAATGGAGAGATAGAAAATTAATTTTTAATTTAAATTGAACAATTTAAATCCATTATTATCTTTTCCTTTCTTGACTACAAATGTTACTTGTAATTATTTTAGACAGATACAGATTTACTTCATAAAATGGTTTTTATCACAAAAGTACAGTTTTACTAAAAAAATATTTATAAATGCAAATGACAAGTTAACATTGTTTAAGTTAATATATCATTAAAATAGAAAATTTTTCTCAAAAGGTAGAACAGCTTCTTAATACCATAGGTCTAAGCTCAAGTATCCATTATTTGTATTATTTAATTCAAGCTTACTTTATGCCACAAACTATTTTAAGAGATAAGAATATAGCAGTTTACAAAATAGAAAACCCTTGAGATTACAGGCTAGTATCCACATTTCAGAGGAATTGATCTTAGCTTTTCCTTGCTATCTTTTTTATTCATTTTTAGGACTTTTTCACATCTTACAGTATGATTATTTTCTATACTAATGGGGAAAAAGAAACCCACAAAAAACCAAAACACTTCTAGTTTTCATAAATTTTGTATGCATAATACAGATTGAAAATGATAAATTTGATGGATTTGTCAAAGTTGTTAGTTTTTATAAAACCAAAATTAAATTATGAATCTTTAAAACAATCATATACTAGTGCAAGAAGATGAGTATTAACTAAAGATGTTTCTATGTAGTTCATTTGTTTTTTAAATGATTTGAAATCTTTATAAATCCCTTACTAATTATTCTAAGTACATAACATGTAATTGAAAGGCTAATTTATGTCTCCACCACTATTACACTAGCGGGGGGGGGGGGGGACGCAGAGAGAAATGCCTAGCCATAGGCATAGGAACTTGAAATAAACTTTGATTTAAACAATGATAATTATGCTGCCAACATGTACAGATAATTAGTATAAGCCCAATCTATAGCTAGTATTTATTTATAATTAGTTATTATACTATTTTTTAAATGCTGACATTGAAGGTTGTTAGTATTCCATATATCATTTTTAATCTTTATAGTAAACCATCTTGTGAAGTAGACATTATTATTTCATTTTATTGATGAGTAAACTAAAGCTGAGGAAGTGAAAGTTTACTCCAAAATGGCATTAAGAAAGAACATTTTGAATGACTGCCTCATTTGACTCCTGGAGTGTCAAATTAGACTAAATTTCGTCTACCAGGCCCACTAAAATTCAGACTTGTTGTACTGTTAAGTTGGAATTGATTCATTACTAACCTCCCAGTGAGTTTTCAAAGACAGTAAATTGCACAGGAGATGATTACCCATCTTTCTCCTAAGGAGCATCTGGTGGATTTGAGCTGAAAAGCCTTTGGGATTATAGCACATTTTCTTACTACTAGGTCACCAGAGCTCCCAAAAAATTAGGCCTATAGGTCAAAATATAAAGTCTGTAGAACGAAATCTAATTCTGTGAACTGATACAATGCAGATATCTTTTTTCTTTTTTAGTTTGTTTGCTTATTTTATTTTATTTTTCTACTAGTTTATTTCCTGGAAGCAGGAACGGCATCCACTTCCAAAATGGCTTGCCTCCGGAAACTCTATGTAAGAGCAGTGCTCAGGCCATTCGTTCATAGGGTCGCTATGAGTCATCTACGACTTGATGGCATCAAACAACAACAACTAGTTTATTTACAAAATTCAAATACAAATTTGAACAAATTATTTAAATTTCCCTCATCCTCCCACTCATCAAATTGTACAACCCAATGATTAATCCCCCTTCCTCGTGCACATCCATATCCCTCTTTCCAGCTTCTCTCACTGCTCTGAATCCTTATACTCATTCTATAATAATGGTTTTATACAATATTTATCCTTATCGGACTGAGTTAATTCATTCAGCATTATGCTCTCCAGTCCCTCCCAAATTAGGTAATAATTTATGAAGTTATTGCTCTTGTGTGCTGCATAGTATTCCGTTGTGTAAATGTACCATAATTTCACAATCCTTTTGTTTGTGGTTGGACATTTGGGCTATTTCCGTGTTCTTGCGAGGGTAAATAATGCTACTATAAGCACTGATGTACAAATCCAAGTTTGTGCTTCAGTTCTCATATTCTCAGGGTATATTTCAAGTTGTGGAATAGGGGGAGGTCACATGGAATTTCTATGTTCAAATAATGCAGATATCTAAAAAAAATAACATAGTTTAAATATCTTGGGATCTGAGATGTTTACATATAGTGTTGCCATTTTTATTTTGACAGCACATTCCTCCAAAACTGAATAAGACTGAAAGTAAGCTGTCAAACATTGGGGGATTTTGTTGTTGTTGTTGTTGTTGCTGTGTAAAGTGATGAATAACCTTCTTAGTCTTGTAATAATGGTTACCCAATGGTGGACAGTGTTTTGTGGAACTCCCTGATTAAAACAAGAGTGGAAGCAGGAGTGGCATCCACTTCTGAAATAGCTTGCCTCCAGAAGCCCTATGAATTTGGAGAAATGATGAAAATTATACAAGTGTTCAGGTATTTCGTTCATTGGGTCGCTATGAGTCATCTATGACCCGATGACACTTAACAACAACAACAGTCTTCGTCCTAGTCAGCACTTTCCAATTAAAAGAAAGATTGGCAATTTGAATCCAGCAGCCACTCCTTGGAAGAAAAATGAGCAGTGTCCTTTCATAAAGATTGGCTGTCTCAGAAACATTAAGGAGAATCTCCATGAGTCAGAACTGACTAAATGGCAGTGCGGTTTGGAACCTAAACAATTCTAAAAGATTTTATTCCTGTGACCAATGGGCTGAAAAACAAAAAGAATAACTATTACCAAGCCTATAGCATCTTAAACTCACTACAGGTTATTACAGTAGCAATATTGCTCTCTTCTGTATATGAAGAATAAATTCACTGGTAGTGAAGTTAAAATGTATCAAAATAGGACCTGTAAAAGGAGTAGAGGCTACATTTTCCTAAAGTAATGCCTTATTTTGTCAGATATCCTCACAGTGCACTCCTTAAGCACTTGGCCACTGTGAAAAGATTGAAACCCAGGAGCCATTCCTCTACAGAATGATGTGCTCTCTGCTTCCTTAAAGATTTACAACTTTGCTAACACTATAGTGCATTCCTACTCTATCCTATAAGGATTGCTATGAGTTGGAATCAACTCAAAAGCAACGGGTTTGGTTTTCAGTGTTGGTATTTTCTTAGCAACCTTTAATGGAGCTGTTTATAATGGGTGTAATTCATTTAAGTAATTTCCTCTACCTGAAGAACCTGACAGAGCAGACATGGACTAAATCAACCTAACCTGTTTTTCAATATCAGAAACTACTTGGAAGTCAGCCAACCAGGTAGAAATAACAACTGTCTAGAGTAGTAGAAACAAAATCACATACAGCATAATCACACAAATATGTAGTTGAAGAAGACTACATTGATCCCAATAGAAAAGAAATCTGAATTTGTGTATATATTCACTTCTGGAATAAATATTTGAGTAATACTGGAGAAGAGAATGTAGCAATATGTATCTAGCCTAAAAAAGAATAACTTGTTTTTAAACTGTTAGTGAGTCTTTAAAGGGTGTGGCCTGACTGCATGCCAAAAGCAACAAGGAGAATTTCTGGAAATGTTGTGTCATCCTATATTTGAATACTGGTATACCTGTGTGATTACCCTTGAGACAGAGAAGATACCATAAAACAAACAAACAAAAAAGAGGCGTGGAGGCAAAAGTTGTGCCAATACTAGAAACTGTATACTAAATTTAATGCAGGAAGAGGATTGATGCTTTAATTTACACTTTTTAATAAATAACCTACATATGAACCTTGACTAAATATTTAGGTGGACTCGCAGAGTAGACTTCAGAGAACCCAAGTTTTCTAGACAACCTAATGATACTACCATAAAATTATGAACTCTAAAATATTGAAAATAAAGAAGTTAACAAAGCATACCTGTTGCCTTCATTAAGACAAAGAAAAGGGAAAAATATTTTAAAAAAGAAAGGCTATATGATATACTACTCAGAATCTAAAGGTTTTTTAATGAAACTATAGTGTTTTTCTCCTTTGCTTACATTAAGCATAATTTAAAATTATTGAATTTCATTGTTATATTTCCGTTATCCATCTATCCACAAGATGAACAGGTGCCTAAAGGATGCTACAAGTTTAAGTTTCCTTAAATTAACTCATTATTTTTTATTTAATGTATTTATATAAAGAAACTTTACATTATTACCAGAAATACTAAATGAAAATTATTTTTCATAAATAGAAAGTAACAGGAAGTAAAATCAATTAATAAATAACAGAACAACAATATTTTAGTCATTATCTGCTGAAAATCCTATCAACAAGGTCTTACACAGCTATGTTAAAAATGGAGGAGGAGAAAATTTAGAAGCAGCTTAACATCAAATTGAAACTTCTTCCTTTCTTTAGTCACAAATATTGAAGGATATTAGCAAAGGGAAAAAAATTTTCCTTTACAGGACCCAATGCTCATTAATTGCTAAATCCACAAATTTCATATTCCATACTTCTGAAAACAATAAAAATGGTGCCATATTGAATGATTAACAAAGCTACATAATATTTAATTAGTGGTTGTGTCCTATTGTCTAATTTTTTTTTAAATTTTCAATTCCTCAAAGTAGTGCTGATTGAATTCTAGTTTTAGAACAAGATATTCATACCTAATTTGAATGACTTAGTACTGACTCCATTAATTATAGCCTGAGAAGAATTCAGGAATCATGGTAATATGCTTTGTTTGGCATTATAGTACCTTTAGGATCAGAATTATGTCTCAATTGATTTCTGTGCTTCAAAACAATAGCCCAAGGAATCCCCTAGTTTAGTACTGCTAGAATTCCAGGCCTCACACTGCTTGGGCCAGGCCATGGTCCAAAACAGAAATATGTCTACGCTCCAAAGTATCTGGACCTAGATTTCCTCCTCCCCAACTTCTGTAGCTGGGAGTCCCACAAACTGTCATGAAGAAAGTGTCTCAATAATTGACATACAGAAATACTTGAAAGGATGTCTTACAGAAAAACCAGTCATTGCCCTTGAAGAACATTTTATTCCAGTGACTTGAAGAATATTGTACTATGTAAAATTATGGGCTTGATGCCCTGATATTAACTTTTTACTAATTAATAACTTCTAGAAATCAGGTATTTAGTTCAGCAATTAGTAGACCCAGACCTTGAAGGTCTATCAGCTCTATCAACTCCCGGGTCAAATCTACCCAATATCTGCATTTTCTTTTCATGGATTAGTAGGTAAAATTTTGTCCCCCTACTCTAATAAAAAATAGATACTAGGATAGTGATTAAAACATATGGAAGCATAATGATAGTATGAAGAGAATTTACGTTGGAATCTGAAAGCTAACTTTAGTTACTTAGCTCTGTAGCTTACTAGCTATGGGAACCAGGAGAAATCATTCAATATGGTATGTATCCTCATCATGGAAAGAAGGCTAATAATACTTTATTCAAGATTGTTAAAAGAACTAAATTGAGTTTAACATTTAAGAATAATTGAATCTGACTAAATATTGCTTAGATTAATTCATGTATTCATTCATTAAAAATTTGTGCTTCCGTAAAGTTCTTTCTTTTCTCTTCATTCTCTTTGGAAGAAAGACTGGTGAAGCTTTGTCTCAGATACTTTGGTCATATTGTTAGGAGAGGCTATTTTTTGGAAAGGAATGCTATTGTTATTGTTGTTGATATGTGCTATCGTGTTGCCTGAGACCCATAGAAACCACATGTACAGCAGCTCTAAGAGTCTCATGCTCCACCGACTGAGCTAGACGGGCACTTGTGTACAGCAGCTCTAAAGCCTGCCCTTCCTCAGCCAGTCTCACTAACTCTGACATACCAATTACCATTGCCCCAGTTAAAATAACAATCCTTCTTATCCAGGGTCCACCTTTACAAGCATGATGTCCTTCTCCAAGGACCGGTCTCTCCTAGCCACATGCCCAAAGTACGTGAGATGGAGCTTCAAACTCCTAGTCTTCAAGGAGGAACTTGGTTTCACCCTCTCCGAGACAGACCTATTTGTTTTCTTGGTATTCCATTGTATGCTCAAAACTCTTCTCCAGCACCACAATTTAAAGATAGAGAGTCTTGGAAAGGGATAGAAATATAAATAATGTAAATCTCAGCAAATGAAACTATTAATAATATATATTGAGGGAGACACTGCTAGGTAAACTCATCATTAATTAGCAACTAAACATCAAACTCTTAACAATGTACTATCCAGGGACTGTGTGTGTGTGTGTGTGTGTGTGTGTGTGTGTGTGTGTGTGTGAATAATATGAGCAATTTTATTCCTATTATTTGGAGCTCTGGTGGCTAGTGGTAAAAAGCTGCACTGCAATCCTGAAGGCATGTGGTCTAATTCACCAGGTGCTCTGTAGGAGAAGGATGGGCTTTCTCCTCCTGTCTGACTAACTGCCTCTGAAAATCCACTGGAAGGTCAGCTATGGGTTCATTCCAACTCAATAGTACCCAACAATAACAATATGAATAAATAAAAGAGAAATACATTTATTTAAGTACAGTCAGGTAAAGATTTTATTCTGAGATCTTAAATTATATTCTAACTGTCCTGACATTGGGCATTCAAGCAATAAAATGTGTCATAGAATTGATTGTAAAATGATGTCATCAAACCACACATCTCAGAATTAAAGCCTTACAGAAATCAAGATATTTGTTCTTCATGCCTATTCTTTCTTTGTAAACAGCTCCTTCTACTAAAAATGCTTATCTGAGTCTCAATTTTATTTTTTTCAACAAAACAGTTGTTTAAACCAGCTAGGAAAGAACTCAAGAAAGAGTATACATTAAAAAGTTGAAGAAACAGCTGTTATGCATACGTAGCTAGAGGAGTGTTTCTCTAAGTGTGTTTTCCTGACCATTTCCATTAGATTCACTAGGGTTGATTTTTGAAAGGATCATTTCCTATAATCCACTATCCTAAATGGATTATGGTATCAGAATAATGGCCCCCTAAAGATTCTCATGCCCTGTCAGGGACCTCTCCAGAGTGTTGAATAGCAAAGATGTCAGTCTAGAGACTAAGGTGTGCCTAATCCAGGCCATGGTCTTTGCAATTACTTGTTATGCTTCAGAGAGCCAGACAATTAATGACTAAGAATAACAGAAAAAGAATCGATGCCTTGGAGTTGTGGTGCTGGAGAAGAACCATGGACTGCCAAGAAAACAAATTGATCTCTCTTGGAGAAACACAGTTTCTCCTTGGAGGCTAGGATTTTTAAGCTCGGTTTCACATACTTTGGACATGTGGCCAGAAGGGACCAGTCCTTGGAGAAGGACATCATGCTTGGAGGGATGGAGGGACAGCCCAGGAGAGGAAGACCCCAGATGAGATGGATTGATACAAGAATTGGGACAATGGAGATTGGTGGGTCAAAATTAGTGAGAATGGCTCAGGAGAAGGCAAGGTTCAGAGCACTGTACATAGGACTGCTATGTGTCACAGGTGACTCAACAGCACATAACAACAAATAACAATTCCCAAAAGTAGTGAACATAGTATGTTATAAAGGCAAAAAGAAGAATTAAAATTATGAATGGAATTAAGTCACTATCCCTGGTGTTGCAGGGCTAAGTGCTTGTCTGCAAACTGCAAACCAAAATTACTAGATAGGGTCACAGACAGAGTGAATAACATGCAGACTTAAAGTATTAGTAAAAAGATCTAAAGAAAAGCTGATCACAAAAGAACCAGATTAACAGAAGCATCCAACAGACAGGCTTTGAATCATGGAATACTTTTGTAAGAGCTTTACAGTCACAAAGAACAGGAAATGCTATAGCATCAGATAGCTCTCTTGGGGGAATTTGAGAAATAGAAGAGAGATCAGAAGATTAGAATGTGGTAATCAAGTAAGAGTGAGATGTGGTAATCAATGGGGAGTATGACAAGAGGTGACATTGTAGAGTGTGGTAGAAATCAAATCATGCAGAGTTTTATAAACCAACATAAGAAGTATGGGTTGATTTGTAAGACAATGAAAATAGTGCATGACTATAGGAAGAAATGACGTGGTCTATTTTGAAATGTTGAAAAATGTAAATACACCTGGTTTTGGAGAGTAGTTAAGGAAGCAAGGAAACCAGTAAGGAAGCTATTTCAAAAGTAAAGAGATTATAGTGACTTAATTCATGATTGTGGTGTGGAGATGGAGGGAAGATGCCTAGCTGAGATTTATTTTTCTCTGTGTGAGGCAAAAACAACAGGAGTAGGTGATTTATTTGGTGTGAGTAAATGTAAAAAGTAAGGAATCAGAGCTGGTATTTAAGTTTTATTTGAGGATACCTGATGTTGTCAGATACTGATGTAGGGAAAAATAGGTTTGTGAAGAAAATTTAGAGCACAATTTAGAACATACTTTTAATGAAATTCTTATCAAATAGCCTTGTGTTAAGCAGAGATTCTGAAGCATGCATCTAATCCTAGGGGTTGTGTAAGAGTTAAAAATTTTTTCTATTAGCATATACATGGCTTTTAAATCCATGTAAATTAATGAATCGCCTCCAGAAAAATTCAGATGAATTGGAAAGAACTCTAAGCACTGAGCATACCAATAGTTAGGTCTCTGGCAAAGAGACTGAGTAAGGTACTGAAGGCTGTAAGACATAAAGTAAGTCATAAAGTACAAGGAAAACCAGAAGAGTGTAGTGTTAGAAAAGCCAAGAGGGAAAAAAGGGTTCAAGAAGGGTATGTTTGGCTGCTTCTAATTCTGCTAAATAAGTATGGACAGTGAATTCAGAAAAAGTATCAAACGGCAGCTGAAGATTGTGGGAGACCTTGACAAAAGTTGTTTCAGTGCAGAGGTGGAAACAAAAACCAGATTAGAGTGGAACGAAGACTTAATTGGATGTAAGTAGGAGATGATACTGAGCAGTGATAATGCACATGACACAACCTTGCTGGCTGAAAGTAAGAACTTAAAATGTTTGCTGCAGAAGATCACACACTCCAACCTTCAAAATGGATTACATCTCATCGTCACGAAGACACAAATCCTCATCATTGGACCAACAAAGATTGACATTGCCAACAGTTTACTCTCACTTGGATTACAATCAACCCCCTTGGTACCAAAAGTCAGGAGATCGAAAAATGTATTGCATTGGGTAAGTCCTCTGTCATGAGCCTCTCCAAATTACTGAGGAGCAAGAATATCAGTTTGAAGACTAAAGTATGCCTGATTCAGGCCATGGTCTTTTCCATCATTTGCTATGTATCTGAGAGGTGGACAATGAATAAGAATGATAGAAGAAGACTTAAAGTCTTTAAGCTGTGGTGTTGAAGAAGAGTGCTGAGTAACCCATGGACTACCAAAAGAAAACCTGTCATGTCTTGAGAAGTGCGACCAGAATGCTCCTTGGAGGCAAAGATGACAACAGCTTTGTCTCGCATATTTTGGGCATGTTGTTAGGAGGCACTATTGTTTGGAGAGAAACATCATGCTTGGAATAGTGGAAGGCCAACCAAAGAGAGGAAGACCCTCAACAAGATGGATTAACACAGAGACTGCTGCAATGAACTTAAGTATGTCAGAAATAATGAGGATGTCACAGGATAGCACAGGGCTCAGAGCTGTGGTTCGGAGAGTAGCCATGAGTTGTACGAGACTCAAAGGCATCTAACAAAAACTCTCATTGTGCTAACTAAAAAGAAATAAATACTTTTTAAAAAAAATCAGCATTTCAAATCCGCTAATAATAGAAGATGGGCAGTCTCCTCCTAATTTTATAATCTCAGAAACACAATAGAAGATTACTATGACTTGGTAGTAGCAGTTGATATAGTAATTCTTGATCTTCTTCAATGTGCTTTGTTGTTGTTATTGTGTGCCATTGAATCACCTGTGATTCATAGTGACCCTACGTACAATAGCTCTGAACCCTGCCATATCCTGAGCCGGTCTTATTAACTTCAAACACCCAATCCCATTGATCCGGTTACCATGTCAATCCATTTCATCTTGGGTATTCTTCTCCTGTGCTGTCCCTCCACCTTTCCAAGCATGATGTCCTTCTCCAAGGATTGGTCCCTCCGAGACCAAAGAATATAAGGTAGAGCTTCAAAACCCTTGCTTTCCAAGGAGAAACTTGTTTTCACCCTTTGAAAGATAGATCTGTTTGTTTCCTTGGCAGACCATGGTATGTTGTTCAATACTCTTCTCCAGTATCACAACTCAAAGGCACCGGTTCTTCTATCACCCTTAGTCACTGTTCAGATCTCTGATGCATAGCAAGGAATTGTGAAGACCATTGTCTGGATCAGGCAAATCTTAGTTTCTAGACTGATGTCATTGTTCTTTTGCACTTTGGAGGGGTGTCTGACAGCAGACTTCTATAATGCAATTAATCTTTTTATTTCCTGGCTGCTGGTGCCAAGAGTGTTTTGTGTGGGGCCAAGCAAGCTGAAATTGTAACAGCCTCAATTTCTTCTCCATCTATTGTGGTGCTTGTCAATTGGCCCAGTGGTGAGAATCTTTGTTTTCTTGATGTTGAACTTCAATCCATATTGAAGACTACAGTCCTTGACCTTCTGCAGCAAATGCTTCAGGTCCTCAGTTTCAGCAAGCAAGGTATGTCATCTGCATAACACAGGTTGCTGATGAGTCCTCTTTTAGTCCTGGTGCCACATTCCATCTCATAGACTCCAGCCTCCCAAATTATCTGTTTCAATACGGATTGAAAAGGTATAGAGAAGGGATGCATCCCTGGTGCATTTCTTTCCTGATTTTGAACCATGCAACGTATTGTTGCCCTGTTCATAGGACTGCTTTCTAGTTCAGTTATAGGTTTTGCATAAGCACAATCAAGTGGTCTGTTATTCTGCTTCTTCTCAATATTAGCCACAATTTGTTGTGATACACACAGTCAAATGTCCTTGCGTAGTCAATGAAACAGACTGACATTCCTAAGTTACTCTTTCAGCCAACATTCATCTAACATTGACGATAATGTTTCTAAGCGTCATGGTTCTTAGTAAACCTGGCTTGTATTTCTGGTAGTTCTATGTTCCAGTTGTTTTTGACTAATTTTCAGCAGGATTTTGCTTGCATGTGACATTAGTTGTATTGTTTGATAATTGCCACACTCTCTTGGGTCACCTTTTTTTTGTTAATGGGAATAAATATTAATTTCTTCCAGTCATTGGTGGTTCGTGCCCACCCAGGGATGCAAAAAAAAAAAAAAAATTTCTTCCAGTCTATTGGTCAGGTAGCTGTACTCCAGATTTTTCGGCAAAACTTAGCACATCCAGGGCAGCAACTGTTTGTTGAAATATGTCAATTGGTATTCCATCAGGCCTTGATTTTTACTAATTCCTTCAGAGAATCTTGAACTTCCTTTATCATCATCATTGCCTCTTGGTTGTATGTTATTTAATGAAATTCTTCTGTGTCAGCCAGTTCTTTTTAGTAAAGTGACTCTGTCTATACCTTCCATCTATTTTTAATGCTTTCTGGATTATTCAATATTCTCCCTATAGTATCCTTAAACATTAAAACTTAAGGATGAATTTGGTTTTTAGTTCCTTCAGTTTAAGAAATGCCAAGCAAATTAGGCCCTTTAGATTTTATGACTATAGCTCTTTGCACATGTCATTATAATACTTTATGTATTATACTTTATGTATATTTCATTATAGTGTTTTGTATTATTTTATAATAAGGACTCAATGAACTATAGATCTGAACCTTACTCTACCCTGTGTCATCCTCACAATCTCTGATATGCTCTGGTCCATTGTTGGATTCACTGTGTCAATCCATCTTGCTGAGGATCTACCCCTCTCTCTCTGACCCTTCACCTTTCCAAACATGATGTCTTTTTCCAAGGACTGGTTCTTCCTAATATTATGCCCAAAATACGTGAGAAAATTCACCATCCTTACCTCTAACTAAGCAGCCTGGTTGCAGTTCATCCCCAAATAGATTTGTTTGTTCTTTTAGTAGTTCATGTGATTTACAATACCTTTCTCAAAAAACACACTTCAAAAGCATTCTTTCATCCTTATTCATTGCCCAACATTTAGATGCATAGGAAGTAATTGAAAAGATCATTGCATGGACCATGCACACCTCTGTCTTTAAACTGACATACTTGCTCTTTAACACATTAAAGAAGTTCTTGACATTAGAGTTTTCCAGTGCAACTGATCTTTTGATTTCTTGACTACTCTTACAATGGGTGTGATTGTGGATCCAAGTTAAAGAAAAATATCGAGAATATCAATCTTTTCTCCATGTATCATGATTCACTCTATTGGTTCAGAGGTGAGGATTTTTGATGGCTGCATAATAGTTGCCACACCTCTAATCATCATTTTTGTTCATGAAACAGGAAAAAGTATAGATAGGAACGTTGTTGTTGTTGTTATGAGCCATCGAGTTGCCTGCAACTCATAGCAACACTGTGTACCATAATCCTAAACCCTGCTCTATCCTGTGCCAATTTTATTGTCTCTGACACACCTACCCTCATTGCCCTAGTTGCTGAATCAGTCCATCTCATCCAGGGTCTTCCTCTCTTGTGCTGTCCCTCTACCCTCCCAGGTATGACATCCCTCTCCAAGGTCCTCCTTGCAACATGTCCAAAGTATGTCAGATGAAGCTTCAGAATCCTTGCCTCCAAGGAGCACCCTCTCTGTTCTCCTAGCAGTCCATGTTATATTCAATACTCTTCTCCAACACCACAGCTCAAAGGCATCAATTTACCTTCTATTATTCCTAGTCATTATCCAGCTATCTTATGTATAGCAAGTAATTGTAAAGACTATGTCCTGGATCAAAGAGCTGGAATCAGAAAAACAAACTGGCTGAATGCATTTAACATTTCTTAAGCTGAAGAAACTGAGGACAAATTCAAGCCTTGACTTGCAATACTTCAGAATGCTTTGGGCAGAATATCAAATGGTCCACGAAAAAGACAAATACTACATAATGCCACTATTATGGAACAGGACTGACATAGGGGTTAGGGGAAACTAAGAAAAGAGGGGATAAATAACGTACACAGATTGAAATAGACAAGGAAGAGACTGTATAAAAGGAATATATTAGGTATTATTGGCATGACAAGAGTCCAGGATAAGAGCTGCATAGTAAAGTAGTGGGGGAGAGGAGAGGAGAATGGATAACAATGAAAGAACTTTTTTTCCCAAACAAAAAAGTGAACTTGGAGGGAGGGGGGACAGGGAGGAAAATGTACAACAATGAATGAATGAATGGGAATGCAAGTTCTTTATAAACTTTCATTAAAATCTCAATAAAAATAAAAAAAGAAAGAACATTAGAAAAAAGAAGATGGAGAGAGTATACAGAGTAATTATACCAAAAGGAATTGGCGGACACAGGAGAATTTCATGAAACAACATATGATCAAGAGCCTGTGGTGATGAAGGAAGAAGTTCAAGCTGCTCGGAAAGAATTAACAAAAACCAACGCCCTAGGAATTGATGAAATACCAACTGACATATTTTAACAAACACTGCCATGGATGTGCTCACCAAGTTGTGTCAAGAAATCTGAAGGACAACTACCTGGCCAACTGCCTGGAAGACATCTATATTTTTTCCCATTCCAAAGAAAGTTGACTCAACAGAATGTGGAAATAATCGAACAATATCATTGGTATCCCATGCAAGCAAGATTCTGCTGAAGGACTTAAAAAGAACTGGAACAGCATATCAAAAGAGAAGGGCAGACTGGGTTTAGAAAAAGCAGTGGTACTAAGAATATTATAGAAGTCCGGGCTGGGTTTAGAAGGGGTCGTGGTACTAGGGATATTGTAGCTGATGTTAGATGGATCTTAGCTGAAAGCAGAGAATACCAGAAGAATGTCTGTGTTTCATTGATTATGCAAAGGCATTTGACTGCATGGATCATAACAAACTGTGGCTGACTCTGAGAAGAATGGGAATCTCAGAACATTTAATCGTGCTAATGCAAAACCTATACTTCGACCAAGAGGCAGTCGTCAGAACAGAGCAAGGCAACACTGCATGGTTCAAAATTGGGAAGGGTGTACATCAGGGATGTGCCCTATCTCCATAGCTTTTCAACCTGTGTGCAGAGCAGATTATCCGAGAGGCTGGGCTCTATGAGGAGAAGTGTGGCGTTAGGATTGGTGGACGATCTATCAACAATCTGCGTTATGCAGATGACACAACCTTGCTCGCTGAAACTGAGGAGGACCTCATGCACTTACTGCAGAGGGTCAAGGACTGCAGCTTTCAATATGGACTGAGGCTCAATGTCAAGAAGACAAAAATTCTCACCATTGGATCAATCGGTAGCATCAGGATGGATGGCGAAGAGATTGAGATTGTTCACAGCTTCAGTTTGCTTGGCTCCACGGTCAACACTCTTGGCACCCGCAGCCCGGAAATAAAAAAAGTATTGCGATGGGAAAGTCTGAGGTTAGGGACCTCTCCAAAATACTTAAGAGCAACAGTGTCTCTCTGGAGACTAAGGTGCGCCTGATACAAGTCATGGTTTTTGCAATCACTTGTTATGCATCAGAGAGTTGGACAATGACTAGGGAGGATAGAAGGTTAATTGACGCCTTTGAGCTGTGGTGCTGGAGAAGAGTATTGAATGTACCATGGACTGCCAAGAAAACAAACAGATTCATCGTAGAGAGGATTAAACCAGGCTGCTCCTTGGAGGCAAGGATTCTGGGGCTTCGCCTGACATACTTTGGACATGTTGTAAGGAGAGACAGGTCTTTAGAGAGGGACATCATGCTGGGTAGGGTAGAGGGACAGCGCAGGAGGGGAAGACCCTCTATGAGGTGTATTGATTCAGTGACTGGGGTAATCGGGATGGGTGTGTCAGAGGCAATGAGATTGGCACAGGATAGAGCACGGTTTAGGGCTGTTGTACATAGGGTCGCTATGAGTCACAAACGACTCGACGGCACATAACAACAACAACAACAACGTCAGATGGATTTTGGATGAAAGCAGGGAATACCAGAAGAATGTCTGTATTTAATTTACTATGCAAAAACACTTGACTGTGTGGATCACAACAAACTGTGGCTGACTCTGAGAAGAATGGAAGTCCCAAAACACTTGATTGTGCTTATGAGAAATTTATACTTGGACCAGGAGGCAGTCGTCAGAACAGAGCAAAGAGACGCTGCATGGTTCAAAATTGGTAAGGGAGTAATCCAGGGATGTGTCCTATCTCCATACACTTTCAATCTATATGCAGAACAGATTATCCAGGAGTCTGGACTCTATGAGTAGAAGTGTGGCATCAGGATTGGAGGTAGACTCATCAACAGTCTGCGTTATGCAGATCATACAACCTTACTTGCCAAAACTGAAGAGGACCTAAGCACTTGCTACATACAGAAGGTCAAGGACTGCAGCCTTCAGTTTGGATTGAAGTTCAAAATCAGGAAAACAAAGATTTTTGCCACTGGGCCAATGGGCAGCATCATAATAGATGGTGAAGAGATTGATATTGTTAACAGCTTTAGTTTGCTTAGTTCTACTATTAAAACTCTTGATACCAGCAGGCAAGAAATTAAAAGATTAATTGCATTGGCAAAGTCTGTTGTCAGGGACCTCTCCAAATTAACTGAAGAGCAATGATGTCAGTCTGGAGACTAAGGAGCACCTAATCCAGGCTATCGTCTTTGCAATTCTACAAATCTGAAAGCTGGACTATGACTAGGGATGATTGACGGAGAATGATGCCTTTGAGCTGTGGTGCTGGAGAAGAGTACTGAATATACCATGGACTACTAGGAGAACAAACAGGTTTGTCCTAGAGAGGGTGAAGCTCCAAGGCTTCTCCTTGGAGGCAAGGATTCTAAAGCTTCTTCTGACATATTTTGGACATGTTGCAAGGTGAGACCAGTCCTTAGAGAGGGACATTATGCTCGGGAGGATGGAGGGACAGTGCACAAAAGGAAGACCCTCGATGAGTTGGATTGATTCAGACTAGGGCAATAGACGCAGGTGTGTCAGATAAAATAAAATTGGCACATGATAGAGCAGGGTTTAGGGCTATTGTACATAGGGTCGCTATGAGTCACAGGCAACTCGATGGCACGTAACAAAAAAAAAAAAAAGACCTGGATTAGGAATAGAGACAGAAAAGTTTTCTTCAATACTCCCTTTCCCTGTGGAAGTCTTCTCTTTATGTGTCAAACTGAAAGTAATGCAGAATAGGACACAGTTCCTCTCTGTTGTTCATAGAGCTGGTTATGAGTCCCTAGTTGACACAGAGGCACCTAACAATGGATAAATGTCATGTTGCCTCACTGTCCAGAAGAGAGGTAGAGAAGGAGAGCTCAGGTGTCATGACAACTTTGGGCTAGTCATAATTCTTCATTTAGAAATGAATTCATTTAGCCTTTGACAAAGTTAAAACAGATATACCTGATAGTAATTAACAGTGCCTGCCAGAAAAACTCATGTTCTTTTTTGCAGATTTTTTTTCTGTTTGGTTTTTTTTTTTTTTTACATTTTTGCTTGTTAACACTGAAGATTTATTTTTTCCTTAAGTTATTTAAATTTTTGTAAATCTGTTGTGTATGAAATAGAAGCACAATTGTTCACATTTGAATTTTTCTGGTTACAGAAATAGACAAGCATTTTTTCATGTTTATTCACCATCTGGGTTTCCCCTTCTGTGAACTGTTAATGTTGTGTTTTTTAAAACTCATTGCTGTTCTTCATCTGTTAAAATAACTCTTCATATTGTCTATTGTTACTGTTCATAGATACTATCTAATCAAATTTATTTTGATTCACAGTAATCCTATGTGACATTGAATTATCCTATAGAACTTGATTGACTGTAATTTTTACAGTAGTAAATCACTAGGTTTCTTTCCTGTGAAATAGCAACTTTCATTTAACAGCTGGATGCTTAACTGTGATACCAGGGGTACTTTTTAATACGGTCTGAATGTGAATTTTCTGTAAACTGTCTTTGTTGTCATTATGGGTCAGAATTGACTCTACTGGCAGGGTATACACAGTAAATGTCTATTACAGTGTTTGGCTTATCTCTTAATTTTACTTTAGAGTTTTCTGAGGAAGGTACCTTTAAAAATGTCAATGTGAAATTGTTTAGCTTTCCTTTATAGCTTATGATTTTTGCATCTTGTTTAAGAAATTTTATTTTATGTTAAAATAATAAATTTGTCTACATTGTTCCTAAAGTTTTAATATTTAGGTCTTTTATTCATATGAAATATAGTCTTGTAAATGCTGTGATGCTTTATTTCTCCCCATGTGTCTAACTAATTGTGCCAGTATTTTACTCCTGAATTAAAATGCCATCTTGTCATATGCCAAGTACCCATATATGTGTGTCTGCTTCTACCTATATTATATTATGTTTATTTGATGTATAAATATGTTCTTTATACAATAGGACAGTTTGGTAGTATGATAACTTTAGATTATCAGTATCTTGTTGGACAATATTAGTGGGACTAATTTATATGTTGCATGAAAATGTTAAGGCACTGTATCATGGTAACTGCAAACTCATATACACATACATATACTATTGATTTCCGTGCCTTTCATTTGTATCCAGAAACTTTGCTTAGCTTTCCCACTAGTTTTAATATTTGTCTGTAGATATTAATGAACCTTCTATGCAAATAGTTGGGAAATAATATGTATTTGATTCTTCCTAACTCATCCAACTGTTTGGATTTTTTTAATTTAATTTTTTTGTATTGGTTAGATACTTCAGAGAAATAATAATAATAGCCATTATTTGCAAGTTCTTGATGTTTATGAGAATGAATTGAAGCATTTGCTGCAGAAGGTCAAGGACTGCAGTCTCTAAGATTCTTTCCTATTGTGAATAATGCAGCGAGAAACATGGATGTGTATGCATGTGTTTGAGTTGTGGCTCTGGTTCTTTAGTTTATATACGTAGCAGTGGAATTGCTGGGTTAAATGGTACTTCTATTTCCAACTTTCTGAGAAAGTATCAGACTGCCTTCCATAGTGTGTTTTTACGTATTTATATACTCACAACAGCAAAGATATGGAAAGAACCCAAGTGTCCATCAATAAACAAATGAATAGAAAAACCATGATACATACACAAAATGGAATATTATATAGCACTGAAAATCAATAAAACAGTAAAACATTGCACAACATGAGGGAACTTTGAACATATTATGCTAAGTGAAATATCTTGATAACAGAAGGATAAATACTGCATAGCACCAACTGTTCTAAAATAAGACAGAGACAGACATGCAGGAGGTTGGAGAGGGAATGGGGAAGGGGTAGATAGATAATGAACACTGCACTGGAATAGATGAGGGGAAGAACTGTTTGAAAGGAATATGATTATATGTTATATGTATGAGAATAGTTTGGAACAAGAGAGGCATTGTGGGGGGAGTTAGGGGAAGGAGAGAAATAAGGGAAGCAAATGTACAATAATGAATAATTTTTTAAAAAACCAAACAAAGATTCTCACCAAAGGACCAATTGGCAGCATCATGATAAAAATGGAAAAGAGACTGAGATTGTTAACAGTTTCAGCTTACTTGGTTCCACAATCATCACTCTTGGCACCAGCAGACAGGAAATCAAAAGACTAATTGTATTAGGAAAGTTGGCTGTAATACATTTTTCCAGAGTGACAAAGAGCAAAGATGTCAGTCTAGAGACTAAGATGTACCTGATTGAGGCCATGGTCTTTACAGTTACTTGCTATGCATCAGAGAGCTAGACAATGATTAAGGATGATAGAAGAAGAACTGATGCTTTTGAGTTGTGGTGCTGGACAAGAGTGGTGAACATTCCTTGGACTTCCAAGAGAACAAACAAATTTGTCCAGGAGAGGGTGCAGCTAATTTACTCTTTGGAGGCAAAGATTTTAAGCTTTATATCTCATACTCTGGACATGTTACCTTGGAGATGGACACCACACTTGGAGAAATGGAGAGATGGCACAGGAGAAGAACTTGGATGAGATGGACTAATACAATGACTGGGTCAATAAGAGACAGCACGACTGGCTCAGGATAGGGCAGGTTTCAGAACTATTGTTCATAATAAGGTCACTATGAGTCATAGGTGACTTAACACATAACAACAATAACAACAACATACCTTAACTAACACCTGTAACAGTATGCACAATAGGTACAATGGTTTTAAAAAGAAGAAAATCTGTTTCTCTTACACAAAAACAGACTAGGACATTAAAGGTTGTCAGGTGGCAATGGAGGATGTCTAGGTGAAACTCTTGGGAAGTAATTTAGAGAAATAAACAAAGACACTTTGCCAGTTTCTGCAGTTTCTACTTTGGACATAAACATCCAGTAAGAAAAAGAGAAAAATAAAATCAAATAGAATCACATGATTCAGATCTAAAAACATATATTTCACAAACTAGAACTTAGTTTTGTAGCTATACTTCTTTGTTGATATTTCATCTCATACATTTGGCATGTTGGAAGGAGAGGCCAGTAGCTGGGGAAAGACATTATACATGAAAAAGTGAAGGGTCAGCATAGGGGACAAAGATCATCAGTGAGATAGATTGACACAGTGACTAGAACAATAGGCTTGAGTATTTTGGAGATGGTGATGATGATCCAAGAAAGGGCAAGGTTCAGATCTGTTGTTCATAGTGTCACAACGAGTCACAGTTAAGTCGACGGCACATAACAACAACAACAAAAATTCACCAACCTTACTTAGTAATATTGAGTAGTTTGTTCAGAATAAAGGAAAAGAATGTGGTAAACAGTGGTTTTGCTTCTGCTGAAGATTTTCGTATACGTGTGATTTGCATATTTTCAGTGTTTCTGCTTAGACATAAGGCTAATTTTAAAGAATAGTGTTAATTTGGTGCTATGACTACAGTATTTGATGAAGTATATATGTTAGAACATCTTAAATATTCTTATTCCTTCTCTTACTAAGATAACAGCTTTATTTTTGGTAGATGGAAAAGGAGGCAGATTTTCTCCTTAGAGATACTTGGTGTCCACAGGATGTTGCCTAAAGGCTGGTGATTCTTGCATCAGGCTATAAGAACTCCAAACAAAGTTTCTCCTCCTTAATGTACTTTTTCAAGTTCAGTCTTCCTAACTTTCCTCCAATTAAGTAGCCTTATACAAATTGGGTAAAGGATTATTTCCTAGTCACTTTGGTGGTAAGACCGTGCTACCAGTCTGAAGGAACTCTTTCAAATCCAAAAGCTGCTCCACAGGAGGAAAATGGGCGTTCTCTTCTAATGAGATTTAAAGCCTCTAAAAACTCACTGTAGAATCAGCCATGAGTCAGTTCTAACTTGAGAGCCCACAACAACAGAAAAGACAATAGAAAATAAGTCCAGGCAAGGAGATTTATCACAAAGGCTTTACAGGTTTTTGGAAGAAACTGAGGACAGTAGTGGGATTTGTTCCTTCATTTTTTAATACCGATCCCAAAGCATTATTTTTGTAAATTAAGTATAGAATGTGATTGAAAGAATACAGTCAAACTGCTAGGTGTCTATATGTTAAGATGTCAAAGGGAAACAACTTCTTTAACTAATAGCCATTCTTTCTCCTAAGTGCTTCACTCTTTACTTCAAAAGTTTATTCAATTCATTATTAGAGAAGATTCATTTCTTGTTCCTGCTCCACTGCAGAGTAGTTCTGTGATCTTTGGCAAACTAATTTATCAGTATGTGGGGTTTTTTTTACCCCTGTAAAATAGAGATGACACTATTATCTCCTTTGCCTGACCAAATTGTTGGAAAGCATAAATGAAATACGGTACATAGAAAATGTACAACACGTGATGAGCCTGTTGACGGGCGGACAGAGAACTCTGTGCTGATTGTCAATCTCTGATTTAAAAAAAGAAAATGTACAAATTGCTATACATATAACCAATTTTGAATGATTATTAAGAGTTTTAGGCATAGGGTTTAGGATCTAATGTATGGTATTTTCTTATTTCTAATATTACCTCATGCTCTTGGCCACAGTTGTTGACCTTCAGGTCACTGTGCCAGCAATACCTTTTAGTGTTTTTATTTTGTTTCTGGTTTCCTATTAGGATGTTTTATACTTATGGCTGTTTTTATATTTAATATACACAAAATTTCATTCTCTAGCATTTGCATTTCAGTTACTTGTAATTTTCAATATTTAGGCAATTTAAGCCATTTGCACTATAAATAAATTTTATCAATTTTTTAAAAAATACACCAATCTGAAAATTAATGTTTTTAATAGGCTAATAAAAATACTCAATAGTCTCAAAAGCATAAAAGGGAAAAGAAAGAAAATCCATTGCTGTATGTTAATTAAAGAGAAGTGAAGTTGGGATAAAACTGCTAATTTGAAAAGGAAACATAAGAAAAACACTCAACTTTATAATTTTATCAATGAAAATGAATAAAATATGTATGTAAATAAAATTATTTATTAAAAATATATATTGAAACATTGTGTTTCCCACATCCACAAGTGTTCCTTTATATTTGCAGATCACCACTGCAGTTGCTGGTTTACTCAGACTTTCCCTAGGAAATAGTCACCATCTGCCTGATTAGTCTGTTTCCTTGGTATGCTGCCCATTTTAGCTATTTAAGTTTCTGCTCTATTTCAAGAAATGCACTCATTAGAGATGGTCACATCTGTCATCATGTAAAAAAAAATACACATATTTAAAAATCATATCTAGTGCCTTGATAGTTGATTAAATACAAACTTTTTTAACTACTTTACTCTTCAATGCTAACAAAGAATGAAATAACTTTGAAGATTCCTCACCATCCTTAATTCTAAAGTACTAAAACTCCATCAATACAATATAAGGAAGGAGTGCTCAAACAATAGACTTACAACTCAGAGGTTTTCATTATGTGCTCCTTTTATAAGCACACACAGGGTAGAAAAGTGCCATCTGTTCAAAATAGGTGTTTGATTATGATAAGTGGATAAAAAAAATAAAACGTGTATTTGCCTACTCTGATGCTTGTTTAAGTTGGTGTGCATATGATAGATATATTTCTTTCCTTAAACTCTTTAAACTCTCTAGAATGTTCCACAAGGTAAATATATTTATGTGGCTCCCCTCATTTGTCTGAAATAAAAGAACAGATAATAGATATTTGGTTGTCATAGGCAGAATTCAAGGATGAGCTTCCTTGATTCCTTGCCCATAGTATACACAAATCTTGCTCAATTGTTCCATCAAACATTATATAAAAATTCTTCTGTAAAGGGATTTGGTGTCCAGGTGATAAGAAGCTGCACTGCAATCCCCCTCGGGAGAAGATAGGGCAATCTCCTCCTGTGTGAATAACTGCCTGTGAAAACCCACTATAGGGTCTTCTGTGTGCCGATTTCTACTAGACAATACACAATTGAGAGAAATTTTACAGATATAATTAAGATCTGAAATAACTTAACCTTAAAAATAAGACAATTATCCAGATGGTTCTGATCTAAAGTAAATCTTTAAAAACTGTGAGCTTTCTCTGGTAGGTTACAGGAAAGGAAATTAAAGAGATATAACTGGATGACCTAAAGAAAGCAAAAGCTATCTTGTGACTATAACCCCTCATGGACCTATGGTAACTTCTAGGGGCTTACTGCAGCCCTAGCAGGAGTCCGAGAAGAATGGAAGTTATTTTTGTCCTATAACTGCAAGAGACTAACTTCTACCAACAACATAAAGGAGCTTGGAGGAGAATTTCAAATCCCAATGAGTAGCATAACCCTGTTCAACACTTTAATGAATGTAGTTAAACCCTGATGTTTTAAGCGGCTACATTTGTGATTATTTGTTATGTAGCAGTTGGCCTACAATTAACTGGTGGTAATAAGATGCCCTACAATCCCAAAAGCATACAGTTCAAATCCACCAGCTGTTCCACAGAACAAAGATGGACAATCTCCTCTTGTGCAATCAACTGCCTCTGAAACCTGCTGTAGGGTCAGCTGTGGGTTGGTTCCAACTTGTTGGTACACAACAACGACAGGCACTCAATAAATAATTGCGGGATGAATGGATAATGTTTGAATGTGTTAGAAGATAAAGTTAAGAATACTTGTAATAGAGGACAAAGTGTGAAGCTACAAAATAAATTTTGAACCTGTTGTTGTTGTTATGTGCCGTCAAGTTGCCTGTGACTCATAGAGACCCTATGTACGATAGTTTTGAAGCTTACCCTGTCCTGAGGCAGTCTCACTGACCCTGACACACCTACCCCCGTTGCCTCACTTACTGCATCAATCTGTCTCATCCAGGGTCATCCTGTCCTTCACTTTCCCTCCATCTTTCCAAGCACGATGTCCTTCTCCAAGGACTGATTCTTTCTGGCCACATTCCAAAAATATGTGAAACAGAGCTTCAAAGTCCTAGCCTCCAGGGAGATACTTGATTTCACCCTCTCCAAGACAGGAGTCTCCTGGCAGTCTATGGTATGTTCAGAACTCTTCTCCAGCAACTCAAAGACATCAATTCTTCTTCTGTCATCTTTAGATATTGTTAGCACGTAATTGCAAAGGCTCTTCCCTGGCTCAGATATACCTTAAACTTTAAACTAACATCATTGCTCTTCAGTACTCTGGAGAGGTCCCTGACAGCAGTTTTTCCCAGTGCAATTCATCTTTTAATTTCCTGACTGCTGATGCCAAGAATGTTGATTTTGAAGCCAAGCAAGTTGTAACTGTTAACAACATCAATCTGTTCTCCATCTGTCATGTTGCTGCAAATTGGACCAGTGGTGAGAATCTTTGTCTTGATGCTGAGCTTCAATCCATATTGAAGACTACAGTCCTTGACCTTCTGCAGTAAGAGCTTCAGTTTCAGCAAGCAAAGTTATGTTATCTGCATAATGTAGGTTTTTGATGAGTCTTCCTTCAATACTGATGCTACATTCCTCTTTAAGCCCAGCCTTCCGAATGATCTGTTCTGTATATAGATGGAAATTTTATAGAAAGAGGATACATCCCTGATGCACCTTTCGTGGATATAATTAACAAATATTACACTAAACATGACTTAATGCACTTAAAATGTTGTTGTTAGATGGCATCCAGTCAGTTCATATACTTACAGACCTTTTGTACACAGAACAAAAGGTCTTTTGTGTCACCTTCACAATTGTAGTAATGTTCACAGCCACAGTGGTAGACACAGTGTCACTCCATTCATTTATTGAACCCATTGTTGGTAGCCATCTTATTGAAAATTATTCTTTCTCTGACTCTACCTTCCCATGCATGATACCTTTTTCCAAGGACTGACCCGTCCTGTCAACATGCTCAAAATATGTGATATTGAGTTTTACCATCCTTACCTCTTTTAGGAGAAACCTGATTGTACTTCCTCCAGTACAGACTTGTTTGTTCTTTTGGCAGTCCATGGGTAATCAGTATTATTCACCAACACCATAGTTCAAAGGCATCAATTCTTTTTTTGTCATTCCTTATCAATTGTTTAACTTTTAGATGCATAGGGAATGATTGAAAATACCATAGATTGGATGTGGCACACTTAATTTTTAAACTGACATAGTTCTTCTTTAGCACTTTGGAGAGTGAGCAGATTTTTCCAGTAAAACACATCTTTTATTTTCTTGATTACCCATGGTAACAACCATGGGTAGTGACTGTGGACTCAAGTAAAATAAAATCATTGGCAAATTAATTTTTTTCTCTACCTATCATAATGCAGTCTATTGGTCTAGTGGTGAGAATTTTTATTTTCTTGATGTTGAACTGTAATTCATATTGAGTTTTGAAACATTTTTTATCTTCTGCAGTACATATTTTAAATCTTCACTGATTGAAAGCAGTGTTGTGTCAACTGAATAATGCACCTTGTTGATGAGTAATACTCCAGTCCCAGTGCCATATTTTTTTCCACATAGTCCAGCTTCTCTAATTATTTCCTCTACTTAAAGATTGACTAGGTATGGATAAAGAATACATCCCTGACACACACATTTTCTGATTTTAAGCTAGGTATTGTTTCCTTGTTCTGTTCAAATAATGTCTTCTTGGTCTATGTATGTTTCAGATTAGGATAATTATGTGTTCTAGAATTCCCATTCTTCTCAATGTTAGTCATAATTTGTTATGATCCATATAGTCAAATGCTTTTTCATAGTCAATTAAACACAAATACATATTCCTTGTGCCATGACCCCTTCTGAATCCAACTTGAATTTCAAAATGACAAGTTGAAGAAGAATGACTAATGTAGTTCTTAAAATTGCACATTAAGTTTAGTTCTAGTTGGATATAAGGAAGGTTAACAATACTAAAGGCAAAAGAAAAAAAACCAAAACATGTCAGCAGTCTCCCAGATTTCTATTTGTCCTAGCTTTTCTTTTACCTTCTTGTTTTTATGAAGAAAGAGATAAATTATATTACCTTTGGCAGAGTTACTTTAGGCAATTTTATATGATGCCTTTTGGAAAAGAAAAATAGGGAGAACAATGTTAAAGCAACAAAATAGTACTAGAAAGGATTAATAAATCACTAAGCAGAAAAAAATATTAAACTACGTTCCCCAAGAATTATGCTTTACCTAGTGTTGCCTATTCTGAACTCTAGGAAATTGTCTTAGTGATATTGTTGTTGTGTTGTTAGGTGCCATGAATCTATTATAATGTATTAGTCTTCAACAATACTGGCTGAGCTGTTTACTTATGGTTTTAAAAAGGCAAGAATTTGTTAAGAATTTATGAAGTAATAAAAAGTGATAGTTATGTCCCATATATAATAATGCAATTATTATAAGTATATATCCATAACATAGTATGAAGACCAATCAATAAGGTTCTGATATAATCATCCAGGTCATCTTCACTAAAAAATATTCAAGTCATTCAGTAAAAGACAGTCATTTCTATTCTAATCTGAATTTTTCCTTTTGCACCACCAAACTCCCACTGATTCACTTTTTACTTAATGTTCTATTTGATTCTAATTGTTCATTATGCAAGTATTAAAATAGCTCTGATTTTATTAGGATAAACTTGCTAATTAAAGAAAGAACAGCTGGTGTATAAACCTAGCTGTTATTCAAACTCTATCGAATATAATAAATCTATATTCATCACTCTGCCCTCTTATCAGTTTTTTAATTGTTTCGTTTGCGTGTTAATTAACAAACAAATAATAGGGTCTCCAAAGCTGTAAGTCTTTATTAAATAAATGGTCACATCATTCTTCCAAAGAGAGACTAGTCAGTTTCAACCACAAGTTTTCTGCTTAGTAACTGAGCTCTTAATCACCGAGCCTCCAGGATTCCTTTCCCATGCATGAAAAACTAAATTTCAAGCTCATTACTGCTGTGTTTATTCAACAGTATAGAATGTCATATTCTGGTTCTTATAATCTTTAAATAACATCAGATATCAAGGGTAGGTTATGAAAAGAATATAAAATGTGAGAAAGTGCTTTGAAAATAAGTTAAATTTACCATATGTCATAAATATGTATATTATTATGTGTACATAGAAACTCTAAAAGACATTATACTTAAATTATTGTGAAAAGTAAAAGCTATATGGAAAATAACTATAACTAAAACAAGACCTCTAATGACATAATCTCTAGGTAGTTGTATTACTAAACCAAATGGACACCTGTGATGATTCTAATCTACAAGCACTTCTCAGAGATAAATGAGCACTCTCTTGTACGACTTACAGTCTCTGTAGTCTAGCTGGAAGTCAGCTATGAGTAAGTTCTAACTCAAAGACAACGAATGGAGTTTGTTGTTGTCTCTCTCTAACAACAACAAATAGGGCACTATCAGCATCTCTAAGGTAGACAAACACTTCTTAAATGAACCAGAAGAGATAGTAAACTAGAAGATGATAAATTAACCTGTGCCAAAATGAAAAGATCACTATAAAGGCTGAAAAAGAAGAAAAGACCAAGATGGGTGTCAGTTGAGACTCTGAGTATTGCATTAGAGCCCCAAGAAGCCAAAGCTAAAGGAAGAAACCAAGAAATCAAAGAAGTGAACGGAAAATTTCAAAAGGCAGCCCAGGACGACAAAGCAAGATACTATAATGAAATGTGCAGAGAGCTGGAGTCAGAAAATCAAAAGGGCTGAACTTGATCATTGTTTCTTAAGCTGAAGGATTTGAAAAACAAATTCAAGCCACGGGTGACAATACTTAAGGATACTTTGGGTAAAATGTTAAATGATCCAGGAAGTATCAAGAGAAGATAGAAGGAATACACAGAGTCACTGTATCAGAAGGAATTGGCTGACACAGACACATTTCATGAAATAACATATGAGCAAGAGCCTATGGTGATAAAGGAGGAAGTTCGAAGTAATTGCCAATAAAACAAGGCTCCAGGAGTTGACGGCATACCAATTGACATGTTTCAACAAACAGACATTGCTCTGAATGTGCTCACTAAGTTGTGCCAAGAAATCTGGAGAACAGCCAGCTGGCCAAGTGACTGGAAAAGATTGATATTTGTTCCCATTCCAAAGAAGGTGACCCAACAGAGTGTGGAAATTATCGAACAATATCATTAATATCATATGCACGCAAGATTCTGCTGAAAATTATCCAAAAACATTTAGAACAGTATGTCAACAGAGAACTGCTAGATGTGCAGGCTGGATTTAGAAGAGTTTGTGGTACTAGGGATATTATAGTTAATGTTAGATGGATCTTGGCAGAAAGCAAAGAATACCAGAAGAATGTCTATCTGTGCTTCATTGACTATGCAAAAGTTTTTGACTGTGTGGATCGCAACAAGCTGTGGCTGACCCTGAGAAGAATGGGAATTCCAGAACATTTGATTGTGTTAATGTGAAACCTATACTTGGACCAAGAGGCAGTCATCAGAACAGAGCAAGGAGGCACAGCATGGTTCAAAATCAGGAAGGGGGGGCCATCAGGGACGTATTCTGTCTCCATACCTTCTCAATCTGTATGCAGAACGGATCATCCGAGACACTGGGCTGTATGAGGAGGAATGGGGTATCAGGATTGGTGGAAGAATTATCAACAACTGCGTTATGCAGATGACACAACCCTGCTTGCTGAAATTGAGGAGGACCTGAGAAGCTTGCTGCAGAAGGTCAGGGACTGCAGCTTCATGTATGGACTGAAGCTTAACATCAAGAAAACAAAGATTCTCACCACTGGGCCAACTGTCAGCATTAGTATGGATGGTGAAGAGATTGAGATAGTTAACAGTTTTAGTTTACTTGGCTCCACAGTCAACACTCTTTGTAGCAGCAGCCAAGAAATCAAAAGACAAATTGCACTGGGAAAGTCAGCTGTGAGGGACCTCTCAAGAGTACTGAAGAGCAATGGCATCAGGCTAGAGACTAAGGTGCGACTGATCCAGGCTATAGTCTTTGCAATTACATGCTATGCGTCAGAGAGTTGGACAGTGAATAGGGATGATAGAAAGAGAATTGATGCCTTTGAGCTGTGGTGCTGGAGAAGAGTGTTGAATATACCATGGACTGCTAGGAAAACAAACAGGTTTGTCCTAGAGAAGGTAAAGCCAGAATGCTCCTTGGAGTCAAGGATTCTGAAGCTTCATCTGACATACTTTGGGCATGTTGCAAGGAGTGACTGGTCCTTGGAGAGGGACATCATGTTTGGCAGAGTAGAGGGATGGTGCAGGAGAGGAAGACCTTCGATGAGATGGATCGATTCTGTGAGTGGAGTGGTGAGATGAGTGCTTTTGAGATGGCTAGTTTGGCACAGGATAGAACGGCATTTAGGGCTCTTGTCCATAGGATCTTTATGAGTCGCTAGCGACTGGAAGGCACGTAACAACAACAACAAAATGAAAAATTTTATTTCTCTAAATACATCATTAAGATGGGAACAAGATAACAAAACAACAAAACTATAGAGTAGAAGAAATTAGTTTCTATTTTTGGCAATATTTCCTCACAAGACTGTATAGAGTCTTAGAACAAGTAGAAAAATGATCAATAAAAAACTAATATCATAGAAAAATTAGGAAAAGACTTGAAGCACACTTCACCAGAAAATATTATCACAATAGTCAATAAACGAGGAAATGAGGCTAACCCTAATTATTGATTAGTCCAAGTTCAGTTAAAACCACAGGGATATGTTCTAGCACTAGTATTTCTAAACCAGGTTAAGGTAGCTTAGTCCATTAGGATTTTTGCTGTCAATACAAAGGGCACAACTCTCTAGTGGTCTGGCTGGTGAGCAACTTTCCAGGGAGAAAATGAGCAATCGCCTCCCATAGAATAAAACATGTTCTACTTATGGACTGTAGTTTTCTCATGCGTGTTGTTGTTTTGTGCCATCAAATCGATAAGTATATGTTTTCATCCTTTATATTGAAAACGAAAATTTATTATTGGTTATTAAGACCTGAACATGAATTTATATGTAAGCATATGACTGAAAATTATAACTAACTGAAATTATATGATTAACAGAAAACTATAACAAGAGTATGATGTGCCAGGGGTAACTAAGCTTTTTATAAGATGTCTAAGAAATGAAAATAATGATCCAGAAACAGTTTAGATACTTCATGCCAAAAATCTAAATCAAAGCTATAGAAGTATATAAATTGGGTTTGTTGGTTGCTTAAAATGAATAAATTAGATAATGTTATATTTAATTTCTATAATAAGAATTTTTAATTATAACAGTAAAATTCTAGTGCTTTATTAGTTTTCTATTATTGCTTAACAATATATCACAAATATAGAAGCTTGAAACAGCACAAATATATTTTCATAGTCTAAAAATATAAAAGTTGGGCCAAGAATCCAGGAGTAGGATAATTGAGTTATCTTCTGTGGCTCTCAATAGACTGAAATAAAAGTGTTGAGCATGATCACACCAGAGGTTCTAGAGTGTTCTATCAAGCCTTTGGTTAATATTGAACTGTCTTGAGTCTACCAGTAGCTCAGACAGGAAAAGATAGGCTCCTGGGAAATATTTGCAGCCTCTGAAACCAGATGAAGGCTTGCCATAAGTCAGAATCAACTCAGTGGCAGTGGGTTTGGTGGGTTAATGCCTAGGATGTTGATCTTTATGTGTTTAATTTCATTTTTTACAACTTCCAGTTTTCCTAGATTCAGACTTCTACATTCCATGATTCAGCTATTAAGTTATTTTTGCAACTGTTCATTTTGGTTTGGGTTGTGCCACATAGTCAATGAAAGTCCTTCATTAAGTTAGGCTCTATGGTAGTTTTGTGGTAAGCAGTTGCTTTGCCAAACCCAAGGCCAGTGGTTTAAATCCACCAGCTACTCTGGAAGAAAAATGGGCATTCTCCCTACCATACCATTTCAGCTTCCGAAAACCTGCTCGAGGTTCAGCTAAGAGTTGGTTTAAATTAACAGCACATAACTACAACAATAACTACTTTGATGAGACAGCCTTTCCCTAAACTTAGTTTTAATATCTTTTAACCTGAGGGTCTCAGCTTCTAGTACTACATCAGAATGTTATTCCATTATTTGTAGTGTTTTTAAGATCTCATTATTTCTAAAGTGAAAGGCCAGTCCTACTTCTTAGTCTGTAAGATTCACTGAAACTTTTCTATCATGGTGACCTTGCTATTTTAAAAATATTGATGCAGTTCCAGCATCACAACAACATGCAAACCACCAAGGAACTACAAACTGATAGATGAGGAGTGGACTGACTTAATTGTACCTGATAATGACAAATGAGCTCAAAGGCATCAATTCTTCTGCCACTCCTATTCATTGTCTAGCTCTCAGATGCATAGCAAGTGATCAAAATGAGATGTACTTAGTCCTCAAACTGATCTCTTTACACCTCAATAATTTGGAGAGGTCTCTAACTGCAGACTTTCCCAATGCAATAAATACATCTACTGATTTCCTGACTCCTGGTACCTAGGGTGTTAACTGTGTAAGATGAAATTGTTGACAATTTCAATACTTTCTCCATCATGATGTTTCCTATCAATCCGGTGGTAAAAATCTTTGTTTTCTTGACACAGAGATGCAATTTTGAAGGCTGAATTCCTTGATCTTCTGCAACAAATGCTTCAAGTCTTCCTCTCTTTCAGTAAGCAAGGTTGTATCATCTTCATAATGCAGATTATTAATTAGTCTCCTTCTGATCCTGATGCCATATTCCTCTTCATAAGGTCCAACTTCATGAGTAATTTTCTCAGCATACATATTGAAGAGATTGAGATTGTTAATAACTTTAGTTTTCTTGGCTCCACAATAAACATTCTTGGTACCAGCAGCCAGGAAATCAAAAGTTGAAGTGCATTGGGAAAGTCTGCTGTCAGGGACATCTCCAGCGTACTGAAGAGCAGTGATGTCAGTCTGGAGACTAAGGTGCATCTGATAGAAGCCAAGATCTTCAGAATTACATGCTAAGCATCAGAAAGTCAGTCAGTGACTAGGTATGATAGGAGAATTGATGCCTTTGAGCTGTGGTGCTGGAGAAGAGTATTGAATATACCAGGGACTGCTAGAAGAATAAACAGGTTTGTCTTGGAGAGGGTGAAACCAGACTGCTCCTTGGAGGTAAGGATTCTAAAGCTCTGTCTGACATACTTTGGGCATGTTACAAGGAGGGACCAGTCTTGGAGAAGGACATTATGCTTGAGAGGGTGGAGGGATAGAGCAGGAGAGGAAAACTCTTAATGAGATGGATTGACTCAGTGACCACGGTAATGGGGGGTGGATGTATCAGGGACAGTAAGATTGGCTTAGGATAGAGCAGGATTCAGAGCTTTTGTACATAGGGTCACTATGAGTCTCAGGTGTCTTGATGGCACATAATACAAAACAACAACATATTGACTAGATACAGAGAGAGAAGATGACTCTGAAATACTCTCTTTTTAATTTTAAATAATGTAGTGTTTCCTTGGTGTGTTCACATAACAGCCTCCTGGTCTCGGTATAGGTTTTGCACGAACACAATAAAATGCTCTTAGACTTCTATTCTTCTCAACGTCAGCCACATTTGTTATGATCCACATAGTTAAATATTATTTGATAGTCAATAAAGCACACATAGATATTTTTCTGGAATTCTTTACTTTCAGCCAGAATCCATCTTATATCAGCAATGATATTCTTGGTGCCACAGCCTATTCCAAATCCCTCTTTAACTTCTGGCAGTTCCTTATCTATGTACTGTTCTAGCCATTTTTGAATGATCCTCAGCAGTATTTTGCTTGCATGTGATACCAATTATATTGTTCAATGGTTTCCACATTCTGTTGGATCATCTTTCTTGGTAATGGAAACAAATATGGAACGCTTCCAATCTGTTGGTCAGATAGCTGTCTTACACATTTCCTGGCAAAGACTGGTGAGCACTTCCAGGGCTGCATCTGTTAACTGAAACAAGTCAATTGGTATTTCACTGATTCCTGGGGCCTTAATTTTTTGTCAATGTCTTCAATGCAGCTTCTACTTCATCCTTCATTACAATTGGCTCCTGCTTATATGGTACTTCCTGAATTTTTTTTTGTATCAATTAGTTATTTTTGGTTCAGTGATTCTGTGTATTCCCTCCATCTTCTTTTGATGCTTTCCGGGTCATTTAATATACTCATAGCATTTTTCAATATTGCAACTTGAGGTTTAAATTTGTTTTTCAGTTCTCTCAGCCTGAGAAATGTAGATTGAGTTCTTCCCTTTTCATTGTACATTCCAGTTCTCTGCATTCCATTCTAATACTTTGTTCTCTAGAACTGCCCTTTAAAATCTTCTGCTCAGCTAATTTACTTTGGCATATTTTCCCTTTGTTTTGGCTTCTCAACACTCTAATTCAATTTTTAGGATCTTCTCTGATATAAATTTCAATTTTTCTTTCTCTTCTGTCTTTATAATGACCTCTTATTTTCTTCATGGATGATATCTTTGACATCACTGCACAAATAATCTGGTCTCTGATCATTTGTGTTCAATGACTCAAACCGATTCCTAAGATGATCTTGATATTCAGATGGAATAGATTCAAGATCATATCTTGTTTCTTATGGATTTATTTTCATTTTCTTTGGCCTCAATTTGAACCTGCACATGAGTAAATGTTGATCTGACCCATAGTCCCTCCAGCAGGTTTTCTGAGGCGAAGATGGCATTGTAGGGGATTGCCCATTCTTCTCCCACAGAGTAGCTTGTGGATTCGAACTCTGAGCTGTGGAGTTGGAGAAGACCACTGAACATCCCATTGACTGCCAAAAGGGCAAACAAATATGACTTGGAGAAGGTGCAGCCAGAGTTCTCTTTAGAGGTTCTTTGGGCATGTTGGTAGGACAGGCTATCCTTGGAGAAGGAAACAATGCCTGAAAGGGAAAAGGGTCCGTGAAGAAGAGAAAGACCTTTGACCAGGTGGATTGACACTGTGACTGCTGTAATGGACTTTAAAGTCAGGAAGTGTGAGGATGGCACAGGATAGGACAGGGTTTAGATTTGTTCATAGGCTTGCTAGGAGTCGTACTCAACTCAATGGCATCTAACGAGAATAACAAAAGTAATGACATATCATTATGGATGCTGACAGCCACATCTTTCTTCCATGGAGCATTTGGTCAATTGGAATAGCAAACCTTTCGATTCATTTCTGAGCTCTTAACTATTGAGTCACCAGAGCTCATATATAAGTTATATACATTAAAAATCACTTAAAGTCACATTCTTTTATAACATTAATATGAAAAAGAAATTTGAGACATATATTTTAAGTAAGGAAGGGAATAAGGAACAACTGTAATGGATGATTTTTTTAAATTGTAGAAACTTAAAAGACAAGTTAACAGCTTCAGCTTGCTTGGCTCCATGATAAACACTTTTGGTACCAGCAGCCAGGAAATCAAAAGAAGAATTACATTGTGAAAATATGCTGTTAGGGACCTCTCCAGAGTACTGGAGACTAAAGTGTACCTAATCAAGGTGATAGTCTTTGCTACACATCAGAAAGCTGGACAATACCAAAGATGACTGAAGAAGAATTGATACCTTAGAGTTGTAGTACTGGAGAAGAGTAAAATATACCATCGAATTCTAGAAGAACAAACAGGTCCATCCTGGAGAGAACAAAACCAGGCTGTTCCTTGGAGGCAAGGATTCTGCATCTCCATCTGAAATACTTTGGAAAATATTGCAAGGAGGGACCAGTCCTTGGAGAGGTACAGTATGTTCGGGAGGGTGGAGGGAAGTGCAAGAGAGGAACACTTTGGATGAGATGGATTGCATCAATGGTAAGAGTGATATGGGTAGATGTATCAAAGACAATGAGGTTGGTTCAAGATAGAACAGTGTTCAGAGCTATTGTAAATAAGATCTGTGTGAGTTGCAAGCTACTCAGTGACACATAACAGCAACAAAGGAGAAGTAAACAAAATGATTGACACAACTGCTACATGGTCTTAAGCATGGTGGGAATTGTGACGATGGTGCAGAATCAGAATGGGTTTCAATCTGTTGTTTATAAGGTTACTATGAATCTGTGTCATTTTGATGGTACCTCACAACAATATCATTAGTATCATATAGTAATAGCATAGTATAGAATAACTAAAATAATATACAGTTTTGAAATAGAACCATTTCGAGTATCAATTTTTAAATGTTTTATCCTAAATTACTCATTTGAAAAGAAATAACTCCTATAAAGATGTTAGTATATTTATCTAATATTTTACAAAAAACTTAACTGTAATAAATAATTTGTAATTGATAGGAATGTCTCTAGAAACTCTATAAACTTTGATAAATATTGATAGCTAAAGAAAGGTTTAAGTCCTTCTGTTCATAGCATTGCTATGAGTCATGCTTTACTCGAAGGCAATCCACAACAACAATTGATAGGAAGAATTATTTTATAAGTGATATAACTTCAGTTCACAGTGTCATCTAACATGTTCAGTAAATATGAGTTTAAATAGTCTTCAGCATGTCTAAATGAACTATCAAAATTTTCTTCCCTGTAATTACTGTATTACTATTCATGGTATCCTCCTCTTCCTCTCAGTCCCTAATAATAGAAAGCTCAGAGTCATCTTCAATGCCCTTCTTTACCTTATCCCTAGAAGGGAGTCACTGTTATATCCTTCCTCTCATTTGCTAAACAAGCATTCATCAAGGGTATGCTCTCTAAAGGTACCAAGCTGGGAACAAAAACTACTACCATGTATAAGTAATAATATCAGCTTCAAGAACCTCACGATGCAGTGCTTTTTTCATTTTTAAAAAAAACATTCATCAATATTACACTTGATTTTTGTCAAAAGCTTGTAACTAGTTGTCTTGCTTCTAAAGTCTTTTTATATCCAATTCATTGTGCAGGCTGCCAGATTCATTCATTTATTCAAGGGTATCTCTATTAGAAACTTGTCTAAATGTTGGAAATTTTAGCACTTGACAGAGAGTTAAAGACTTTACCTTGAGAAATTATCTTTTCTTGTGTGATACTTAGTTTAATAGAATCTCATACAATATCTGAGAATAAGCATTCTAAGATTACATACATTTCATTATGTCAGTCTCAACTTCCATTTGTTGTTGTTCTTGTTGTTATGTGCCGTCGAGTCGCTTGCCACTCATAGTGACCCTATGTACAGCAGCCCTAAACTCTTCTCTGTCCTATGCCAATCGCACTGTCTCTGACACTCCCATTCCGATTACCCTTTACCCCAGTCACTGAATCAATCCACCTCATAGAAGGCCTTCCCCACCTGCGCTGTCCCTCCACCCTCCCAAGCATGATGTCCTTCTCCAAGGACCAGTCTCTCCTCGCAACACGTCCAAAGTATGTTAGATGGAGCCCCAGAATCCTAGCCTCCAAGGAGCCACCCGTTTTAACCCTTTCCAGGATGAATCTGTTTGTTTTCCTAGCAGTCCATGGTACTCTCAATACTCTTCTCCAGCACCACAGCTCAAAGGCATCACTTCTCCTTCTGTCCTCCCTGGTTATTGTCCAACTCTCTGATGCATAACAAGTGATAGCAAAGACCATGGCCTGTATCAGATGCACACTTCTTTTTTTATGTACTGTGGCTTAGGTGAAAGTTTACAGAGCAAATACAAAATTTAACATACATTTTTTTTTTGTGACATTGGCTTTAGTGCTCTCAATGTAACAGTGCTCTTCTGCTTGCTTCCTTTTTACTTGTTAAGTGCCATCAATTCATTGATAAGATCTGAACTTCGCCCTATCCTGTGCCATCCTCACAATATGTATTATGCTCAAGCACATTATTGTAGTTAACTGAAAACACACTATTGTAGTTACTGAACCAATTCATCTTCTTACAGATCTTCCTCTCTTTTATTGGCCCTTCATCTTTCTAAACATTGTATCCTTTTCCAAGGACCAGCCTTTTCTAACCGCATTCCCATATGTGAGGCAAAGCTTTGCCATCCTTGTCTCCAAAGAACACACTGATTGCAATTTCTCCGAAACATTTGTTCTCTTGGCATCCACAAGGTATTAAGTACTTTTCTTAAATAGCACAACTCAAAGAAATAGATTGGTTTTTCTATAATTCTCATTTCACTTCAGCTCTCAGATACATAGCAGGTAATAGAAAATAACATGTTTTGAATCAGGTACACCTTCATCTTTGCACTGAAACCTTAGAGAAGTGTTAGCAGATTTATGTTTTGATTTTCACAGTTGCTGCTAAATGTTTTGGTTGTGAGTTCAAGAAAAATGAAATGGTTGACAACTTAACTGTTTTCTCCACATATCATGATACTAGCTATTGTCCAGTGCTGAAGTTTTTTGTTTTCTTGATGCTAAGATATGATCCATATATAAGGCTGCAGTCTTTGATCTTTTGTAGCAATGTTTCATATCCTCTTCATTTTCAGGAAGAAATACAGGTTGTTGGTGAGTCTTCCTCAGATTGTGATGCTATATTCTCCCTCATAAAATCCAGATTCCTGAATTATTTGCTTAGCACACAGTTTGAACAAGTATGGAGAAAGCATACAACCCTGATGTGTACCTTTCTTGACATTTTTTAAACTAGATCTTTTTTATGTATTATGTTTTACCATTTTTAAAAAATGATGTTTATACTGTTTTGAGGGACCTCTGGTGGCCTAGAAGTAGGGAACTGTGCTGCCTGAGGTTTGAATCAACAAGTTGCTCTGCAGAAGAAAGATAGGAATTTTCCTCCCATGTGACTTATTTCATCTGAAAACCTGCTGGAGGGTCAGCTATGGGTCTGTTCTCACTCAACAGTACAAAACCACTACTATACACTGTTTTGAGATGTTACTTTTCTCCAATCTGTTAAGGATATGTATTATCCTAAGAGAATTTTCTTGCAACTCTTTATTTCTATCCTAAAGCCAATCTGTAAGTATTTATATGCTATTACGAGTATATTATTCCATGATTCCAGGGCAGGGTTCAGATCTGTTGTTCATATGAGTACTACTCACAATGAGTCATACACAACTCAATGGCACCCAATAACAACATTCCAGTATTCCAAAGAGAATCATGATTCATTCAGAGGAAAGAGGGTACTTGAAGTATATCTTCCTTAGTGAAGGTGGAAATTGATTTCTTCTCTTCTTTAAAAAACATCTAACTGCAAAAGGCTTTAATATTGAAAATATTGCTGTGCCAGAAATCTCTTTAAGGCACATGAGAAGGATCATTTAAAGGTCTGAATATCATCTTGATTCACCGCTTTTCATGAACGTTCTTCTTTTTCTCCTTAATATTTTCACTCTAATATAGTTATTTGTATGGGGTGGAGGAAGGAGCATGTATTGCAATCAGTTTCTTTTTAATTCCCCATTATTTATACCTTTTAATATAATAAGGAATTTCCTGAATACTGAGCTAAAGTAAAATGAATAGCCTAAGATTTCTTCCTTCTTTTAAAATGTGAGTCAATAATTTCTGCCAAGAATCAAACTCTTTTCAAAACAGGATAACTGGAGATAATAATGTAAAGGCAATAATGCCTAAGTATTCAGAAAGAAAACACACATCTAGAATTTCTTTCCCTAAAAGACTAAGTAAAATTCAAGGAGAAGGGGAAAAAATATTAGATGTTTACCTCATTCTTTTCAGCAAAATATATTCTAAGTCAAAGATTTAAACTATTAAGAGTAAGACCATAAAAATGCACCAGTAAGTAATATGGGAAAATTTCTACATAGAATCTTGTAAAGTTCTCATTCTATGGCACAAACTCAGATGTCATAAAGGAACTCGAGTAGATCACATGACTATGCTTAGTTGAAATAGACACTGGAAAATAAGTGTTGATCACAGAAGTGCATATTTTAAAGACTATCATAAGCCAATAAATATTCATTTATCTAGGTCAGTGTATCACTATCTTGAAACAAAGCAAGATTCATTAGCAATAAAATGATCAGGAAGATATTAATAACTAAAAAATTAGACACAATCAGTACCCTTCCCTGCATTATCTTTAAATCTTGCTATAGTATTGTTTCATTTTTATTTTCTATTTTATTTTGTTGCTGTTATGTGGCATCGAATTACTTGCAATTCAAAGTGGCCTTACACACAATAGCTCTGAACCTCACCCTATCCTGAACTAGTTATATTGTTTCCAATGCACCTATACCCATAACCCCAATTGTGTCAATTCATCTCATCTGAGATCTTCCTCTCCCAAGCATGATATCCTCCAAGGACTGGCTCCACCTGGCAACATGCTCAAGTACGTGAAATAGAGCCTCAAAATTCTTGCCTCCAAGGAGCAGGTTGGTTTCATCCCCTCCAGGACAGACCTTATTGTTCTCTTGGTGGTCCATGTTATGTTCAGTACTCTTCTACAGCATCACAACTCAAAGGTATTGATTCTTCTTCTGTTATCTTTAGTTATTGTCCAGTTTTCTGATGTGTAGCAAGTAAGTGTGAAGACCATGGCTTGAATCAGGAATGCCTTAGTCTCTAGATGAACATTGTTGCTCTTTAACACTTTGGAGAGGCCTTGATAGTAGATTTTCCTAATTCATCTTTTAATTTCCTGACTCTTGGCACAAAGAGTGTTAATTATGGAGTTGAGCAAGCTGTAAATTGTTAACAATTTCTTTCTCTTCTCCATCTATCACGGTGCTACAATTGGCCCAGTGGTGAGAATCTTTGTCTTCTTAAGGTTAAACTTCAATTCATAATTGAAGACTACAGATTTTGACCTTCTGCAGCAAACACAGGAAGCAGGTCCTCCTCAGTTTCAGCAAGCAAGTTTGTGTCATCTGTATAATGCTGGCTGTTGATGACCCTTTCTCCAATCCTGACACTGCATTTCTCCCTATATAAAGTCTTTTTTAACTACATAATTAAAAGGAATGGTTGATAATAAAACAAGAAATATAAGAGCTTTAGTACTATGGAGATTAAGATTTATACAGGATCTTTGTAAGTAAGTAGTTTACAAGCATTGCTAATCTACTGTGCAATAATAAATTAGTTTTTTTTATTTCTTGTAAAAATCTTTTTATGAAATTGTGATTTGAATGAAAGTTTACAAAACATATCCCATCAAGTGAAGTTCATTTTTAAGAAGGATATTTGCAATGAATAAATCATTGATCCCACAAAATTCTGTCATTTGGTTTCCAAGCTTCACTTGTTTCAGCAAGACCACCTTTTCTAACTACCTGTCCTTTTTTATTTCTAATTTTTTTATTCCAATCATTAATTATTATTAATCCATCTTGGTTGAATGGTCATTCAAATTCAGATTACAAAAATTGGTAGAAGTATTCAATTTCTTCATATCTGTTTTTTTGTGGTTTGAAGTGTATATGAATAAACAGTTACACTAACAGGTCTTTTGTAAATGAATATAGCAAGTATCCTATCACTTACAGCATTGTACTTCAGTATAGACCTTGAATTGCACGACTCCTCTTCAATTTTTCATTCTGGACATGATAGATAATATAATATAATTTATATAATTTAATAATATAATTTCCTTATTACAAATGGCCAATACCAATTCATATCAGCTCACTAATGCCTAGGAATCCTGTCTTTATGCATTCCACTTCATTTTTAACAACTTCTAATTTCCTAGGTTTATTCTTGTTACATTAGTTCCACATCCCAGTTATAAATGGATGCTTGCAGCTGTTTCATTTCATTTTCAGTCTTGGCACATTAGCAAGTAAAGGCCCTTCACTGAATGAGACCTTTATTCCATGTATATCCTCAAGGTAGACTCTACTTTGATTCTCCTGTTCATCTGACAGACTTGCATGTTGTTGTAATGCTAGATGTTATACCACCAGTACTTTAAATACCCTGGTATATAGGGTTCAGTGGTGCTTCCAGATTAAAATAGACTAAAGAGCAGGACTAGCAATCCTTTTATGAAGTAACAGGCCCACAAAAAGCGTATAAAAAGATCCTATAAATAACATCAGAAAATGTAAATTTTTTTAATGTAACAGTTACCTACCTTATCCTGTGATGATTGCGTGCTTCTGCTTATACTTGATAGCATATTTATGCCATAGCTTTGCTGTTCTTGTTTTGTCAAATCACCTATGATTAACAGTGACCTATGAGCAGTGGATTTATACCCTGCCCTATCCTTTGCCGTCTTGACCACCTCTGACAGACACACTCAATCCTACCATTACAGTCACTTTGTAAATACATCTTGAGAGTCTTCAACTCCTTCCCTGATCCTCTACCTTTGCAAGTATGATATACTTTTTCAATAACTGGCTGCTACTAATAACATGCCAAAAGTATGTGGGATAAAGTTTCCCTTTCCTTACCTCTGAATAGCACCTTGATGTACCTTTTCTGAGACATATTTGATTTGATTGTCATATTGACAGTCAGTGAGATAGTCAGCACTCTTCTCCAAACATCAGAATTCAAATGCATTTATTCTTCTTCTATCATCTTTATTCAGTGTCCAACTTTTAGCTGTATAGAAAATAATGGAAAATATTATGGTTTGAATCAAGTGTAGCCTAGTCTTAAAATACATACTTTCCCTTCAGCACTTTTTGGGATCCCTAACAGCAGATTTTTCCAATGCAATACATCTTTTTCTTTCTTGGCTGCTGGTGCCAAGATGTTGGTTGTACATCCAAGTAAGATGAGATAACTGACAATTTCTATCTTCTTTATCAATCATGATGTTGCCTATTGGCCTGGTGGTGAGGATTTTTGTTTTCTTGATGTTGAATTGTAAGCCCGTATTGAAGACTGTAGTATTTAATCCTCTGCAGCAAACATTTCAAGTCCTCATCTTCAATGAGCAATGTATTATCATCTGAATAATGTAAGTTGTTGATGAGTCTTCCTCAGATCCAGATCCCACATTCTTCTTCATATAGTTCATCTTCTTGAATGATTTGTTCTGCATATAGATTGAATAGGTAAGGAGAAAGGACACAATCTTGATTTATACCTTTCCTGATTTTAAGCTAGGCTGTGTTCCCTTGCTCTTTTTGTCCAACAGCTTCTTGGTCTATGTATAGGTTTTGCATGAACACGATTAAGTGTTCTGAGATTCCAATTCTCAATGTCCAACATAGTTTGTTATGATCCATAGAGTCAAAAACTTTTGCATAGTCAATAAAACACAAAAAGACATCTTTTTCATATTCTCTGCTTACAACTGAAATCCATTTGTCATTAGCAATGGCATGCATCTCTTGTGCTGTAGCTTCTTCTAAATCCAGCCTGAATTTCTGGCAGTTCTCTGTTGATGTGCTATTCTACCTATTGTAAAAATAATCTTCAGTAAGATTAGTTACTTTCATGTGAGCTAATAATATTGGTTGGTAATTTCCACACTGTGTGGTAATTAATCGAGGCCTCCAAAATTTGTCTCAATTTTCCGTTTGATGATTTTTATGGTGTTAGGACTTACACCTAGGTCACTGATGCATCTTGAGTTTGTTTTAACATATAGTGTGGACTGTAGGTCTTGCTTCAGTTTTATGCAAATAGATATCCAGTTTTTCCAGAACTGCTTGTTAAAGAGGTTATCTTTTCCCATTTAATGAATTTCATTTCTTTATCAAGGATCAGCTGTCAATAGATGGGTGACTGTATTTCTGGATTCTCAATTCTATTAAAACAGATCAAACACTACAACCTTCAATATGGATTTGATCTTAATGTCAAGTAAACAAAAATTCTCCCCACTGGACCAGTAGGTAACATCTTGACAGATGAAGAAAATATTGGAACAGTCAATAACTTCATTCTACTTGGATGCACACTCAAAATATACTTGGTACCAGCAGTCAGGCAATCAGGAGACATATTGCACTGGGAAAGTGTACAGTCAGGGACTTTTCAAAATTACTAAGGAACAATTGTGTTTTTAGTTTGAATAACAAGGTACACCTGATTCAGATGCTAGTCTTTTCAGTCAGTTGTGTTTCTGAGAGCTGGACAATGAATAAGGATGACAGAAGAAAAATTGATGTCTTTGAACTGTGGTGTTGGAGAAAAGTAATGAACGTCTTTGGCCTGCTATAAAAATAAATAGAGTGACTTTGAATTAATAGGCTGAGTAGGTGGGGTGAAGTTGTTGTGTTGGGACTGAGAAAGGAAAGTGCACTCAGCTGTAATGTTTAAAAGAGTTAAGACTTTTGAATCTTCACTGGTAAAACATATGAGTTCATTGCTAGGACTGTTATGGTACAGGATGGCAACAGAGAAAATGTATACTGGAGCCTAAGCAGAATCCTCATCAAGGATGTGTTCACCAAAGACTTTAAGCCATGCTGCAAACAACAGCAGAAAAATGATGAAATCTGCCAAAGCATCTACAACATGGAAATGAATAGAAAAATCAGCTTCCTAATGTGAAAGAATAAGGTGGATGGATGACCGAGCTACTAAGACAGTTTGTGTCTATATTTTCTTTCTTGAATCCATATTCTCTTTTCTCTACAATAAACTCACTCACACATGTGCAAAAAGACCTGCATATATGTAGATAATCCCACTAGTCATCAATGGACATTCTCTTTTATTAAAGTAAAAAATAAACTGAGTCAAAAAGTAGTCTAGGAACAATGAGTAAGTATTTTAACACAGTAAAATATATCTACTGCTTCTTACCCAATTTTGTGAAACTCAAAATATTATTGGAAAATCATCTGTTATACATTACAGAATTCCTCTCATCCTGAACCATTAGGAAAAGTAAAGAAGAAACATGTATGTGGAGTAAATTCTACTTTGAAACATGACCCTCCCTTAAAAAAAAGAACAAACTGATACAACTTAGAGAAAGTGCAGTCAGCAGGTTCTTTGGAGGCAAGGATGGTGAAGCTTCTTTTTGCATACTTTTGACATGTTGCTAGGAGAGGCTATTCTTCGGAGAAGGGCATCATGCTTAGAAAGGTGGGGGATGGTGAAGGAGAAGAAGATCTTCAACTATGTGAGTTGACACTATGATTGCAACAATAAGTTCATCTCAAATATATCAGAGATTGTGAGGTTGGCATAGGATAGGACAGGGTTCAGATGTGTTGTTCACTGAGTCACTATTTGTCGTTCATTGATATACTCAACAGTTTGGCACCTAACAACAACATCAACAATTCTACTCTACTGTATGTCTGTCTCTGTATTAACTTCAAGCTGTTTTGATTACTATTGCTGTGAGATTATTGGTAAGACCTCTTATATTGTTTTTCTTCTTCAGTAGTGTTTGTTTATCCCGAGTATCTCTATTTGCCATATAAAATTGGTATTATATTTTCCATCTCTTTGAAAACTGATGATAGTATCTACATTGGTTTCTTGGATCTACAATTAACACACTTGGCATCAGCAGTCAGGATATAAGGACATGCATTGCACTTGGAAAATCTGCAGTTAGGGACCTCTCCAAATTATTGAGGAGTAATGATGTCAGTTTGAGGACTTAGGTGCATCTGAGTCAGGCCATGATCTTCCCAATTAGTTGTTATGCATCTGAGAGCCAGAGAATGAGTAAGGATGACAGGAAAAGAATCTATATCTTTGAGCTGTGCTGTTGGAGAAGAGCACTGAACATCTCATGAGCACCAAGAGAACCAACAGTCATATCTTGGAGATGGTGCAGCTGGAGTGCTCTTTCAAGACAAGTATGATGAGGCTTCACCTCACATACTTAGGGCATGTCACTAGGAGGTGCTATTCCTTGGAGAAGGATGCTGGGAAGGGTGGAGGGTCAGTGAAGGAGAGAAAGTCTCTCAACTAGGTAGATTCCCACGGTGTCTGCTGCAATGGGCTTTTGTGTGTTAGGAAGTGTGAGGATGGCACAGGATAGAAAAGGGTTCAGATCTTTGTTCATAGGGTTGTTATGAGTGGTACTCGACTAGATAGCATCTAACAACAGTTTAAATTGGTTATTGAATAGTTTTAAACAGTTACTGAAAATATTTATCTAGTGACTATAAGATGAAAGAAAACACTAATAATTTATTACAATAAAGTATAATTAAATCAACTTAAAAAGAAATAATTCTATTAAGGAGAAAAATATTTTAAAGAAAATAAGATACTTTTAAATTTCTGAACTTTAATAAAACTCAGAATATTCATCCCTATCAGATGAACATTATCATATTAAGTCATTTTAGATAAATGATATAGAGAAGGAAATATAAGTTAACATAACCATAGTCTTCCAATAGTTATTTAATTAAATTAGTTTATTGTTATAAGTATTTCATTTCTAATAATATTTTAAAAATCTTGTTTTTATTTTTTGTATAATCAAAGAATGAATATTACATAAACAGTATATTGTCTGGAATCCAAAGACTTGGGCAATAAGAACATCAATATAAAATGCATTTAAGAAACTGCAATCAAAAATCATCTGATGCTTTGGCCAATGCCAACTCTGACTGTACAATTTTTTAATAAGTCAGACTATGTCAATAAATCATAAGGTTTTAGCTGACTAGGAAAAAATATGGTACTGTATCTATTTTTTAACATTG
>NW_006399793.1:215652-216742 GCF_000299155.1 Elephantulus edwardii
ATTATATATTATATATTAACTGCATGGTTCAAAATTGGGAAGGGCATATACCAGATATGTGTCCTACTCCATATCTTTTCAACCTGTATGCAGAACAGATTATCCAAGTGGCTGGGCTTTATGAGGAGGAATGTGAAGTCAAGATTGGTGGAAGGTCTATCAACAATCTGCGATGTGCAGATGACACAACTCTGCTTGCTAAAACTGAGAAGGACCTGAAGTGCTTGCTGCAGAGGGTCAAGGACTGCAACCTCCAATATGGATTGAGGCTCAATGTCAAGAAGACAAAGATTCTCACCACTGGCTCAACTGGCAGCATCAGGATGCATGGTGAAGAGATTGAGACTGTTCACAGCTTTAGTTTGCCTGGCTCCATAGTCAACATTCTTGGCACCAGTAGCCAGGAAATTAAAAGATGTATTGCCATGGGAAAGTCTGCTGTTAGGGACTTCTCCAAAGTACTGAAAAGCAATGGTGTTTCTCTGGAGACTAAGGTGCATCTGATAAAGGCCATGGTCTTTGCTATCACTTGTTATGCATCAGAGAGTTGGACAATGACTAAGGAGGATAGAAGGAGAATTGATGTCTTTGAGCTGTGGTGCTGGAGAAGAGTATTGAGGGTACTATGGACTGCTAGGAAAACAAACAGACTAATCCTGGAAAGGGTCAAACTGGGCGGCTCCTTGGAGAGAAGGAGGATTTGAGGCTCCATGTAACATACTTTGGACACGTTGTAAGGAGGGACCGGTCCTTGGAAAAGGACATCATGCTTGGTAGGGTGGAGGGACAGCGCAGGAGGGGAAAGCCTTCTATGAGGTGGATTGATTCAGTGACTGGGGTAATCGGAATGGGTGTATCAGAGGCGGTGTGATTGACACAGGACAGAGCAGAGTTTAGGGCTGTTGTACATAGAGTCAGTATGAGTCACAAGGGACTCGACGGCACATAACAACAACAACAACATTATATATATTATACATTATACATTGTATATATTGCATATTATATATATTTATTCTCAATAGAAACTATATTTATTAATACATAGAATATATTTATGCTAAATAACAATGTGCAAAATCAACTCTAA
>NW_006399793.1:217102-267162 GCF_000299155.1 Elephantulus edwardii
AAAAATACAGGTAAATAATTTTATAATTTTTTAAATTTTCAGATGGTAGCAAAAACATATTTTAAAAATATGTTTAGATTTTAGGCTACTTTTAGCATTCTTAGAAATTTCACTCACCATTACTCTTTAATAAACTTGGTTTCAATTTTTATTGAGCCTTGCCTTTATTATTATTTCACAAATCTATTTCTTAAAAAAATAGTACTTTATTTCTTGCTCCATTCAGGAACTCTGGTTGAAGTTGAAGTTCCTATCTGCTATGGCAATAAGAAAGGATTTTACATCCAATGGCCTGTATCACTTTCATTTATCATAGCTATGTGTGACACTGAGACATTGCAAGGCATCAATGGATAGGGTATGTTACCCTTCTACAGATTAACTGAGAACAATAGATAAGAAGTACAATCCACCAATCCTAGTGTTTTAGTTAGTATATTTTATCTCTTGTTGCCATTGAGTCAGAATCTGCTCATAGCTAAACTCAGTGGTTTTTGAAGACTATAAATCAGTCAGTTGAAAACTGCTCATTTTTCGCCTCAGAAACCACTGGTGAGACTCATTGTGACATTATGTACAGTATTTCTGAACCCTGTCCTATCTTGAGTAATTCTTACCTTCTCTGACACACCTACCCTACTACCCCAGTCACTTTATCAGTCCACCTCATGCAGGGTCTTCCTTTCCTGTGCTGTCCCTCCACCCATCCAAGCATGATGTCCTTCTCCAAGGACTGGTCCCTCCCGGTAGCATGCTCAAAGTATATGCCACAGAGCTTCATAACTCTTGCCTCCGAGGAGCAACTTGAGGTTTTATCCTTTCCAGGACAAACTTGTTTGCTTTCTTGACCATCCATGGAATATTTAATACTCTTCTTCAGCACCGCAACCCAAAAGCATTGACCTTCTTCTGTCATCTTAAGTCATTGTCCAGCTCTTAGACCTGCTCATTCTCTTGGAGGTCCAAGGTATGTTAGTACTCTACTCTAGCATCACAACTCAAAGACATCAATTTTTCCTCTGTCATCCTTAGTCATTGTCCAGATCTCTGATCCATAGCAAGTAATTACAAAAATCATGGCTTGGATTAGGTGCAACTTAGTCTCTAGAATGACATTATTGCTCTTCAGTACTCTGGAGAGGTCCCTCGTAGTAGATTTCCCCCATGCAATGAGTCTGATTTCTTGACTGCTGGTACTAAGAATATTGATTGTGGAACCAAGAAATTGTTAACATCTCCATCTCTTCTGTGTTAATCTCTTATACTACCAATTGGTCCAGTGGTTAGAATCTTAGTCTTCCTGATGTTGAGCTTCAGTTCATATTGAAGAATGCAGTCCTTGATCCTCTGCAGCATATGCCTCAGATCCTCATCAGTTTCAGCAACTATGGTCGTGTCATCTATGATGTAGTTGTTGATGAGTCTTCCTCCAATTCTAATGCCGCATACCTCCTCATAAAGTTCAGGCTCCCTAATGATCTGTTCTACATACAGATTGAAAAAGTATCAAGATAGGATAAATCCCTGACATATACTTTTCCTGGTTTTGAAAAGTGCAGTATTTCCTTACTCTGTTCTGAGAACTGTTTCCTGGTCCAAATACAGGTTTCGCATGAGCAAAACCAAGTTATCTGGAATTCCTAGTCTTCTCAAGATGAGCCATAATTTGTTGTGATCCACACAGTCAAAAGTTTGTGCATAGACAATAAAACATTTTTCTGGTACTGTCTGCTTTCAGCCAAGATCCGTCTAACATTGGCTATAATGTACCCAGTGTCACAGCCTCTTCTAAACCCAGCTTGCACATCTGACAGTTCTCTGCTGATGGCCAGCTCCAGTCATTTTTGTATAATCCTCAGCAGGATCATGCTTGCTGATATTTTTCAATAATTTCCACTTTGTCAGATCACCATTTCTTTTTAATGGAAATAAGTATGGATCTCTTCCAGTGAGTTCCCCAAGTGGTTTTCCTCCAGATTTCCTGGCACAAATTGGTGAGCACATCCAGATCTGCATCTGTGCTTTGAAATATGGCATTTGGTATGCTATCAATTCCTAGGGTCTTGGTTTTTTGCCAATTCCTTTAGAGCAGCTTGAACTTCCTCATCCATCACCATTACCTCTTGATCATAAGTTGTTTCTTGACATTCTTTTGTGTCAGCCAATTCTTTCTGGTAGAGTGATTCTGTGTTCTTCTTCCATCTTCTTTTGATGCTTCCTGGATCATTCAATATTCTTCGCAACAGCGTTCTTAAATATTGAAACTTGAGGCTTGAATTTGTTCTTCAGTTCCTTCAGCTTAAGAAATGCCAAGTGAGTTCAACCTATAAATAAACTCTAGTTTGTTGTACATTTCATTATAGTACTTTTCTTTGTCTTCCCCATCTGTCCTTTGAAATCTTCTGTTCAGCTCCTTAACTTTTTGATTCCTTCCCTTTACTCTGGGTTCTTGGCACTCTAGTGAAACATTCAGAGTCTCTTCTGACATCCATTTGGTCTTTTATTATTTTGTCTTAGTAATGACCTTTTACATTCTTTATGGATGATTTTTTTTTAATATCCTCCCACAGCTCTGGTCTTCACTCATTAGTGCTCAAGACCTTAAACCTGTTCCTGAGACGGTTTCTTAATTCAGGTGGGATAGACTCAAGGCCGAACTTTAAGTTTTGTGGTTTTGATTTCATTTTCTTTGGCTTCAGTTTGAACTTGCAGATGAGTAATTGATGGTTTGTACCACAATCAGCACCTGGTCTAGTTTTCACAGCTGATACTGATTTTTTTCCCCACAGATGTAATCAATATGATTGTTCTGTAGACCATAAATTTATGTTCATGTATATAGTCCCTGTGTTTCTTATAAAAGGTATTTGCAATCAATAAATCTAACATACCAGGCTGCTAAGAGAAATATCAGTTGTTTTCATTTCACAGCCACTTCATGGAATAAAATGAGCAGTCCCTTCCCAGAAATATTTAGAGTCTTAGAAATTGATAAAAGGTGCTGTGAGTTGGAATTGACTCTAAGGCAGTAGGTATTGCTTTGTTAAGGAGTCATAACTCCTTGGTGCATAAATGCCAGTCTGCTAACTGAAGGCTCTATTGTTCAAATCCACCAGTCATTAGAAAGGTGGGCAGTCTCCTCTCATAAAGATTTACAGTTTTGAAAATCCAATGGAGGGTTGCAGAGATTCAGATTCTACTCCACAGCAGTGGTTGGATGATAAAGTTTTCTTTTTTATTTTTATTATTTTGTGTGTGTTTACTGTCAAATTGGATCTGACTGGTACAGGAGAAGACTGTCTCTCCTTCTCCAGCAGAGGATCTGGTGGAATTGAACCGCTCATCTCTGGGATTGCAGTGCAGCTTCTTGCCACTAGGCCACCAGAGTTGGCCAGGGTTTTGTTTGCTTAAGGTGTCCTGACAGTGAAGTGGTGCTTCTGCTAACTGAAAGGTTGGTGGTTTCAACCTCCAGCTGCTCTGTGGGAAAAAGATGTTGCAATGCTTCTTTAAGTTAGACTTACAACCTTAGGAACACTATAGAGAAAGTTTACTCTTTCTTGAATAGTCACTAAGAAACACATAGACTGGGCCCAGTGGAGTTGGTTTGAGTTTATTTCTTGGAGCCCTACTGGCATAGTGGTTAAGGACTCTGGCTGCTAATCAGAAGGTCCACTTTGAGCACAAATAGCTGCCAAATTAAAATAGCTTTCAAATACTGCTTTGGAAATCTATAGAGTAGTTCTACTTTGCCATAGAAAGGGGTTATAAATCAGAATTGATTTGACGACAGACTTGTTTTTGGATTATTGATTTCTTGTTGTGTGGCTGTGTTGTGAGCTGCTGAGTCGGAACCGACCTATACCTCCAGTGGGTTTCCAGAGGCAGCAAACTGCACAGAAGGAGACTGCAGCTGGTGGATTTGAACTGTGTGTCTTTGGGTTTGCAGCACAGCTTCTTAACATTAGTCCCCAATTAGTTTAAACTTGGAACTTTAAGCCTTCTTATTTACTGAATAGAAATGTGTTCTATTTAGTTCTATAACTATGTAGGTCTGTGAGATAGATGATATATTACAGAGTGCAATTTTAAAACTATTGCACTTTTCTACGAAAAAAAAAAATCCAGAAATGCATAATGCAAATATCAGTGCCTAGTAAACTTTAGAATGAACTCTTTTGGTTGTTAGGTGTGGTCAAGGTACCTTCAACTCCTAGTGACCCTGTGGATAATAGCTCTGAATCCTGTCCTACCCTGAGCTAATCTCACTGTCTTTGACCCACTGAATTCCATTACATTAGGTTTTGCATGAGAATGATCAAATGTTCTAGAATATCCATTCTTCTCAATATTAGCAACAATTTGTTGTGATCTACACAGTCTTTGTATAGTCTTTGCATAGTCGATTAAACACAGATAGACATTCTTCTGGTATTCTCTGCTTTCAGTCCAGATCCATCTGGACATTGGCTATAATGTCCCTAAGTGCCACTAGAAGAACTATTTTTGTGTGTGTGTTTAAAATAGCACATTAATTACTTATGATCATAAAGAAATTCTTAACATATCAAAATTTTTACTTTTTCTTTTTATTTAAAATACAGCATTAAATGAATAAACTTAGTAATAATAATAAATGATTACTTTCTTTATAAGAAATGTTGCTCTATTCTGTGCCATCTTCATGGCCTTTTGTGTTTCAGTCCATTGCTGTGGCTATTGTGCTGTCCTTCTTGTGGGAGATTCTTCTCATTTTCACTGATCCTTCTACTTTCCCAATGCAATTATGTACACTGTTCATATAAATGATTATATACTGAATTTTACAGTGTAGTCCTTTATTACAATTCATGAGTGTATATATATATCTCATGCTCTCAGTATAATTTTATAAATTATTATAGATGTTTATTAGGTCTGTAATATACTGTTAATTCACTCACAAAAAATCTTGTAAAGGAAAGTTGCCACCTCTCTGCCATATTCCCTTGCCATTCTAGTACATAATCATGGTATCTGTCTATCAGGCATTATCTGTGAGCTTTCTTTCACCTACCTGTGAACTCTGGGAGTCCTAGTGGTCAGGATCTGCACTTGCCCACCCAAGGACTACAGTTCAAATTCACCAGCTGCTCTGTGGGTCAAAAATGGGCTCTCTTCCCATGCAGTTTACTGCCTCTGAAAACCTGCTGGTGGGTCAGCTATGGATGGGGTCACACTTGACAGTACACAAAAACCTATGAATCAGAAGAATAGAGAATTAATGAATCAAAGAGTTGCCTCTATCAAAGATGGGAGTGGAAGATAAGTACCCCTAGCTTCCTTGCTCCCCGTGTTGGGGTAGCTCTGAGACACGTTTTGCTTGGTCTTGCATAGTTCTTTAATGAGATTAAACTCTTGACAGCATTTGCCTTTCCTATGACTCATCCTTCACTGACTTCCTTCCCTTCCCCGTCTCACTTCCACTCTAAGCCTTTTGAGATCACTTTCCAAATCAATGTTTCAAATTTAAACTGAAGGTCATTTTCTGGAAAAACTCAATCTAAACCAATAGGGATTGCTATCCATATATTTAATAGATGTAAACACGGATACTCAAAGGATTAAGTAACTCAGGATTACAAAAGTAGTTAATATATACACCTAGTTTGTAGTGGCAAAACTGAGATTCAAATACCAGTCTATTTGGTACAGCACTTAATTTTGGAGCTGATTTACTGTCTCTATTATTAGATAACAACACTGAGCAAAGATTCTGGCAAGTGTCTGCTAAAAAACAAATAATTCTTACTAGCTTTTATGTAAATGGATTTAAAGACACTAAACTATTTTGCTCTAGAAGGACAGTTCAGTGCTTGGCTGGGCTCACAATTGTATCTGTAGCATTTCATAAATATCATTAAGTGGTAGTAAAGAAGTATTAGAAACCATGAGCAAGCAGAGTGCATGAAGGAGAGAAGTACGGCGGTAAGGGTAGTTAGTTGGTACTAGTTATAGTCAGCAAGAGCAGTGACTCTGGTGAAAGGGACATAGTGAAACAGTGACAGAGCACTTGAATCATGTGGAGCACTGGGACTGAAAGAGCTGACAAGACGGTGCCCATCCTTCAGGTATGACCATAAATATGCCGGTGAATTCTCTTTAGCTGCTCCTGGATCCTGAGCTATAAAGGGTCCTACAGCTCTCTGTAAGACTAAATATTTTACTGTGGGATAATTTCTTGTCCTGCCTTAGGAATTCTTAGAATAAACCTTCATTACCCTAGAAGAACCACACCTCAAATCTTTGGAACTTTAATAACCTTACAGATTTGTCAGAGGAAGTCCTAACTTTTCAGAGCATTAAAAAAAGAAATATACACAAAAAAGTGCTTTGTTTACTTTAAAGTTTTATACAAATATAAAATACAAATTTTGAACTACTTTTAAAGAAATGAAATATTTAATAAAATATATTGCTTAAAATTACAATATTCTTAGCCTTTTTTGGTTACAATTTTCCTTCTTGTTTGTCATGAATTATTTTTATATTTAGTGCACAGTCACCTTTTTATTAAAAACACCTCTGTAAAAAATGCACATTGAAAAAAGAAAATACAAGGATTATGTTTTAAATAAGTGCTAGATAATATTAGAAAATAGCTCACCAAAACCCCTTGGGTGTTGTTGTAATGCAACAAAAATTAATTACTGGGAAATTGTGACTTCTCCTTTATTTGTACCATGATCAATACTAGACAAGGTATTTCAATATGGATTGAACCTCAACACGAAGAAAACTTAAGATTTTCACCACTGGACCAATTGGCAACATCATGACAGATGGTGAAGAGATTGAAATTGCTAATTGCTTTAGCTTACGGGCTCCATAATCATCACTCTTGGTATCTGCAGCTAGGAAAGCAAAAGAAGAATTGTAATGGGAAAATATCTCAGGGACCTCTCCAGAGTACTAAAGAGCAATGATGTCAGTCTAGAGACAAAAGAGCAACTGATCCAGGCATAGTCTTGGCAATTACTTGCTATGCATCAAAAAGCTGGACAATGACTTCTATCGTATAGATGATAGAAGAATCATTGATACCTTTGAGTCATGATGTTGGAGAAGAGTATTGGATAAATACAATATGGACTGCTAAGAAAACAAAAAGGTTTGTCTTGGAGAGGGTGAAATCAGGCTGTTCCTTGGAAACAAGGATTTTGAAGCTCTTTCTGACATACATTGGGCATGTTGCAAGGAAGGACCAGTTCTTGGAGAGTGACATCATACTTGGAAGCATGGAGGGACAGTGCAAGGAAGGAAGATCCTCATGGAGGGACAGTGCAAGGAAGGAAGATCCTTGATGATGTGGATTAACTCAGTGACTGTGGTAATGGGGGCAGGTGTGTCAGAGACAATGAAATTGGCTCAGGATAGAGCAGGGTTCAGAACTGTTTTACATAGGTTCACTATGAGTTGGAGTTGTCTCTACAGCATATAACAACAACAAACTATTTAGTCATTTGTCTGTAAAAGCTCAATAGATCATAAACTGTTGTTGTTAGATAACACTGAGTTGCCTACAACTCATAGTAACTCTATTAACAAGAGATTTGAATCTTACCCTATCCTTTGCTCACCTCACTATCTCTGGTATGCTCAAGCCCATATGTCAGTCTCTTTCATGAGGGTCTCTCTTCCTCTGACCTCTCACCTTTCTATGTATGATGATCTTCTCCAAGGACTGACCCTTCTTTACAAGATGTCCAAAGTATGTGTCAGAGAGATAGTTTCACTATCCTTGTTGCAAAAAACCACTCTGGTATCACTTATTCCAGAACAGATTTGTTCTCTTGGTGGTTCATTCATAAGATAGCCAAGGCCTTTCTCAAACACCACAATTCAAATATATTGATTTTTTTTTCTGTTATAGTCACTGTCCAGCTTTCAGAAGCATAGTAATTAATTGGAAAGATCTTTATACTGATATCCTTAATCATAGGGTAACATAATTTGATGGGTGCAGGAGGTGAGCATGAAGGAAATGGGAAAATGTGGTGAGAAAAGCAATGTATATGAAATATATGTAAATAAACCAGCATAAAATAGAAATTTTAAAAATTAATAAACTGACGCCCTTGCTTGTTAGTACTCTGGAGAGGTACCTGACAGCAGATTTACCCTATGCAACTCATACTTTGATTTCTTTACTGCTAGTATCATGGATGTTGATTATGGGTCTAAGTAGGATAAAATCATTGACAACTTCAATCATTTCTCCATTTATCATGATGTTGCCTATTCGTCTGGTGGAAGAATTTTTGTTTTCTTATCATTAAGATATTATCTATATTGAAGGCTATCACAGTCTTTGAACTTCTGCTTCTAGTCCTCCTCACTTACAGTGAGCAAGATGATGTTGTTGTTAGGTGCCATTCTATGAACAACTGTCCTATCCTGTACCATCTCCACACTTCTTGGCACACTAGAGCCCATTGTGGCAATCAACAAATGTTATTAAATATCATCAAATCCACTATGATTCAGTGATGTTAAAGCCTTTCCCCTGTTCATCCCCAAGGTCTCTGATCAGCATCAATCCCACTGTGTCAGTTCATCTTGCAGAGATTCTTCAGTGTGTCAATACATCTTGCAGAGAGTCTTCCTTTTTAACTGACCTTCTACCTTTCTCAGTATGATGTCTCTTTTTAAGGTCTAGTTCCTCCTGGAAATATGCCCAAAGTAACTGAGATGAAGTTGCATCATCCTTGTGTCTTAGAAGCACTCTAGTTGCACTTACTTCTAGACAGATTTGTTTGTTGTTTTGTAGTTCCTTGGATATTCAATATGATTCAAAGGATTTCCCATGTTTTCAAAAATTATTTCCTACTTTCATTTATTTGGTCCTCAATTGTCCCTTTATGAATGAAGGTGACAGGGAGTAGTAGATAAAAACAAAACAAATAATATTTTTTCTTACTTGGCAAAATGTAAACCTATCAAATCCTTAATAATTTAATAGTCTCCAATTTTTTTTGAAACCTTAGTAGACTAAAATCCAAGAGTCTGGAAATCATACTTGGTTGTTATTATATGTTATATATTGGTGTTTTACAGTTATACAAAGAACGGATGTAACATTAAAAATTTGTGTTAGAGTAACAAGTGAAATCTTTCAGAGAAATACATACATTAGAATTACCACAGAGAGGAATTTTTAGTTTGTTGTTGTGGTGGTTGCTATGTGTCCTTGAGTTGAGTATGACTTATAGCAACGCTATCAACAACACATGGGAGCCCTGTCCTATCCTGTGTCATCCTCATTGTTTGTGACATACTTGAGCTCACTTCTGCAGCCACTATGTCAGTCTATCTCACTTAGTATCTTCCTCTTTTGCTTACTTTCCACCCTCCCAAGCATGATATACCTTTCCAAGAAATAACCGTTTCTGGAAACATGCCCAAAGTATGTGAGACAAAGCTTCACCATCCTTGCCTCTAAGGAACACTCTGGCTCCACCTTCTCCAAGACATGTCTGTTCTTTTGGCAGTACATAAGATATTCAGTACTTTTCTCTAACAACCCAACTCTGAGACATTAATTATTCTTCTTTCATTCTTATTCATTTTCAGCTCTCAGACATACAGCAAATTATTGAAATGACCATGGTCTAAATCGGGAACGTGTTAGTCTTTAAAATTACATCATCACTGCTCAGAACTTTGAAGTGTTCCCTGAAAGTAGATTTTCCAAATGTGATAAGTCTTTTTCTTTTTTGACTGTTGATGCCAAATGATATGGTACTGATTTGGGATCCAAGTAAGATGAAATCATTGACAGTTTTAATCTTTTCTCCATCTATCATGATGTTGTCTATCAGTCTAGTGGTGAGAAATTTTGGCTTTTTGATATTGAGATAGAATACATACTGAAGTCTAAATCTTTGATCTTCTGCAACAAGTGTTTCATTTTTTAGTTGTGATACTGAATGCTTTGCCACTAGTGTAACACATGCCATCATGGTCACCCATGGTGGAAAGTATTTGATGAAGCTCCCCAATTAAGACAGGCTTAGGAGTAGGAGTGGCACCCACTTCCTAGACAACATGACTCTGGTAACTTTATGAACTTATGAGAGATGACAACAGTTATATAATAGAATTCAAATCTTTTGTTCATAGGGTCACTGAGAGTTGTGTTTGACTCAATGGGACTTAACAACAAACTCAGATTATTCAGAACACTTTTGAAGTACTGAAAACTCTCACCTTATTTTTACTTATATTTACCTTTATTCAAGGATTCACATAATCCTTTCATTTTACAGTTATATTAAAGACTTTTGTTGTGTACCGTTGAGTCAACACTGACCCATAGGTGACACTCTGGTGAGTTTTCAAAGGCAGTTAATCACACAGAAGATTGCTCATCCTTCTCTCATACAGCAGCTGGTAGACTCATACCATGTCCCTTTGAGATTGCAGTGTAGTTTCTTGCCACTAGGCCACCAGATTGGAGGTAAAATGGTTACCTGAAGATTCATAGTAGTTGTTGTCATGTACTCTCAAGTCATCTGTAACTCATAGAGACCCTATCTATGTACAACAGCTCTGAATCCTACTCTGTCCTGAGCCAGTCTCACTGACTTTGATATAGTAACTGGGGCAATGTGAGTAGGTGTGTCATTTCATCTCATCCGGGATCTTCCTATCCTGTGCTGTCCCTTCACCCTTCCGAGCATGATGTCCTTTACCAAGGATCAGTTCTCCTGGCCAATGCCCAAAGTATGTGAGGCAGAGTTTCAAAATCCTAGCCTCCAAGGAGAAATTCAGTTTCACCCTCTCCAAGACAGACCTATTTGTTTTCTTGGCAGTCCATGGTATGGTTAAGACGCTTCAGTTCCACAACTTAAAGGCATCAATTCTTCTTCTGTCATCTTTAGTCATTGTCCAGCTCTCTGATGCACAGAAAGTAATTGTGAAGACTATGGCCCGTATCAGGCACACCTTAGTCTCTAGATGGACATTGTTGCTCCTCAGCAGATATACCTAATGCCATTTCCTTTTGATTTCCTGATTGCTGGGGCCAAGAGTGTTGATTGTAGGGCCAAGCAAGCAATAACTGTTGACAACCTCAATCTTCTCCATTCATCATGGTGCTGCCAATTGGTCCAGTGGTGAGAATCTTCATCTTCTTGATGTTGAACTTCAATCAATATTGAAGACTATAGTCCTTGATCTTCAACAGTAAGACCTTCAGGTCCTCTTCTAAACCCAGCTTATATTTCTGGTAGTTCTTGGTCAGTATTGTTCAAATGTATTGTTCAGTCATTTCTGGATAATCTTCAGCAGGATTTTGCTTGCACGTGATAGGAAGATTCACAGGTAGCCTGAATTAGAGACTTTGCAGGATTTCTGAAGAAAAAGGCTAAAGGTTAGTTGGACTTTCTGATTATGTTTCAAGTGCTACTAACAAGGGAAATTATGGCCTGAATCCTATCCATCTTGACTCTGCAACTTCTTGTCCTGAAATCATACCACTCCCTTTTCTCTTTAATTTCTACCACTTTTCATCATGTAAAGGAATCAAAGCCCAGAAATGAAAATTCATGAGCATTTATTGTAAAAAAACTTGAACTAAATTTTTTGTTGTTGTTATTGTGTACTGCTGAGTCGGAAATGCCCCACAGCTGACCTGTGGTGGGTTTTCAGAGGCAGTAAATCACATGGGAAGAGATTCTTCATCATACTCCCATTGAGCAGCTGGTGGCCTTGAACCATGTGCCTTTGGGATTTCAGCATAGCTTCTTGCCACTAGGCCACCAGAGCTCCTTGAGATTAAAAATAAGGGAAGAAAAACTGTGATAAAGAATAACAGAACATTAGAAAAATAGAATATGGATGAACCAAATAGTAAAATTACATATTTTTCAACTCTTTAAGAAAAAGGTTATTTAGATCCAATGCTCAGTTTCCTTAACAATTTATGAGTTTAAACCTTTAAAGAAGGCTCTTGACATTTTCTTTAATCATTTATTAAGCTCAGAGCTCACAGTCGGCTTTCTCTACAGATTTTTTTTCCTTGCCTGATTATTACTATAGTGCACAATGTAACTGCTGTAGAATTCTTTTTTTTTTTTAATATGTTTTTATTTAATCTGTATCTCCTTAATGTTATGTTCTAAAAACAATTGCCTAATTTGAAAATTTGTGCTCTGGTAAATTTTACAATGAGATCCATAAATGCCGTCTGGATAATACTGGTTAGAACTATCAGCTTGCTTGCTTTCTTTATGGTTATACCTTGTGAATTCCTTCCTCCCCACCCCCATTGTTTTTTATTTGTGTAAAAGCTTACAAATCATATTGTTATCCATTTAATCATTCACATGTATTTTATTTTATAAGATTATGATGATTGCAACTAATCACAATGTCTTATCAAACTTATTATATATTGTCTTTCCCATTACTTATCTAATAAATTTTGCGCCCTTTCCCCTTCCTTCATTAACTTTTCAAGATTGTTTCTATCTATATGTAAACCTTTCCTTATTTTTATGTTGGTGGTCTTAATACTGTAATTTTCCTTTTGCGACTGACTTATGTCACTCAGCATAATTTGTTCTAGTTCCTTAAGTGCTTTGTAGTATTAATTTTGGCACAATTCAGATAAACTTGGAAGCCTATTTGTTAACTGAGCATGTATTAGGGTATGGAATACAATTTGGGGTCCTTCAAAGACACCTGTAAGTTCTTAGACTTTTTGCTCAAGCTTCCCTTCAACAACTGATGTATTTGTTCTAAATTTCCTGAGGTTCTCTGAAGGTATTGTTTCTTTACTGACTCAGAATTATCTTAACTACAAAATATTTTTAATGCATCATGTTCTATTTGTCAAAAAAACAGAATGAGCCAACTTAATTTTTTTAAATATTCAGTTTATTTCCCTCCTAAATATTTAACATTTCTTATGGTTTATTCATTAAATATTGTAAGAAGGTAACTGTTCTAAAATTATAGCTATCACAGACTAGATTTTTATGTGCTTTCAAGACACCTGCAACTCATAGTGACCCTATGTGAAACAGCCCTAAACCTTACTCTATCCTGTGCCAATCTCACTGTCTCCAACACTTCTATCCCACTACTGCAGTTACTAAATCAATCCACCTCATAGAGGGTCTTCCTCTCCTGCATTGTCCTTTTACCCTCCCAAGCATGATGTCCCTCTCCAAGGACCCTCCTTGCAACATGTCCAAAGTATGTCAGACAAAGCTTCAGAATCCTTACCTCCAAAGAGCAGACTGGTTTAACCCTTTCCAGGATGAACCTGTTCATTTTCTTAGCAGTCCAGGGTATATTCAATACTTTTCTGGAACACCATAGCTCAAAGGCATCCATTCTCCTTCTATTCTCCCTACTCATTGTACAGCTCTGTGACGAATATCAAGTGATTGCAAAGACCACCTCCTGTATCAGGCACACCTTAGTCTCCAGAGTGACACCATTGCTCTTTAGTATTTTGGAGAGGTCCCTAACAGCAGACTTTCCCATCACAATACATCTTTTTATTTCTTGGCTGCACGTGCCAAGAGTGTTGACTATGGAGCCAAACTAAAGCTGTTAGCAATTACAATCTCTTCACCATGTATCTTGATGCTGCCAATTGACCCAGTGGTGAGAATCTTTGTCTTCTTGATGTTGAGTTTCAATCGATATTGAAGGTGGCAGTCTTTTATCCTCTGCAGCAAGCTCTTCAGGTCCTCCTCAGTTTCAGCAAGCATGGTTGTGTCATCTGCATAACGCAGATTGTTGATAGATCTTCCACCAATCCTGACACCACACTTCTCCTCATAGAGCCCAGCCTCCTGGATAATCTGTTCTGCATACAGGTTGAAAAGGTATGAAGATAGGACACATGCCTGACATACACGCTTCCCAATTTTGAACCATGCAGTGTTTCCTTGCTCTGTTCTGACGACTGCCTCCTGGTCCAAGTATAGGTTTCACATTAGCATGATCAAGTGTTCTGGATTTCCATTCCTCTCAGAGTCAGCCACAATTTGTTGTGATCCACAGAGTAAAATGCCTTTGCATCATCAATGAAACACACATAGACATTGTTCGGGTACTTCCTGCTTTCAGCCAAGATCCATCTAACATTAGTTACAATATCCCTAGTACCACGACTCCTTCTAAACTTAGCCTGGACTTCTGGCAGTTCTCTGCTGATGTGCTGTTCCATTCGTTTTTGGATGATCTTCAGCAGAATCTCGCTTGCATATGATGTCAATGATATTGTTCGATAATTTTCACTCTTTTTGGGTCACCCTTCTTTGGAATGGGGACAAATAAAGATCTCTTTCAGTCAGTTGCCCAGTGTCCTCCAGATTTCTTAACACAACTTGGTGAGCACGTCCAGGGCAGCATCTGTTAGCTGAAATATGTCAATTGGTACAGCATCAATTCCTGGGGCTTTATTTCTTGTCAATTCCTTCAAAGCAGCTTGAACTTCTTCCTTCATCATCATAGGCTCTTGCTCATATGCTGTTTCATGAAATTTTCCTGTTTCTGCCAATTCCTATTGGTACAGTGACTCTGTATACTCTTTCCATCTTCTTTTTAGACTTCCTGGATCATATAATATTCTGCCCAAAGCATCTTTAAGTATAGCAACTCAAGGTTTGAATTTATTCTTCAGTTGCTTGAGCTTAAGAAATGCTGAGTGAGTTCGGCCCTTTTGATTTTCTGACTCCACCTCCTTACACATTTCATTGTAATATTTTACTTTGTCTTCCTGTGTTGCCTTTTGAAATCTTGTTTAGCTCTTTGATATCTTGAATCCTTCCTTCTGCTTTGGCTTCTTCTAGTGCAATATTCAGAGTCTCTTCTAACATCCATTTTGGCCTTTTCTTCCCCCTCTGTCTTTTTAATGACCTTTTGCACTCTTCCTGGATGATACTCTTAATAGCCTCCCATAAATCATCTGGTCTTCACTCATTGGCATTTAAGGCCTCAAACCTGTTCATAAGATGGTTCTGAAATTTGGGTGGGATAGACTCAAGATCATCTTGTGGTTCCCTTGGATTTGATTTTCATTAGCTTCAGCTTGAACTTGCATATGAGTAGTTGGTAGTCTGTTCTATAATCAGCCCCTGGCCTAGTTTTCACAGCTGATATTGAGCTTCTCTAGCGGTTCTTTCCACAAATGTCATCAATCTGTTTCCTATGCATACTATCAGGTGAAATCCATGTGTATAACCTGTGTTCGTTTCTTTTAAACCATTTTTGCAATGAATAAGTCATTGATTGTGCAAAATTGAATCATTCTGTCTCCAGCTTCATTTCTGTCACTAAGTCCATGTTTTCCAGCTACTGAATCCTTCTTCTCTGTTACCAACTTTTGCATTCCAGTCAACCATTATTATTAATACATCTTTAAAAAAAATTTTTTATTATTTTTGTGTGAGTGTACCATCAAATCAGATCTGACTGGTACAGGAGGAGATTGTCCCTCCTTCCCCGGCAGAGCATCTGGTGGATTTGAACCATGTGCCTCTGGGATTGCAGTTGCAGCTCCCTGCCACTAGGCCACCAGAGCTCCCCTTATCAATACATCTTGATTGCATATTCGAGCGATCTCTGAACTGTAACAGTTGGTAGAAATCTTCTATTTCCTGTTCTTTGGCTCTGGTTGATGGTGCATATATATGAATGATAGTGGTATTCACTGGACTTCCTATTGCCACAGTTAAATATTGTTTGGTATTTTTTTTCCCCATTTTCTTTGTATACTGTTCTTTTTCAGTACTTCCCTGCTTAATATTATCTGTGAATTTAATTAGACTATTTACTTCCCTTTGTTAAATAATGTTACATGACCACACTATCATTAGTTCCTGCAGAATTCCTATGATGCCTCTTTCCAAATACATATTTCATAATTTCTCAGTTTTGACTCCTAAAGCAGTAAGAAATATACTGATGCCAGGAAATTAAGGAAGTTAGAAAAACTGAAAGGGACTCAGAAATGGAACTTGAGAAATAAATGAGAAAAAAGAGAGCACATCAAAATAGAAGCTAGTAGGGTAAAAGGGCAAGGTGAGCAAAAAAGAAAAAAGGGAACCGACTAAAACAAGAGGTAGAAACACTGCTCTTAGAAGAAAAATAAAAAGACATTTAAAATTACAGATGTCCAACACAACCAGGAGATATCATTTCACTCCAGTAACAATAGCAAAGATGCTGGCGAGGCTGTGGAGAGTTTGGAACTCTTATATCTTATACACTGCTAGGGGAAATGTAAAGAGCAACAGCCACTGTGAAGGTGATATGGTGTTTTCTCAAAAAATTGGAAGTAGACATACCATTTGACCCAGATATTCTACTACAGACTGGGAATATACTCTAAAGTAACTAGAGCCACAATGCAGAGGTATGCACACCCATGTTTATTGTTGCATTATTCACAATCGCAAAGAGATGGAAGCAACACAAGTGCCCATCAGCAAATAAATGGCTAGAAAAACTACAGTACATACACACAATAGAAATTATGCAGCACTAAATAACAATGAACTTGCAAAGTATTATACAACATGGGGGAGCCTGGAGGACATTATACTGAGTGAAATATCTCACAAAAGAATACTGCATTATACCACTGTTACAAAATGGGACAGATATGAGAGGGCTGGGAAAAGAAAGGGAAAAGAGTTGATAGATAATGAACACTATATTGGAACAGTTGAGAGGAAGAACTGTCTGAAAGGAATATATGATTAGGCATTATATGTATGACAATAATCTGGAACAAGAGGTACATTGTGGAGAGGGTTAGGCAAAAGGTGGGGGAAGAAAATGCAATAATGGAAAAAAAATCCAAAAATATTTTATTTAAAAATTAAGTATGCAAGAAATTATAAACATTCAAGCTTAGATTTGTCCAAAGGTCTGAATAATTTGATAATTATTCTTTAGAAAAAAACCTGGAAGATGCCTCATCAAAAAATATGATAATATCTTTTGGAAGAGAAGAACTCTGCTAACTCTAAGATTAAATGTAAACTAGGTACACTTATTGCTAGGTTGATTTACAAGTAAACATATTAGGTCCTTAATTTTGATCAAGATATTATGTTATAAACATGTGAGTGGATCTAAATCACTATTTATTAAGAGTGGAGACCTTTTCAAAGCAATGTAGTAAGGATGCACTTTCTTTTTTCTACCGATTTCCTAGCATGGGGCTAGGCAGTGGAATAGACTACAGAAAATACATACAATCTAGATAAAACGGAAACCAGACTCATTTATGTTGATTCTAATGTATAATAAGCTGAAAAGAACTAGAAAGCAAGATAACTAAGCATATAATTGCTGTCAGACTGCATTAATTGGCTTTTAAATGCTTGGGGAAGTTATCCACAATTCAAAATGATGGAGTCAGAACTCACAGCTGAGCCTCCATTGGATTTCCCAGGCTGTGAAATCACAGGAGAGGAACTTCTGGTGGACTCAAACTGCTAGCCAAGTGTGGTATTTGGGTTAGTAGTGCAGCTTTTCACCAGAGCTCCCTAGTAAGGATGCTGGAAGTTTGAAATGAAAATGTTAGCAATGTGTCTAATGAGGAGAAAAGAGGACATAGGGGTACAGGGCCATGAGCATCTCTCTGAAAGGGCTGGAGCAGAAAGCAGATAAAGAGCCCTTATTTCAGCCCGTGGTGCCTCTAGAGCCATACAAATAGCAATAGGTTCATTCATTGGTCGTTAACTCACAATTATGGTACTGAGAATGGGGTTTATTAGACAAATACAGGTCCAGGTTTTAGCCCAAGTTCTAATACACAATTCCTCCATTAATCTAGGCTCTGATTTCAGTCCAACATTCAAGTCCAGATCATCCAACAAGGTTTGCCTCAGAGCAGTTATAAGCCAGCTTCTCTCTCCTTCAAGGATCCAGCAAGAACAACAGAAGCTTTTAACTGTGGCTTTTTTCTTAGGGTTTCTCTGCTTATAATTTCTCCACAGCAATGACACAGTCTCTCCACCACCATTACCAGGGTTTCACCCCTAGGGTCTCACTCTTACCATGGTCTTGTTTCAGTCTCCCCCAAGTCTTGCCACCCAGTGTGGGAAGCATTCTTTCTCTTATCCTAATGTCAAAGCTGTTGACAATTTGCAAGACCGTGATGTTTTCCAAGACCATGTGTCTGCAGTTAAGGAAGGTAGCTTGAAACCAAAGGCCAACTTCTAGGCTAACACCACACAAGGCCATGCATTCTCTCTTAACATCCAGGGGTTGTTAGCAATCTTTGATGTCCCTTGGTTTGTAGTGGAGAGTTGTGGTGGCCTATTCCTTAGGAATTTGTACTGATCACCCAAAGGCCATGCCTACCTGGCAGCTCAAACCCACCAAAGGCTCCTAGGGAGAAAGATAGATAGTATACTTTCTTGTGATTTACTAAGAAACCCAATGCAAGGAGAGCTGAGTAGCTTCTGACTCCACAGTAATGAGGGGATAGTAAATTTTATGTACTGTTAAGTTGATCACACTCATAGCAGCACCATGTACAAGAAAAGGAAACACTACCTACTCTGTGCCATTCACAGTATTTTGTTCATAAATCATCCTATGTGCTTCCATTGTCACATCGCCAACATATAAATTTCACTCTTTTCTTAGGACAGCAGTCATATGAGGTTTAGGACTCACTCAAATTCAGTGAACTTCATCTTATTAAGACCTTCAAGTCTCAATTTTCAAATAAGATTACATTCACAGATTCTGGGTGAATCAGGATTTCTGGTGGTTGGAGTGGGCAATATCTAACCCAGTCAGTACATCAATACTGGAATCTCAAACAGTGGGAATGATTGCATCACATACATACAATACATAAATACATACACTAGTTTACACCTACTAGAGCACAAAGGCAAAACAAAATTTGATTTGTTAACTGATGTTTTTAAGTTACAAGTAACTTGCTTTAGGAACTCTTTGACATTTTGCCTCGTTGAAGGAGCTCTGTCAATTCACATGAATACTTATCTATAGTTTTGTTCATGTGAGAGGAAAAGTATAGTGTTGTCTGTAGTACTTCCTTCCCACGTCCCTTCCTTTGTACTCAGGTAACTTACAATGAGACAGGTAAAGAAATGTGTTCAAAATGAAGTATATAATGGTATAAACTGATTGTTGTGAAGTCCTAACTGACCCGTAGCTGACCCTCCAGCGAGTTTTCAGCAGTTAGTCACATGGGAGACTGGCTGATTTGAACCACATGCATCGGGGTTGCAGTGCACGTTCTTACCACTAGGCCACCAGAATTCCATAAACAAGCAAATTTATTCCCACCTAAGTTCCTGCTCTTCTCATATTGTGCCCTTTATTTTCTTCTTTGGCAGCCCATAATGTAGGAATTTTAAAAATATGTTGGTAATAGTCGTCTTGTGATTTATGGCAGGTAGTGGAAATGAAAATTTTGACTGCACATCTTGAGCCTTGGCAGCAGCAACAAACTCCCCTTTTATCTAACCCTCAACTACCCGGTTTAAGAGCCTTGGGCCTCTTGATGTATGCGTCAACAAATTGACCACCCGGCACCTTTCTTCTTTCTTTACTAGTTCCTTCATCTCTCCCATTTCACTGTGTGCTCAGGTACTCGCCTCTTCCTCCCCATTTCCTCTGACCCGGGGAGTCGCATCTCCAGTAGGCAGGAGGCAGCACATGCAGGCCACCCGCCCATCAGACAAAGAGCAGGAGGCAGGAGGGCGCCGCTGGCTACTCAGAGAGAAGCCGCCGCGCCGCCACGCGCTGCGAACAGGAGCTGGAGTAACAGCCCGTCCACGCGCCAGCGCTGCTTCCTTTCCTCCCGACTCTTCCTTTTCCTCTCTCCAGGCCTAGTCCCCCCCACCCCCGCAGCAGGAACACGCCTGCGCAAGAGTGCCCTCTCGCTCCTTCTCCGCCCTTCCTTCCCTCTGTTCCTCCTCCCCTGTCCCGCCTTCCTTTCTCTCTCCGGTTTCACTAACTGAGGGCTCCAGGTTGTGAGCAGTTCAGTCTATTTCCCCAGCACCCCGCCCCTCTTCTTCCTCCTCTCCTCACCCCTCCCATCTCCAGCCTGGTGAAGGATGATGCGGCTACAGTGGCCCCAGCCCCTGCAGCGGCACTGGCGGTGGTTGTAGTTGGGGTAGCTGGAAATCGGGTGGAGAATAGGTGGTGGCGGCAGCTTTAGTGCCTGGAGGAGTGGCAGTCGCCCCAGCAGCTTCCCCTGTGCTTCCTTTCCTCCTTAGTGCAGTCAGGAAGTTTTTGGCTTTTGTGCATGTGTGTGCGCGAGTGTGGGTGTGTAAAGTGAAGGTTTGGGTGGCGTTTGTGCAAGCGCAGGGTTTTTTTCCCCACCTCGCTTCCCGTAACCCGGGCCGCTCCAAAGCCTGGGCTGTGGCCCGAGGAGGGGGCGCAGCGGCGGGCTCTCCTTTTGTTGTTGTTTCCTCCGCCTGGGGAGCTGAAGGGGGAACGCGGCTGGGTGGGGCGATTCGGAGCCCGGGCCTGGTGGCCCCGGGGGCTCCCGGGCGGGCAGGGTAGGGCAGACTAGAGCGGGCTTCAACATGATGGCCGCCGAGGCCGGCAGTGAGGAGGGCGGCCCGGTGACCGCCGGGGCAGGAGGAGGCGGTGCGGCGGCAGGCTCAAGTGCCTATCCGGCTGTGTGTCGGGTGAAGATACCTGCGGCCCTGCCGGTGGCAGCCACCCCTTATCCCGGGCTGACGGAGGCTGGAGTGGTCGCGACTCTGGGCGGCGGAGCTTCCTTCGGGGCAGGGTTCCTAGGAGCCGGAGCTGTGGCGGGGGCACTGGGGGGATCTGGACTGACAGGGGGAGGTACTACTGCTGGTGTGGCTGGTGCTGCTGCCCCCTGCCCTGGGGGGGACATGGCTTTCAACAAGGTTACCACTTCATTGCCTGCTGAGACCCTAGGGCCAGGCGGTGGATTTCCCCCTCTGCCGCCCCCTCCTCAGCTCCCGCTTTTGGGTGCGGGCCTGGGGACAGTGGACGAAGGTGACTCCCTGGATGGGCCAGAATATGAGGAAGAAGAGGTGGCCATCCCGCTTACCGCTCCTCCAACTAACCAGTAAGTCAGAACTGCTGCCCAGAAACTCGGGAAACGGGCTCCAGGAAAGATATTTTTTGGGGGAGATCAAGGGAGGAACGCACCTTGTAATATCTAAGATTTGTTCTTGAAAAAGTTTTCAAGTTTCACGTATCATGTGCAGGGTTTAATTTGATCACCCATCTTCTTTACAGGTGTACTCCCTGACATAGACTATTGCTCAACTGGAAAGATGTAAAGTTTTTAAGATGGGAAGCATGAGAAAATATGTATTCAGTGAGAACTAGAAATGGTTTTCCCCTTGCAAATTGAGGTGGTGTGTACTAGAATTCAGCTGAGTTTGCAGCTACCAAGGCATTGACTATCTTAACTTGTGCATGTTTGTGTGTATGTGCGCCCAGAAGCTTTGAATACAAGCATTTGAGCATTGGATTAACATCATTTGAAAATGCATTGGACAGGTTTTGCTTTTGTTGCTCAGCAAATCCCAGTTTTGTTCACTGAAAGTATAATGACACATAGTCTTTGGATCACCACGTATGTAAATGGTGAGAGAGATTTGGTAATGCAGTTCTGTGAATTACAGGTGGATTTAAAAATACAAACTCAACACTGTCTAACTTGATAGAATCTCGGTGTATTGCTGTTAGTCGTCTTCCTTTGTAGTTAAGAGTCTAAGTACAATATTGAAGTAGAACAACATCTGTTCAGTACTTCTGACTTTTCAGTGCTTCTCTTCACTACTTTTGTTGGCCAATATAATATTCTGTCTGGAAATTAATTTTTACAATCTCCATAAAAAGGGACAAATGACATTGCTCATTTCTTTTCATAAGTGAACTTTGTTGTTGTTATGTACCATCAAATCAGAACCACCTCACAGCTGATACTCCAGCAGGTTTTCAGAGGCAGTAAATCTCATCCCAGGAGATTTCTCTTATTTCTCTCACAGAATAACTGGTGAATTCCAATTGCTTGCGTTTGGATTGACAACATAGCCCCTTACCACCAGGTTGAGAGAACTCCATTTAAGTAATCTTAGATATGTAGATAAGCTTAGATATTTATTTATAAATATCTAATGAGATGATGAAACGAACATGCTAAACTGGTCAATTACAGTAATAAGCAACACTTGGTTTATAGATTCCTGTTGTCAGTTTTAATTGACACTTAGAATTTAAGCAAACTTGATGTGTATTTTAGGAAAAAAGATTCACTTCAAATAATGACAGCCACTGGACAATTTAAAGTCTTTTTAATTAAGCTGCTTTGCATGATTTAAAAATAACTTTTTTAAAAGAATTAGCGGATGATTCTGTAATACCAACTCAGTTATGGATGTAGACTTAGACTGTTTTTTATATTAAGGTGAAAAAGTAAAGTTATTCTCATTATGATAAAGAAATTTTATGTTTCTTTTATATTATTCAATAAAGAGTTCACTTTTTTGTATTTTATTCCAATTTCAGATATTTTTGGTGGTGTTAAACCTTTATTAAAAATTTTAGTTTCATAATACTGCTTGCACATTATACTTTTTTTTTTTAAAAGTCAGTGAAATATTAAGTACCCAATACGTGTTTAGTTCTGTGGTTGTAATAAATTATTTTTTCATTCTAAAATAATCTAGACTTACACCACTCTGGACTCCATCTCCCTGGAAGCAATAGAAAATAGTGGTTAAGCATATAATTTCTGAAGCATTATTTGGAACCCTGATTCTGTTACATAATAGGATGTGAGCTTACAAAAATCAGTATTTTCATCTGTGAAATGGATATATAATAGATAATAAATAATAATGGCCCTTTTCTTATACACTTGTTTGAAGATTTAATGAGGATCCTGAAAAGTATTCAGCATAATGCTTGGCACAAAAAAGGAATTCAAGTCAGTTTAGACTCATGGGAATAATTTTCCAATTAACAAAAATACGGTATTAATTTTTGTGGTATAGATTTCCTTTATAATAGCTATTTTAGAGACTGGCTTGTAATACAAGTGCATATTTATCATGATAAGGGAGCTCTGATGGCATAGTGGGTAAGAACTTGCACTGCCAACCCTGAGACAGGCAGTTCAAATCCATCAGCAAATCCACAAGCTTTTCCGAGGAAGAAAGAAGGATGTTCTCCTCCTGTGAGACTTAAAGCCCCTGGAAAACCTGCTGAGGAGTAGGGTTGGTGGTGAGCTATGTGTCAGTTCCAGCATGATGGTAATGAATCAGTGAATTACCATGATTAATTACAGTAAAGCTTTAACTTTTTGACATTTTAAGAGTAGGTTATAAAATTAGAAGTAAAATTCAAAAGTTTTCTTTGAATTTCTAATTTTAGAAATAGTCTTAACAATTAAGCTATATAATGATAAGTCTAAGAATATTGAAGAAATGGTCATATGCTTAGTACATCTCTATCTCTTTCATTGCCTTGAGTTGGAACTGAATCATAGCTGACCCTCAGATGAGTTTACGGAGGCTTTAAATCACATAGTAGAGGATTGCCATCTTTGTCTCATGGAGCCACCAGAGATTCCACCTTTGAATTAACAGCATAGCTCCTTACCCACTATTCCAGCAGTACATAGACCAAGTCTATTAATATTGTTGTTGCTGTGTGTACTTTCAAGTTGTAACAGACCCATAGCTGACCCTCTAGCGGGTTTTCAGAGGCAGTAAGTCATATAGTAGGGGAGTACTCATTGTTCTGCAGAGCAGCTGGTGGATTCGAACCACTGCTTTTAGAATTGCAGGGCTGTTTCTTACAACTAGGACACCAGAGCTCCCTTTATTAACATTAGTGATAGTTTTTTGTCTGTATGTTGTTAGGTACTCTTGAGGGGACTATGACTCTTAGCAACCTTATGAACAACAGATCTGAACCTTGCCCTGTCCTCTACCATCTTCATAATTTTTGATATGCTCAAGCCCATTGTTTTGGTTTTTTTCCCCTCTGTGTTTTTATTTATTTTATTTGAGATTTTATTGTAAGTTTATAAAGAACTTGGATTTCCATTCATTCATTGTTGCACTTTTTCCTCCTTGTCCTTGTTCCTCACCAGTTTGCGTTTTTCTTTGGAAAAAAAGTCTTTTCATTGTTAGACAGTCATTCTCCGCCCACCCCCGCCCACAGACCACTTACTATGCAGCTCTTATTCTGGACTCTTGTCATACCAGTAATACCTAATCATATATTCCTTTTATACAGTTCTCTTCCTCATCTGTTTCAAACATTATTTATCCCCTCTTTTCTTAGTTTCCCCTCAACCTCTGTCAGTCCTGTTTTATAACAGTGGCATTATTCAGTATTTGTCAAGCCCATTGTTAAAGTTACTTTGTCAATCCATCTTGCTGAGGGCCTTTGTCTCTAACTCTCCACCCATCTCTAACCTCTGAGCATGATTTCTTTTTCCAAGGACTAGCCCCTCTTGACAATATACTCAAAGTATGTGAGACCAGGTTTCACTGTCCTTGATTTTAAAGAGCACCATGGTTGTACTTCCTCCAAGACATATTTGTAAATTCGTCCCATGGAATGTTCAGTACTCTTCTCCAGCAACATAAAATGCACATGTTGTCTTATGTACTTTTGGATCAGACCGACTATAGCTGATTCTCCAGTGGGTTTTCAGAGGCAGTAATCTGCATGGGAAGAAATTACTCATCCATTCTCGTTAGGAGTAGTTGCTGAATTTGAACCACGTGCCTTTAGGGTAGCAGTGCAACTTCTTAACACTAAGCTACCAGAGAGATTAATCTTATATTTGCTACTGATCCTTTCCATTAGTTAACACTAAAAAAAATTTACTTGAAAATTTTGCTTTTACTGGATCTTAAGGGGGGGAAATGGTAAGAAATTACTCATATTTTTTTCTGCTATGAGAAGAGTCAGTACCTAAAAGTGAAAACAGATTTCTTTTTTAAGAGAAAGAAAATGCTAAATTAAGGAGTTTATCATTACTTTTTTATCATTTTAATTTTACAGATATAGTTAGTGTAGATCTCATTCTTTATCTCTTTCCTAGGAATGATGATTGGTGGTAAAGGAGTTTTGTTCCCTGGTTCTCTTTCTCATATATATATATTTTTAAAAGTGAGGCAGTACTAACAGGGAGTTGTTGGGCTGAATTAAGCCCACAAATATATATTACTCTTAGGGGATGTGGAACTTAGTTAATTGTTACCATTAACAATAGGTAGATTAATCACGTAAGAATTCTAGATTTCTAGTGAAGCCATACCTGGCTAGCAAAAAAAAAAAAAAAAAAATTCTAGATTTCTAGCATCTCTTGAGAAAAAAACCCCAAACCACAGGATTTAGCTCTATCTTGATGCACACCTGACTGTGATTGCTGCTTTCTTCAGCTGCTTTTGCATAGGGAATTGGTCTATAGGAATGGTAGGACTGCTATATAGGGTAGAAGCAGCAAATCAAATAAGATCAAATGATGGATCAAAATAGGAGATCAAATGATGTATTGAATTGGAGAAATGTGTTGCCAGGGATTTCTTTAAAGTTTTAGGACTAAGGTGTGCCTGACCAAAGCCATAGTGTTTTCATTTGCTTTACATGCATGTGAAAGTTGGACAGTGATAAAGAAGACTGAAGAATTGATGCCTTTAATTTGTTTTGAGTTACAAATATGCCGTGGTGATATATTTTTTCATTAATTGGTATCTTATTATTGGTAATTTCCTTTTGTGGTGGTGTTGATTGCCTTTGAGTGGAGCATGACTCATAGCAACCCTATGAACAAAAGATCTGAAACCCCTCTAACAACTATCAACATTTATCAAAGTTCAAGTTTCCGGAGACAAGTTGTTTAGGAAGTGGATGCTACTCCTGCTTCCAGACCTGTCATAGCATGTTATTGGTTGAGTCACCTGCTATGCATAGCGACCCTATCTATGTACAGCAGTTATGAGCTAGTCCTGAGCTAGTCTCACTAATTCTGACAGTTCAAAAAAACTTTGTTTTGGAAGAAGTGTAGCAGAGTGGTTCTTAGAAGCAAAGATATTTCTCATGTATTTTAGGCATGCTTTAAGATAAGGCCAGTCCTTGGAAAAGGATATCAGCTTCTCATACAGAGGTACTGGTGAATTTGAGCTAGCCTTTAGTGTAACTCCTACATCTTTTCAGAAATAGTAAAACAAACAAACAAACAAACAAACCAGAAAATGCCCACTGCCATCAAATAATTTCCAACTCATAATGACCCTTCATTATGGGAAAGATGGAGAGTTAGAGTAAGAGGAATACTCTCGGACTGACATAGGGGTAGCAGTGATGGACTTTGGCACAGAGGAGATTGTGAGGATGGCACAGAATTGGTCAAAATTTTATTTTTTGTTCAGAAGCTCACTATGTGTTGAGGTTGACTTAATGGTATTTTAAAAAAACCAAAGGTTATAAATTTTTACACAAGTAGATTCCCAAGGTTTTTCTTCCCCACAATCAATGGTAGGTTCAAACTTCGGATCTTTCAGTGAGTGTTGAACACTTTGTACCATGTACCTCCAGGGCTTCTGTAATGTAGTTTAAAGATAAATATTGTGAAAGAAGTAGAGACAAAACATCATAGGAATTCAGAGAATTCGAAGTGCTTATGATCTTTATATTCATTTCCCTTGAGTCGGAATTAATTTGTAAATGACCTTCCATTGGGTTTTCTGAAGCTATAAATCCCATGGGAAGAGATTGCCCATCCTTCTGAGTTGCTGCTGGTCAAGTCGATCTGCCAGAGATGAAGTTTTTGAGTTAGCAGTGCAACATTTTATAGACTGTGCCACTAGTGCTCCTTTGTATGCAATAACAACTCATTGCTGTTGAGTTAGAACTCTCATCGCTGACTGTCCATTGGGTTTTGGCCATTGTAAATTGTACGAGAAGAGATTGCTCATCTTTCTCCTACAGAGCTGCTGGTGGATTCAAACTCCCAGAGAGGCTCTACCTTTATTTAGGTGCGTGCAACTCACCATGGACTATACCACCAGACTTTGTGTGTTGTCATCAACATCATCATTATCTCATTGCCGTCGAATTGGAACCTACTTACAGCTGACCCTTTTTTGGAGGATGTAAATTACTTGGGAGCAGATTGCCCATCTTTCTCATACTGAGCTGTTGGTGAATTTGAGTTAGCGGCCTTTAACTCTAGTGCAACCCCTACAACTTTCCAAGATAAAACAAAAAATGCCCACTGATATCAAATAAACTCCAACTCATAATGACCTGGTCTCTGCGGCAGTACATCATCATTATTATTATTATTATTAATTTTCTGTGCATGTACCATCAAATAAGATCTGAGTGGTACAGGAGGAAATTGCCCCTCCTCCAGCAGAGCAACTGGTGTATTTGAACCATAAACTTCTGGGATTGCAGTGCAGCTTCTTTCCACTAGGCCAGCAGAGCTCCCTGAGGCAGAAGATCTTAATGAGAAGAAAGTACCTTTCTTTCTCCCTTAAATCACCTAGTGGTTTCAAACTGTGTATCTTTCTGTTAGTAGCCCAAATTAAATGAGCATTAACATTTGACTTTTAGTGAAGTGTTTGCCTTACTGAACTCTGAGTTGACCCTTGAACAAAGTGAGAATTAGGAGTACTGACCTCACAGTTTAAAAAACCAAATCGGCATAATTTTTATTTGTGCATTTTTTTAATAAAAATAACAAATATAAATTTTATTTATAAAAAGGGCAGCTCTGATAGTCTAGTGGAAAGAAGCTGCACTACAGTACCTAAGGCACACAGGGTGAATCTGGTAAGAAGCTTCGCTGAAGTTTCTTAGGCACTTATGTCAAATCCACCAACTGCTCCAAGGGGGGAGAATGGACATTCTCCTCCTGTGCGGGAACTGTCTCAGAAAACCCACCAGATGGGTCAGCTGTGGGTCAGTACCAACTTGATAATAAACAACACACATCATTTATAGCTGACCCTTGAACAACATAGGTTTGAATCAGTATGTGCACTTATTTTTGATACCTCCCTCGCCCATTGTGAGTATCTGCTTAAAATCATGTATCACTTACTGAGGACAAACTGCTCAAGTGGAGATGATTTGTGCCACACAGATACTGGCAACACTTGAATTCACTGCCAAGAGCAACAAGAACAACTCTGCACATAAATTTAAATCTATATTGCTCAAGGGTCCACTATACTAACTTGTTGCTTGAAGTGGATTGAAGGGATTCTTTGTAGTTACTTCTCTATAGAGCACACCCAAAAGCTTAATTAATTGGACTGAAGGATGATTAGCTACTCTCTGAGTGGCAGGGAAAGGCAAAATTACCAAGTATAGCTGCAAATTAAGGAAGAAAGGGAAAATTGTGAGTTGTCTTGAACTTACCTTTTTAATGGCCATGGGAAAAGTGAGAAATGCCTTTAACAACAGCTTAAATAAAATGTTGCCCCTAGAATATTCAAAATAGAGAGTAGGAAAGGGAGGAGAGAAGGGCTAGGGGTGGAGGGGAAGTATCAGGTCAGCAGAGATAGTAGATGAAAGGGTAGAGTGAAAGGAAAGGTAAAGTACTCTGTGAGGATTTGATGAAATGATAAATGGCATAGATCAATTGTAATTGTTATAAAACAAAATGTATATGATTGCATAAAATAAATTAACAAAAGAATATCCAAAACAGTACTTTTAGGGGAAAATGTTATAATAAACTATAACAGCTATTAACTGTTGACATTTCTTGATTGCCAGCTATATGACAGGAACTATTTTAATTGCTTTAGTTGTTTATTGCTCCTAATAAAACACGGTAGAACTTACTTGCCTAGAATAATAGCAGTGACAGAAATGTTGTCATATGCGAGGGAATCCTTTCACTGCCCCATGTAGGAGTAGGATTGGAGTAGCTTATTTAAAGTTATATTTAGGTCCTGGTAGACTTGAAGTAGAATCTAGCTTTCATAATTTTTAAGATATCTTTAGACTTCCTTAGGTGGTACAGGTGATTAAAGACTCCACAACTAGCTGAAAGATGGATATTTGAACTCACATAGAGGTCTTTGGAAGACAGATTTGGTGATGTGCTTCTGAAAGTATACAACTTTGAAAACTCCATGGAGCTTTGTTCTATGCACTTGGGATTGATTCCATGAGTTGGAATCACTTCAATGTCAGCAATGGCAAAAATATCAGTATTTAGAATTAGTTTCTTTGAGGGAGGAAGGAAAAAGCAGAGTCCCCATATTTATTAAATATTTACACTGTGCCAGGTATATTGTCTCATTTTGTTTTCACAGTATTTTTATTGGTGAGAAAACTGAGTGATAGAACTAGAATCCCAAAACAGTTAGGATGCTTTTCCTCTTCACATGTACCTTCCTGGTACATGTAATACACACTTGTGTGTGACTCTCCACAAATTTAATACCCTTTAGGGATAGATAATCACAGAGTAATCTTGAATTTGGACGATTTCGGAGCACTTTAAATGAGCTGCTACTACTACACAAATAATTTCTTTGAAAAGGGTTCATAGAAAACTGGTGCTTTGAAGTTGGTAGTTGAGAATGTCCCAAGTGTCTGATTTTTCCAAACTGCTGGTGCAATCCATCATCTGTAATAGCAGCTATTCCTGGCTGCTGTCTTTGTTTTTGGGTTCTATAATTCACTGGAAAGTCTCACAGAAACTCAGAAACTGTCATGGAAATGGCTCACATGGTTTTGAAGAGGGCACGTCTAGATTCTGTGGATCAGGCCTGAAGGGTAGCTGATGTAGTCTCATGTGTGCAGCAGAAGAGGCTTGTGAACCACAGTCTGGGTTTCTATGGACTCTGACTCTTGAAGCAGCTGGATCAGGGTAAATGCATTTTCTAGAGCTAAAAGGATTTTACCTTGCTAAGAACATTCTTATATAAAGATCTCAGTAGAACTAAGGGTGATGACTTGGGTCATACTTTATGGTAAGGTGGGGATTCAAAATATATACAGCGCTAATCCTGCCTCGTTAACACAACAACCAGTTTGCTCCAGAATGAGGCAGTAAATCTAAAGAGGCTAGAATTTATAATCCATCACAGAATGGAAGGCTATGGCTAGAAGGGTCATATTAGTTAAGTCATTTCATTGTAACTATTTTAGAAATAGTTTATCATTCTTTTAATTTATACCTTTCACTGTAGGAAAGAAACTTTTTTTTGTGTTTAACCATCTTTATTTCAGCAATCAGTTATTTCTGCACTCTTAATTGTACCTGCATGGTAAAATGCAAAGCAAAACAATACAAAAACATGTCACCTTTGAGTTAATTCTGACTCATAGTGACTTTACTGAACAGTATACAACTGCCCCTTAGGGTTTCCAGACTTTATGGAAGTAGATGGCTATATTTTTCCTCTTGTTCTTTTGTTACATCTTTTTATCTTTTTGTAACCTTTCCGTTCTCAGATGAGCATTTACAGCACTGCAAAGCAAGGCTTTGAAAAGATGGAAGCCATAAACCGAAATCCGTGTTTAATTATTGTATTGTGAATTAAAATTCTATACATAAATATTACAACCTTAGAAAAATCCTAGTTCATTTTTATAACATTCAATGGTATTTTCTGTTTTTCTAATATATTTGTGTCATGCTAAAGGAAAGACTAAAAGACCTCCTGCAACTCTTAGGATTTCATTATAACTCTTCTTATTTAAGACACACATTAATAGGACCACATCCTTTTCCCTCGGCTGTATCTTAAGTATTGAACAATCTAGTTAATTTTTTTTAAATGAGTCATTAACTTTCATCACTTCTTTTATCTCCCCCATTATAAAAGTTTATTCACAAAAATGTGAAATGTCATCCTTGTAAAGGGGCCATGCTTATCTTCTCTGTATCATTTCAATTTTATTATATGGTGTTGCTGAAGCTAGCACCTGTCTCTTCTTTTGAGATGTTTGTAGACTTGCTCAACAGTTGTAAAAACAAGCAAACAAACCAACCACACAGAAAGCTTGCATGCATCCTCTACTCATTTTTCTTTTGTGGCAGCATATTGCATAACTGAAGTACAATGTCATATCAAGGAAATTAACATTGATACAATCTACTTAGATATCAGCCAGTTTACGTATGGGGTGTATGTGTATGTTCTTTGCATTTTGTCATGTGTATAAATTTATGCAATCATCACCATGGTAAAGAGAAAACAGTTTTTTTTCCACTACCAGAATCTCTTGTGCTACTATTTTGATGACCAACATGACTTCCTTCCTTACTTTCACCATCTTTTGGTCCTGACAACCACTAAGAAAATTATATAAATGGAACCATGTGATATATAAACATTTCGAATGACTATTTCTCTTTCAGAATAATTTCCTTAAGACTCATTTGAGTTGTTTCTAGATAACAGTTTTGCTTTTAGGTGTCATCAAGTGGATTACAACTATTTATGGCAACCCTTTGAACAACATATGGAGATGTTGTCCTTTTGTGCACCATCCTCACAATCTCTCACATGCTTAACGCTGTGTCAGTCCATGTCTTCTCTTTTGCTGACCCTTTTTTCTTTTGATGTCCCTTTCCAAAGAAGAGTCCTTTCTAACAACATACCCAACGCATGTGAGATGGAGGTTCACCATCTTTGTTTTTAAGGAGCACCTTGGTTAACTTCTTCCAAGATAAATTTATTTGTTCTTTTGTTGTTGGTCGTATTGTTAACGTTCTGTCGAGTCGCTTGAGACTCATAGCGACCCTATGTACAATAGCCCTAAACTCTCCTCTGCCCTTATATTCAATATACTTCAGCAATGCCACAGTTTAAAAGTATCTATCTGTTCTTCAGTCTGTCTTACTCATTTTTGGCTTTCACATGAAAATACCATGATTTGAGTCAGGCACACTTTAGATTTTAGACAAACACCCTTGCTCTTCAGCGCTTTCAAGACATCCGTAATAGCAGATTTGCCGAATGCAGTTTTTTTTCTCTATCTTTTATGATGATGTCTATTGGTCCAGTGATGAGAATTTTTGTTTTATTGATGAAAACTTGTGAGTCAGAATTGGCTCAGTGGCAGCAGGTTTGGTTTTGTATTTTCATTGATTAATATAGTTGAAAATCTTAGATTCATTTGCCATTTGTATATCCTCATTTTTAGCTATTTATGTTATTGAATTTCTGGTGCCTTATTGATAAGAAGTTGCAGTGCCAAACCAAAGACACACAGTTCAAATCTACCAGCGGCTTAGAAGAGATGAGAAGTCTCCTCCTATGCTATTTACTGCCTCTGTAAACTAGCTTGGCAGGCTAGCCTTGAGTTTGTATCAACTCTACAGTACATAACAACATTTATGTCTTTTTTCTGTCCCTATAGAAATATTAATTTTTCTTTAAAAAAAAACCCACCTTATTTTTTAAAACATGAGACTTTGATGAAAACATACAAATTTGTTTTTCATTCAATAATTTATGTCCACTTTGTTTTGCAGCACTGACTTGTTTCTTCAGTGTAAGAACACTCTTAATAAGATTTTTAAAATATAAATGGTTGGGCTTTGAGAATTCTTTATGTACTTTAAATACTAATCCGTTTTTGATAATCTGATTTGCAAATATATTTATCTATAACTTGTCTTTCCCAAAGCAAATGTTTTTAATTTTGATAAGGTCTGCTTTGCTATTTTTTTCTTATGTAAATTATACTTTAGAAGGTACATTTAAGGCATCTTTGCCTAGCCCTAGGTCCAAAAGATTTTCTCCTAAAAATAAGACAGACATGTGTAAAGTAAAGAGCTTTGAATCAAAGTGTGGTAGGGTTTTTTTTGTTTTTGTTGTTATTTTTTTGCCTTTGGATATGTAATAGCTCCAGTACTTTTTTTTTTTTGAAAAGGCAAATAATCTTTCTCAATAGGATTTTATTTTTCAACATTGTAAAAAATCAGTGAGGCATATTTATGTGAGTCTACTAAATTCTGTATTCTGTTCATTGATTTCAGCCAACATCAATTTTGAGTACTGTAGGTGTCTAAAAGAAAAAAGACCTGTCAAAAAAAAAAAAAAAAGAAAAAAACCCTGTCATTGCCAATCAGTCAGAACTGACTCCTAGCTGACCTTCCAGCAGGTTTTTGAGGTTATAAAATACACTGGAAGAGATTGCTCGTCCTTCCGTAAGGAGCCTCAGCTGGTGGATTCAAATGTCCAGAGAGCTAACACCTTTAGGTTAGCAACAAAGCACCCCAAGTACTAGGTCACCAGAGCTCTCTGTGTGATCTTAATTTGGAGTAGAATGATTCTTCTAATTTTATTCCCTACCCCCCAAAATTGTTTTAGCTATTCCAGGGCTTAAGTGTTTATGTATAAATTTTAGAGCCAGCTTATCCAGGTCTACCAAAACTTTCCTGGAATTTTAAAAGTAATAGCATTGATTGTGTAGATGAATTTGATGAAACTTTACATTTTAACTATACTGTTAAATGTTTCCATTTACTTAGGTCTTTGATTTCTTTGATCTACAGTTTGCAGTTTTCAGTATTCATATTCTGTCCATCTTTTGTCAGATTCATTGTAGTTTTTTGTTATATTTGGAGATTTTTGTAAATAGTAATATATGTTGAATTTTGGTTTCCACATGTTCGTTGTTAATATATTTTAATTGTTGTTAGGTGCTGTCAAGTTGATAATTTTTGTAGTTGATCTTATGTGCTGTGACTTTGCTAATTTCACCTTTTAGTTCTAAAGATTATTTAGTAGATTCTTTGGGTTCTTCTGTTAGACGGTCTTGCTATCCACAAATACGTAAAGTTTACTTTTTCCTGTTTGCTTTTAATTTTTTTTTAAATTATTGTACTGTAGTAGAGTATCTACCACTGATTTCAATAAAAACGGTGAGAGCAGAATATTTTCCTTGTCAATGATGTTAAATATAGGGCTTTTAAAAAAAATCCAGTGTGTTAACTTCTTTTTAATTACTGACTTACTGTGAATAGATGTTGAATTTTACCTTGTGTTTTTTCTGTCAATTCATATAAACATATGACTTTTTGTCTTTATTTTTGACATGGTAAATAACATTGATATTTGATTGTTGGCCCAGTTTTGAATACTTAGAATACATCTCACTTCATCATTATAATTATCTTCTTCTTGTTGTTGTTATGTGCATGTGCTGTCGAGTCACCTGCAACTCATAGCAACCCTGTGCACAACAGCTCTACACCCTGCTCTATCCCTTGCCAATCTTATTGTCTCCGACGCACCTATACCTCATTATCCCAGTAACTGAATCAATACATTTCATCGAGGATCTTCCTCTCTTGTGCTGTCCCTCCACACTCCCAAGCAAGACCTTCCTCTCCAAGGACTGATCCTGCTTTGAAATATGTCCAAAGTATGTCAGGCAAAGCTTGAGAATCCTTGCCTCCCAGGAGCAGCCAGGCTTCATGCTATCCAGGATGAATGTGTTTCTTCTCCTAGCAGTCTCCTACTATAAAAGCATTAATAAATTCAGATTGTTGATATTATATTGAAGATGTTTTTATTATTTGGATTTTTTTGTCTGTTTGGCCCAAGTTCATTAGAGAGATTGATTTCCACTTTTTGCTTCTTATGATGTCATCTGGTTTTGACATCTGTTCAGAAAGCAAGGTAATAAAGGAGGAATTTCAAGCTGCCCTGAAGGAAGTGGCAAAAAATAAGGCCCCAGGAATTGATAGAAAACCATTTGACATATTTCAGCAAACAGATGCAGCCCTGGATATGCCCACCTGGTTGTGCCAAGAAATCTGGAGGACAGCACCAGGCTAAATGACCAGAAGAGGCCCATATTTACTCCTATTCCCAAAAAAGGTGATCCAACAGAGTGTGGAAATTTTCAAGCAATATCACTAATATCACATACAAGCAAACTCTTGCTGAAGATTATCCAGAAATAACTAGAACAGTACATTGAGAGACAATTGCCAGAAGTGCTAGCTGGTTTAGAAGACAGCCTAGAGATATCATAGCCAATATCAAATGGATCTTGGCTGAAAGCAGAGAGTACCAGAAGGTTGTCTATTGTGTTTTATTGACTATGCAAAGGCATTTGACTTTGTGGACCACAACAAATTGTGGCCAGCATTGAAAAGAATGGAAATCTCAGAACACTTGATTGTAGTCATGTAAAACCTATACTTAAACCAGGAAGCTGTTGTCTGAACAGAGTAAGGGAAATCAAGGAAACAGTTCAAAATCAAGAAAGTGCATCAGGAATGTGTCCTTTCTTCATACCTTTTCAATGCATATGTGGAATAGATCATTCAGTAGGCTGGACTTTATGAAAAAAATGTGGCCTTAGAATTGGAGGAAGACTCATCAACAACCTATGCTATGCAGATAATACAACCTTGCTTGCTGAAATGGAGGACTTGAAGTGTTTGTTGCAAAAGGTCAAGGACTGGAGTCTTCCATATGAATTGAAGCTCAACATCAAGAAAACAAAGATTTTCACCACTTGGCAAATTTGCAGCATCATGATAGATGGAGAAAATATAGAAATTGTTAGTCGTTTCATCCTGCTTGGATCCATAATAGATACTTTTGCCACCAGCAGTTAGGAAGTCAAAAGATGAGTTGCTTTAGAAAGTCAGCTGTCAGGGACCTCTCCAGAGTGCTAAAGAGCAAATGATGTCAATCTAGAGATAAAAGTTTGCCTGCTTGAGGCCATAGTCTTCTCAGTTGCTTGCTATGCCTCTGAGAACTGGACAATGACTAAGGATGACATCAATGCCTTTGAGTTGTGATGCTGGAGAAAAGTATTGAACATACAACAGACTTATAAGAGAACAAACAGGTCTGTCCTGGAGAGGGTGAAACCAGGTTGATTGCTTCAGGTTCATTGGAGGCAAGGATTTTGAAACTCCTTCTCTAATAGGTTGGGCATGTTGCCAGGAGGGACCAGTTCTTAAAGAAGGACATCATTCTTAGGAGGATCAGCACAGGAGAGGAAGACCCTGAATGAACAACAGCAACGAATATGAAGTAATGATTGGTGTAATACTTTTTGTGGTATAATCAGAGAGAAAAGGAGCTATGATCTTTTTTATCTGGAGTTGGGGGTGGGTGCTCCGATGGCATAGTATGCAGGGAGTTTCACTGTTAACCCAAAGGGACCTCTTTAACACTTCAAATCCACCAGCCCTTGTGCAGGAAAAAGATGGACAGTTTCCTTCTGTGGGATTTTGAGTCCATTATAGCAAAGGATTTGAGTTGTTTTTGTTTTTTTAATAAGATGTGAGAACTATTCCTTCCTCTTTATTTAGCTAGTTAATGAAGTATTGGTATTTATCCTACTTTAACTATTTGGTAGAATTTCACAGTGAAGTAATTTATTTCTGAAATTTCCTTTTAATGATGAGTTGAGTTTTTTAAATTGTTATAAAACTATTCCTGTTATCTATTTTGAATGTTTAATTGGTAGCAATGTACCATTTAAGGAATTGTTTTTCCTAAGCTATTGATTTTATGAGCATAAACTGAAATGTATCATCTTCTTATCCTTAACTCCTAAATCAAGTAGTTTATGTTAGTAAGACCATAGGAAATAAGAGCTCATCATTGGGCCAATTGGCAGTACTGTGACAGATGGAGAAGAGATTGAGGTTATTAACAATTATAGCTTGCATGACTCCACAAACGACAATCTTGTCACCAGCAGTCAGGAAATCATAAGACAAATTACACCGGGAAAATTTTCTGTTAGGGACCTCTCCAGAGTACTCAGAAGCAACAGTGTCACTCAAGAGACTAAGGTTTACCTGATAAAGGCCATGGTCTTTTCAGTTGCTTGCTATGAATCATATAGCTGGACAATGACTAAGGATGACAGTAAAGAGTCTATGCCTTTTGAATAGTGGTACTGGAGAAGAGTGTTGAACATACCATGGACTACCAAGAAAACAAATAGGTCTGTCTTGGAGAGGGTGAAACCAAGTTTCTCCTTGGAGGCTAGGATTTTGAAGCTCCATCTCACATTCTTTAGGCATGTGGCCAGGAGGAACCAGTCCTTGGAGAAGGACATAATGGTTAGTTAGAAGGGTAGAGAGGGATGGTGCAGGAGAGGAAGACCCCCAGATGAGATGAACTGATACAGTAACTGGGGACATGGGAGTACGTATGTCAGAGTCATTGAGCCTGGCTTCTGAGCATTGTATGTAGTGTTGGTTTTTGAGTGACAGGTGACTTGATGGCACATGTCAGTAACAACAAAGGGATAAAAGAGCAGCATACAAGTCTATCACATTTCTATATATTAATAATGAGCATGTGGAACCCCCAATTAAAAGGACATTCATAGTTAGAGTGATGTGTTATTCCTGGTATTATTTTATTTGCATCTTCTCTCATGCTGGGGTGTTTTTTGCATCTTTGCTTGGTTTTATTTGGTCAATCTTTCTGGCAGTTTGTTTAGGACTGTTTCATTTCCAGCTGTTTTGAGACTTATTAGTTATTTTTCTGGTACTGATTTATAGTTAGGGTCCATATGATCAGAGAACATGTGCTGTAGGATATTATTTGCGATAAATACTTGTTTGTTTTGTGCCTACAATTTGGCCAGTCCTGTTGAATGTATTGTGATCATTTGAAAATACATTTATTCTACTGTTCGGTATTTGTTCTTGAATCCTGTTTCTTGATTATGCAGTTTGGAACTCTTAAGTCCTTGTTGATTTTCTGGTGAGTATTTTTGTAGTCTCTCAAAGTTCTTAAGACTTTGTTTCACCTTGTATCTCTATCAGTTTTTGATTGTCTTCCCATTTATTCTCTTTAATACTGGAAAGTGTTCAGTGGTGTTTTAGTGACTATGCAAAGGAATTCAACTATGGATCATAACAAATAATGGATAACATTGAGAAAAATGGGAATCCTAGAATACTTATGTTTTTGAGCCTAAAATCAGGAAAGGTGTGTGTTAAGAGTTGTATCCTTTATTCATACCTATTTAATCAGAAAGAACATCCTGAGCAAATAATTCAAGAAGCTGTGCTGTATGATAAAAGTATGGCATCAGGATTAGAGGAAGATTCATCAACATCCTACATTTTTGCATTTGACACACCTTTGCTTGTAGAAAGTGAAGAATACTTGAAGTTATTGAAGATTAAAGACTACAGGCTTCAATATGGATTCTGCCTCTTAACATCAAGAACACAAAAATACTCACCACCTGATGGAGAAATGAGTGACATCAACAGTTTACTTTTATTTAGACCTATTATCAACAACAGTAGCAGCAGTCAAGAAATCAAAAGTTACTGGGAAAATCTGTGACGGATCTTTGTAAAGTGCTAAAGAACAAGCTGCATCCAACTCAAACCATGATAATTTCAGTTGTTATGCATCTGAAAGTTGGACAATGAATAAGACTTAAAAAGAACTGATGGGTGGGGTGTAATCGTCATAGGGTTGCATAATTTGATGGGTGTAAGGAGGTGGAAAGATGTCCTGTGAAAAACAATGTATATGAACTTTATGAACTTTGTAAGTGACCAGTATTTAAAAAATAAAAGAAGAATTGATGCCTTAGAATATATGGTGTTAGTGAAGAGTACAGCATATTCCATGGACTGCCAAAAAGAACGAATCTGTTTTGAAAGAAGGGCAGTCAGAGTGCTCTTGGAGGTTCAGCAAAAAAAGGAGGACCTTCAGAGATCTTCAGTGAGATAGATTGATCAATGGCTAAAACATTGGGTTTGAGTATGATAGAGTTCCTGAGGATGGTGCAGGATAGGGCAAAGTTTATGTCTTTTTCTTTTTTTTAATAGTGTCACTGAGTCAATAGCACATAATGGCAACATCCTCCCTAATTTATAATACCATTATATTGAATACTTCTAACTGAGGTTTACCTTCATAGAATAATTAGTTAAGCCTGAGATTATTAGGAGAAAGCTTATTAGAAGACAGGCTTGGTAATAGGGCTTGGAAACTCTATGCAACAGTTCTGTTGTGCATGCATGGGTTCACCATGAATTGGAATTAACTCCAAAACCTTTACTTACTTGTTTTTGCCTTTTCAATTTTTTTTTTGTTTCCTCGATTTTCTAATATTCTGTTTTTTAATTTCTTGCTTTATTTGACAAAGGCCCTTAGCCAATTTTTAAAGGTTATATATCTGCTAACAAGTGCATTTAGTTTCCTTTTGCCAATGAATGTCTATTTCTCTTTCATTCTTGTAAGATAGTTTTGCCATATGTCAGATTTATGGCGGCCAACTCTTCTTTTGGCACTTGAAATATTTTATGCCATTTTAGTCTGGCTTTGTGGTTCCAGATGTAAAGGCAGGCTTCTGCTCTTTGAATTGATGTAGTGTAGGTAATACATCCTTTCCCTATGGTTTGTGTTCCCTTTCAGGTTTGGTTGCTTTGTTTTCTTTTCCAGAAGTTTGATGATCTGTCAAAGTGTAATATCTGACTTTGTATTTGGGATTTCTCCTTTCTTAATATTGGCACTGGGTCCATTCTGAGTAAATCATACTGAGTAAGATTTTAATTTTTTTTTATTGTAACTTTAAGTTCTGTGGTTTCCTTTTGTTGTTTTTAGAACTACTCCTTTGCTAAGATTTCTCTAATTTCAGTTGCTGTGAGAGAATTTTTTACTTAGTTTTGTTGTATTTTTATGGTGCTTGTTTTAAAATTCTTGTCAGATAAATCCATCATCTGATTCATCTTTGTGTTGGTATCTGGTTAATTCAAGTTGTGATTTTCCTGACTCATTCTTGGTAAGATGAGTGGATTTTTAAAAAAGTATATCTATAGAGCGTTATTATTATCATAGGAGTCCGGAATGAGGGTTGCAGAGAAAGTATACTTGGGGTGGGAGTGGGGATGTGCGAGGTGGGGGGGAGATTGTGTACCAATGGAGTTTTTCTTTTGCTTTTCAAGGAGAGGAGCGAACTGGGGTGGGGGTGGGTGCGTGGGTGGGGAGAAAAGTGCAACAATGAATGAGTGGAATTCCAAAATCTCTGTAGATGTTCATTGAAATGAATAATAATAATAATTTTTAAAAAAGTATATCTAGGATATTTTTATTCTTAGAATGTAAAATAATCCTTCTTCCTGTTTTTTAATTAATAAATATGTTCATTGTATAGTTATTAGACACTTTTGAAAAAAAAAAAACCACCAAGAATTAAACTTTCAATTTTACTGTCAAGAAAATGACTGTTAAATTTTTTGTTTATTATAGGGTTAAGCATTAGGTTACTAACTGAGACATTGGTAGTTCAAACCCTACCAGCTTTTTGGTAAGAAAAAGACTTGAAAATTTGCTTCTTAAAGATTGAGGCAAGAAAGCCCATTTGAATGGTTTTATTCTGTCATAGAGTCATATGAGTTAGAATACCTCCATATCCCAGCAGTAATGACGACAACAACTACATATATGTCTGAAGGGAATATATGTGTGTGTTGTTAGGTGGTGTTTGTTGATTCTGATTCATACTGACTCCATGCATAGCAGCATGAAGTAATGTTCAGCCTTATACCATATTTGTAGATGCCGTGGAATTATTGCAGTGCTTGAACTCACTGAGGCAACAATGGTGTCAATCCATTGAGTGTTTTCCTCTTTTTTGTTGATCTTTTCTTTACAAAGTGTGATGCCCTGCTCCAGGGACTGGTCCCTTCACATAATATATCCAGAGTAGGTGAGGTGAAGTATTTCCATCCTTCTGAGGAACATTCTGTGTGTATTTCTTCCAAGACATATTGTTTTGTTTTTTTATATCCAAGGTGATTAAGATAAGCCACCATTCTTGTTTCTAAGGAGAATTCTGACTGTACATTAACACAGTTTTTATCTCTCAAATATGACAGTTAACTTTTAATAATTTCCTTTATAGGAAATTGAAGTGTAAAGAGTTTTAGGGAACTTTACCAGATTACAGAATTATCAAGTGATTCAAATACAGAGCTTTTGACTCCCAAATCTATACTGTATCCCTGAAATAAATGTTGACATTGTTATCTCTATACTTGTGAGTTAATTCTGTTTGGAAAATGGGTTTTTAATTAGATCATGGAAGAGTGGGGAAAGGAGCCCTGTTGTGTTTGATGTTGAAAGTTTGGTGCTTTGAATCTGTCAGCTACTCTGTAGGAGAAATATGGGCATTCTTCTATAAAGATGGACAATCTTGGAAACTTTATGGAGGGTTGCTATGAGTTGGAATTGATGAGTTTGTTTTTGGTAAAATATGTTGGTTGTGGGCATTGAGTTGGCTATGACTTATAATGACCCTGTGAACAATGGTTCTGAACCCCACCTTATCCTTTACCATCCTATCTTCACCACACTTACACTCTATAATTTTTTAGTTATAAAAGACAAAAAGCTAAATACAAACACAGAGAGAGATAAAAGGTCATCTGTAAGTAGAGGAATGCCACAGATCACTGGCAGACACCAAAAAGCAGAAGACTGGTTCATAGAAGAAATTTATGTAATTGAGACCCTGGTTTATATGTTTCACTTCTAAAATTGTGAGATAATAAAATTCTGTTTTAAAAGTTACTTGCTTTTATGTTAATATAGTTATCACTATTATTAATTACACATTTGTATTAACAGCTCTAGGAAGTGAAGAAAAAGAAGCCATTATTTATTGACATATATGCTGAACCAGTCAAATGTTCTTGCGTGGTCAATGACGCAAAGACAGACATTCCTCTGGTACTCTGTTTTCAACGAAAATCCATCTGACATTGCCTATAATATCCCTAGTGCCACACCTCTTCTAAACCCAGCCTGCACATCTGCTGATATGCTGTTGTGGTTATTTGGGGATAATTTTCAGCAGAATCTTGTTTTCATGTGATATTAATGTTTTGTTTAATAATTTCCACACTCTGTCGGGTCTCCTTTTTTGGAATGAGAATAATACGATTTTCTTCCAGTCAGTTGCCCAGGGATGATCCTACAGATTTCTTGGCACAACCTGGTGAATATAGCCAGGGAAGCTTCTGTTTGCAAGGATTTTGAAGCTTTGTCTCACATACTTTGGGCATCTTGCCAAGAGGGACCAATCCTCAGAGAGGGACATCATGCTTGGAAGGGTGGAGGGGCAGCACAAGAGAGAAGACCCTGGATGAGATGAATTGACTTAGTGACTTGAGTAATGGGGTAGATGTGTCAGAGACAATGAAATTGGCCCAAGATAGAGAAGGGTTCAGAGCTGCTGTACATAGGATTGCTGTGCATCGGAGTTCCCTTGGCGGCACATAACAACAAAGCACAATGCTGAACCAGTGGTCACTTAAATAAGATAATGTGTATAAGAACTTTAACGTAGTTGATATATAATTGTGCATATGTGTGTACACGCATCTTTTTGTGATATGCTGTAGTCATAGCAACACTGTATACAACAGATTAAAATATTGCCTGGTTCTACACCATTCTCAAAATGTTAATTTGTTTAAGTTTATTACAGCCTCTGTGTCAGTAGTCTCTCTTTGTTGTTCTTGAGTACCATCCAGTTAGAACCGCCTTATAGCTGACCCTCTAGTGGGTTTTCAGAGGCAGTTAATCACACAGGAGGAGATTTCCCAACCTCCTCCTGTGAAGCAGCTGGTGGGATTGAACTACATGCCTTTGGTATTGCAGCACAGTTTCTGACCACTAGGCCCCTGGGGAGCTCTGATGTCAGAGTTGTACTGCTAATCCAAAGACTATGCTTTTTGTTGGTTCAGATATACTATCAGCTCTACAAGAGAAAGGTGGGTTATTTCCTCCTATATCATTTACAGCTTTGGAAACCCACTGGAGCGGTGAGTCATTTCTGACTGTGCAAATGACTTAACAGACCCACCAAGCATAATAATCCTTCTCTAGGAACTGTTTCTTCTTTTTTTTCCAAAGTATATGAACTTTTGTTTAAAGTATGTAAAGTCCCACCACATTTCCTTCAAATGAGCATCCTGAGTAAACCTCTTGTAGGACAGTTCCCCCCGCCCCCATTCTTTTAGTGTACTAAAAGAGTATTCTTTACTCATGTATAATTAGAAGACATCAGTTTTTCTTTGGTCTTACTTAGTCATTGTCCAGCTTTTACATGCATATGAGGCTATTGAAAATGCATGGTATGAATCAGGTTCACCTAACTCTTCAAAATGACATCTGTGTTTTTGAAAAGTTTAGAGAGATCTTTTGCAGAACGTTTACCTAATACAGTATGTTGTTTTGAGTTATTGACTATTTCCCCAGATGTTGATTGTGAGTCCAAGTAAAATCTTTGACTTTCTCCTTTTCTCTTCATACTGTTTAATGACCCATTTGAGAGGATTTTTGTTTTCTTTATGTTATAGTGTAATCCATACTGCACACTTGTAATCTTTGCTCTTTACTGGTGAAGAGATTGAGATTGTTAACAGCTTTAGTTTGCTTGGCTTCACAAGCAATACTCTTGATATCAACAGACAGGAAATCAAAAGATGGATTGCATTGTGAAAGTTTGCTGTCAAGGACCTCTTCAGAATACCAAAGAGCAACAATGTCAGTCTGGAGACTTAAGATATGCCTGATCCAGGCCATAATCTTTGCAATTAACTTGTTATGAGTCAGAAAGCTGGACAATGACTAAAGCTGATAGAAGAATTGATGCCTTTTGAGCTGTGATGTTGGAAAAGAGTATTGAATATATCATGAACTACTAGAAGAACAAACACGTTCATCCTGGAGAGGGTGAAACCAGGCTTTCCTTGGAGGCAAGGATTCAGAAGCTTCATCTGATATACATGGGCATGTTGCAAGGAGGGCCCAGTCCTTGGAGAGGGACAGCATGCTTGGAAGGGTGGAGGGACAGCACAAGAAAGGAAGACTCTCGATGAGATGGATGGAGACTCAGAGACTAGGGTAATGATGATAGATGTGTCAGAGACAATAAGGTTGGTTCACAGTAGAGCAGGGTTCAGAGCTATTGTACATTGAGTTGCTATGATTCACAAGTAACTTGATGGCACATAACAACAACAACAACAACAACAACAACAACAACAACAATAGTAAGTGCTTCAGATACTATTTGCTTACATTAAGCAAGGTTATATCATCTGCATTTCACAAGTTCTTAATGAGTCACCTTCTGATCCTCATGCCATGTTCTTTTTCATACAGTCTGTTTCTTGGATTATTTGCTCAACATAACAAATTGAATAAGCATGGACATATAAAACTCTGACACATATCTTTCTTGATTTTGAAACACATGATATCCCCTTGCCTTGTTCATACAACTTTGTGAACAGGTTCTGTTTGAGCACAATTAAGTATTTTGGAATCCTATTCTTTGCAGTGTTATCTATAATTAGTTATAATTTCTATAGTTTAATGCCTTCATGTCTTTCTGGTATACTAAACTAGTCTTGATTTCTACTGTGTAGAATAGCTACTCTTATTTATTACTTATGGGATTGTAGTTGTTTTGTGCCATAAATTCAGACCCTTAGGTGACCTTTTAGTGGGTGTTCAGAGGTAGTTAATCTCATGAGAGGAGATTGCACATCCTTTTCCCACAGAGCAGTTGGTGGCCTTGAACTACATGCCTTCAGGATTACAGTACAGCTTCTTGCCACTAGACCAGCAGTGCACTATTTGCTGGTAGTAGGAGAAACAGTCTCAGTTTGTTATTGTTAAATGCTGTCCAGTCAAATCCAACTGAAAACAAAGCATATGTAAATAGAACACAACAGTGCTCTGCCTGACATCATGCTTACAATCACAACTGTACTTGTGCCTGTTGTTATTGCCCATCTGTCAGTCTGTCTCAGTAACAGGCTTCCTCTTTGGCACTGGTGTTCTACTTTACCAGATATGTTGTCTTTCTCTAGATTGGCCTCTCTTGATATCCTGCCCAAAGTATTTGAGGCAAAAATCTCACCATCTTCATCAGTAATTCTGAGTCCCTAAAAGTGCTTCACATTTCTTATTGCTGCTAATTAAAGAGAGCAAACTAGTGATTTGTTTTAATGTATTTACTTTTAATTAGCATATAAATTTGATTAAGTTTTTATGGAATTAGGGAATAAGGGAGCACAAATTTCTTATAGGAGTTTGTCTCTTTTAGTTAATGTAACAATTTTTAATATCTTTTATGGTCTTTGAGATCAGCATCTAAATATATAAAAAATTTAATAGAAAATATGCTTGATATTTGAACAACATAGTTCCTATATAAAATGTGGACATGACACATATGTGCTTATACATGTATTTTTTTTTTATAATGTTACTATTGCAGTAAGCCTAGGTATTGTGAATATCTCCTTATGAGCAGTTTGTCTCTTCAGTAAATTATGTACAAGAGATGAACTGTAACATCTGGATAATAAGATACAAATATGGATATAAAAATAGTTGGCATATTTAAGTATGATCATGGGTGTAGTACCCCTCACCTTGCTTTATCTGTTCCTCTTACCTGGCTATCTGTGTATCCACTTAGATTTGATGCTTCTTTATTTAAATTTATTAAGTAAGTATATAAATGGATTGTTACTTTTTTATGGAGTACATAGTTACTAAGAAGCCCTCTAACCTTGTAATTTGGAAAATGTCTAATTTGTAAGAAAGTTGTAAAATGATAAAATAAATAACCGTAGGTCTTTTACAGTTATATTTTGCCACAGTTTATTCTTTTATCTTTATTTGTATATATATTATTTATGCATGTATCATATGTTTTGCTACATGTGGGAGATTCAGTTGTGGAGATAATAATCCTTCCCTCCTACATTACTTCAAAATGTAGCCTAAATAGCCAAATACAATGAATTTAAGTTAATATTAGTCATATTCATACTTTTTATGTAAATTGTCACAGTTGTTTCTTTGATTTTTTCATATAGAGATAGTTTGTTTTTAATAAATTGTTGTACCTTTTTAGTCTTTAACTTAGAACAGCTTTCTTAATTTAAAAAAAGAAATCTTCAATTATCTTAGCTTTTTTGAAGAATCTAGGACATTTACTTAGCAGAATATGTCTCAGTTTATATTTATGGTGGTTTCTTCCCATTCTTGGCAAGAATACTCAATAGGTCATGAGTTTTCACTATATCACATTCAATGGCACATTATGTCAGATATCTTATTGACATTGTATATATGCTTGTAGTTGGTTAATGTGTTGTACGAGTCCTTGTGTGTGGATTATACCTCATCATAAAGAAAACATTTTCTCACAAATGAAACAATAAACAAAATCATGCTAAATGGAGAAAGATTGATGTTGTCAAGGATTTAGTGTTTTTGGACACACAGTCACACCCTGAAAGCAGCTGTCAAGAAATCAAAAGGCAGTTTTCAATGGACAAATCTGCCAAGGTTATCTCTTTAAAGATGAAAGTGCACTTAACTCAAGCCATAGTATTTTCAGTTGCTTCATATGCAAGTTAAAGTTGGACAATGACTAAAGAACACTGAAGAACTGATTCCTACGAATTGGTTTGCTGGCCAAGATATTGAGAATACATAGACTAAAAGAACAAACAAATCTGTTTTGAAAGGACTTCAGTCACAGTGATACTTAGAAGCAAGGGTGGTAACTTTTCTCTTGCTTGGACATATTATCAGAAGGAACCAGTTTCTAGAGAAGGATGTGCTGGGGAAAGTATAGAGATAAAAAATATTTTCAGAGAGGTGAAATACAGTGATTGTTATAATGGCTAAGCGCAGTAGAGATTGTGAGGATGGTGCAGGATTTTGTCCAGTTTTGAATTGGACACAACTGAACATTTCCCAACAATTTAATATATCAATAATAATTCCCAGAGAAAAGAATCAGTAGAATGTGTATGAGCACGTGCGCACACCCCCCCCCCAATTAATTTTACTTGATTTGAGTCATGCAGTTATGAGGATTGCAAATGACAAGAAACTGCTCTTGACTTGCATAGCTACAGAGCTTGACAAGCCCAAGATCAGCAGGAGAGATGGAAGGCTTTCCTAGGCTAAGGATTCTAAGATTGGTAGGCAGTAGGTTGGCCCAGGGCTCAAGTCCAAAGAACTCATGGTTCCTTGATGAGCAGGATAAAGGATCCAGATCAAACAAAAACAAGAGAACTTTGCTAGAAAGTGTGTGTGTGTGTGTGTGTGTGTGTGTGTATACGCGCACTCTCGTTCTCTCTCGCTCTCTTGTCGCTCGCTCTCTCATCTCTCCCTCAGCCTTCTCTCTCATTTCTGTCTCTTTCATCTGTCTCTCTTGTCGCTGTCTCTGATTAACTGCTCATAGCAAATCTCATCAAGGCAATGATCATGTCCTAACTGCTAAACTAAAGATCCATGGTCATCTAAGTTGACTGATAGCCTTTACCATCACAGTGGATATTTTACTAAACAGTTAACTTTCAGGATCTGCTTGATTGAGGCCATCCTTATATATACTACTTTCAGCTGTGGGCTGGAAGTCTCTTGTTTTAAGTCAGTCAGGAACCTGGTGGATAAGGCTTTGTATTTAAAAGTCAAATGGACTCTAAGTCTTCAGTTTGGAGGCTCATGTGTGAAGCAGATTCTGGAGGATAGGTTCTCTTGTTTTAGTTGAAAGTTAGATGTAAATGTTCGGTCCTTTTTTTTTTTTTTTTGTTGGTGTTTTTTTTTTTTTTAATTAAAAATTGTGTGTGAACTGATTGTTCTGGATATACTGGATTTAGCTAAGAATCTGCTGTAGATTGGAAATCTCTTGTTTAAGTCAATCAGGACCTGGTAGGTGGGCCTTTGTATTTAAAAGTTGGTTGGTATTGTGTTTGGGAAAAACATTCTTCTAAGTGGTACAACACTGGCCTGCCATTTTGTTGTACTGAGAAAACTTGGGATTGCTGTGATACTGAATGCTGTGCCACTGGTGTGTCAAATGCCATAATAGTTGCCATGATGGACAGTGTTTGGTAGAGCTTCCAGATAAACACAGGATTGGAAGCAGGACTGTCATCCACTTCCTAAACAACAGGGCTTTGGGAACTCTATGAACATTAGAGAAACAGTGATAGTCATAAAACAGGGTTCAGATCTTTTGTTCATAGGGTCACTATCAGTCACATTCAACTGATAGCACTTAAAAACAACAGTCAATAATAGAGTGCTGCTGTGCTCATTCAAGGCTCATCAACAACCTGCATTATGCAGATGACATAACTGTGCTTGCTGAGAGTGAGGAATACCTGAAGCACATGCTGCAGAAGATCAAGGACTGCAGCCTTCACTATGTATTTCATGTCAACATCAAGAAAACAACGGTCTTAGTAACATCATTATAGGTGAAGAAAAGATTGAAGTTGTCAGCTATTTCATCTTAACTTGGATCTATAGTCAGCACCAGTGGTACTAGCAGTCAAGAAAGTCAGTTTTCAGGGACCTCTCCAGATTACTGAAGAACAGTGGCATCAGCTTAAAGACTACAATGTGCCTGATTAAAGCCACAATCTTCCAATCACCTGCTGTGCATTTGGAGCTGGACAGTGAATAAGAGTGACAGGAGAAGAATTGATGCATTTGAATTACAGTGTTGGAGAAGAGTCCTGAATATCCCATGCAGTGTTAAAAGAACAAACAGATATAGCTTAGAGAAAGTGCAGCTGGAGTGTTCCTTGGAGACAAAAGATGGTGAAGCTTTGTCTTAATATTTTGGGCATGTTAGCGGACACTATTTCTTGGAAACGGATTTCATGCTTGGAAAAGTGGAGGATCAGTAAAGCAAAGGGAGATGCTCAAGGAGATGGTGTTTTTCATTTTCAACTTTCTAAGGTAGTACCAAACTGCTTTCCTTAGTAGTTACACTATCATACATTCACACCAATAATATGCGATAGTTTTAATCTTTTTATAACCTTGTCTGCATTTATTACTTACTGTCTTATTGAGCTTTTGCTATTACTGGGTTGCTACAATAGCTCATTGTTATTTTGATTTGAATCTGCTTTTGTCTTACGATGTTAGAGAATAGTAATGAGTAACGCATGGACTGCCAGGAGAACAAACAGTTATTTATTGGGTAAAGTGTGGCCAGAGTGCTCCTTGGAGGCAAGGATGGCTAAGATTCATCTCATATGCTTTGGGTATATTGTTACGAGGGGCCAATCCTTGAAAATGGACACTATGCTGGAAAATGTGCAGGGTCAGTGAAAGAAAGGAAGATCCTCAATGAAATGGCTTGACACAGTGATAGTCTTGAGTATGTTAGAGATGATGGGAATGACAGTGTTCAGATCAGTTATTTATCAGATCTAAGTTATATTGTTGTAACAACAGTAACTAAATACATATCTAAGCTATACAGAACTGTAATATGCAAATCATTTCCCCAGTACAAGAAATGACAAATGTTGCACCCCTAAGCAAAAACCCAACCCTAAAGACACACAGATGTACAGATATCATGGTAACAGTGTTTACTGACTCCCTTATCAGCAATCAGGAAATCAGAAGTTGTATCACAGTGGGGAAATCTACTGGCAGAGAGAGCCCTTTCAAAATTTTCAAGAGTGAAGAGGGCAGTTTAAAGACTTAAGGTACACCTGATTCAAGCCATGTTCTTTTTGATTACATACTGTGCATCTAAAAGTTGGACAAAAGAAGAATCAAAGCCTTTTGTGTTGTTTGAGAAAAATACTTAATATCCCATGGACTGCCAAAAGAACAAATATGTTGTGAAGAAGTGCAACCAGGTTGCTCTTTAAGAGGCAAGGCTTGTGGGGGGTTCAGGGGAGGGCAGTCCATGGAAAAGGACATCATTCTTGGATAGGCACAGGGTCATGTTCAATACTATACTCCAGCATCACAACTCAAAAGGCATTGAGTCTTCTGTCATCCTTATTCATTGTTCAATTTTAAGATGTGTCACAAATATTTGAAAAAACCATGGCTTAGATCAGTCAGGTGTACCTTAGTCTTTTAACCAACATCATTTCTCTTCAGGACTTTAGAGAGATTTTTTGAGAGCAGATTTTCCTAGTGCAACTGTTGGTTTCTTGACCAAGAGTCTTTTTTTTTCTTTTTTCTTTTTTTTTA
>NW_006399793.1:268053-285491 GCF_000299155.1 Elephantulus edwardii
TGATGGGCACTTAGGTTGTTTCCAACTCCTTGCTATTGTGAACAAAGCTGCAATAAACATGGGTGTGCATATATCTGCTTGGATGTCAGCTATTTGACCAAGAGTCTTGATTGTGGATCCAGGTAAGATGAAATCTTTGAAAATGTCAGTCTTTTTTCCTTTTATCATATTGTTTCTAAATATAAATTTTTTCACACACACAAAAAAAGAAACAAAAATCCTCACTGGGTTAATAGGAAACAATATTCCTATTAACCCAGTGAGGATTTTTGTTTCTTTTTTTTTTGTGAAAAAATTTATATTTAGAATTAGCCTGCTGGACTCAGTTTAGATGATCCCAATTTTGTTGACAGCATTCAAAGCATCATAGTCAGGAGCAAGTCGAACATAGGCCTTCTTCTCTCCATCAGGGCTAATCAAAGTGTTGACCACATCAGTGTCATAGAGCTGCTTTACAGCTTGTTTAATTTGGTGCTTGTTGGCCTTGACATCCACAGTGAACACAAGTGTGTTGTTATCTTCTGTCTTCTTCATGGCTGACTCAGTGGTCAGGGGAAGTTTGATGATGGCATAGTGGTCAAGTTTGTTTCTTCTGGGATTATTTGGGCTGCCTTCGGAGTCTCAGTGTCTTAGGCTGCTGGGAGGTTGGTGATGTACAGATCTCGTTGTTTTTTTGGCTGTGGATGCCCTTTAGGACTGCCATCTTGGCCTTTAATGCCTTTGCTTTGGCTTCAGTTTTGGGAGGGGCAGGGGCTTCCTTCTTCACTTTCGGCGCCATCTTCGTAGAAAGCTATTTTTATTTTCTTAATGAAGAGATATAATAATTGTTGAAGTCTATAGTTTTTGGTCTTCTGCAGCAAGCACGTCTTCACTTTCAACAAGACAGGTTATGTCTTCTGCATAATGCAGATTGTTGGTGAGTCTTCCTCTGATCCTGATGCCCCATTCTCTTTCATAAAGTGCAGCTTTTTAAATTATTTGCTCAGTGTACATACTGAATAGATATTGAGGAAGGATATAACCGTTATGTACACCTGCCTTTATTTTAAACCATGCCGTGTTCCCTTGCTCTGTTTGTACAAGCGGCTCTTGGTCTAGGTAATGGCTTTGCATGAGTACAATTTAATGTTCTGAGATTCCCATTATCAATGTTAACCATAATTTGTTAGGATACACATAATCAAATAAATGCCTCTACATAGTCAGTAAAACACAAAGTGACATTGTTCTGGAATTCTCTTCTATATAAATAGTGCTTCTGTAAGGGGAACTCTGGTGAATTGTTATGTCCTGTTGGGTTGACAACGACTCATAGCTACACTATGAGCAATGGCTTTGAACCTTGCCTTATCCTGTTCCAACTTCAGCATCTTCAACACACCTGAGCCCATTGCCACAGTCACTGTGTCAATCCATCTCATCCAATGTCTTCCCTCTTTTGCACTGTTATTCCACCCTCCCAAGCATGATGCCCTTCTTCGAGGACTAGGCCCTCTTGATGACATGTCCAAAGTATGTGAGATGGAGTTTCAAAATCCTTACCTGCAAGGAGCAACTTGGTGCAGTAACCTTCTCCAGGACTATTAACTCAAAGGCATTGCTTCTTTTTCTGTCATCTTTAGTCACTGTCTAGCTCTCAGATGCATAGCAAGCAGTTAAGAAGACCTTGGCTTGAATCAGGTGCACCTTAATCTCTATATTGATGTAATTGCTCTTTAGCACTCTCGAGAGGTCTGTACCACAGATTTTTCCCAGTGCAACTCATCTTTTGATTTCCTGACTGCTGGTGCCAAGGATCTTGATTATGGATCCAAGATGATGAAATCGTGAACAGCTTCAACCTTTTTATCATCCATGATTCTGCCTGTTGACCCAGTAGTGAAGATTTTTTCCCCCACAATTTTGAGATGCCGTCCATATTGAAGGCTATAGTCCTTGATCATCTGTAGCAAGCACCTCAAGTCCTCCTCAGTTTTAGTGAGCAAGATTGTGTCATGCGCATAATACAGGTTACTGATGAGTCTTCCCCCCAACAGTGATGCTCCATTCTTCTTATTATGTCCCACCGTTCAAATGATCTGTTCAGCATATAGATTGAAAAGTTATGGAAAAAGGATATATTCCTGACACTTTCTTTCTTGATTTTAAGCCATGCAGTGTCCCCTTGCTCTGTTCAGACAACAGCTTCTTAAACTAGTTCTAGGTTTCACATGAGCACAATTAAGTGTTCTGGGATTTCCATTCTTCTCAATGTTAGCGACAATTTGTTGTGATCCACACAATCCAGTGTATTTGTGTAGTCAATAGGACAGAAATTAAAAAAATGATGGCTCAAATGCCCAACCACAATTCAATAGATTAAAAAACTGGTACATTCATTCACATGATAGAATACTACGTAGCATGCAGGAACAATGATTTTGTAAATTACTACTTAAACTAGGAGGGACTGGAGAGCATTATGCTAAATGAACCAACTCAGTGCAATAAGGACAAATATTGTATAAGACCATTATTGTACAAAGAGTATGGAGGTCCAAGGGGGGGAAGTTGGGAGCACAGAGATGAGGATGGGGAGAGGGAGTGCAGCGGCATTAATCATAGGGTTGCACTGTTTGATTTGTGGAGGGTGGATGAAGGAAATGGGAAAGATCAGGTGTGAAAAACAATGTATATGGACTTTGTAAATCAGTATAAAATAAAAATTAAAAAAATATACTAAAGAAAAAACAAAACCTGGTTGCTTAGTGGTTAGGAATTGTGCTGCAAATGCAAAGGTACATGGTTTGAATCCACCAGCTTCTCCAAGGGTGTCAGCTCCTCTGTGATTTACTGAATCTTAAAACCCACTGGAAGTCAAGTATAGGTCAATTCTGACTCAGTGGTACAATGGTGACAAAAAACTTTAAGAGTTATTACGCTTAGTGGAATTTCCAACCTGGGAAGCTTATCCTGCTTCCTACTGACAAAAATATGACAGAAGCAAGATAGGAGATTTGAAGTTAAAAATACATATTATGGCTCTTTTTTTGAGAGGGCAGGGGGACAGATACTATCACTAGTTCTGCTTTGTCTGAAGGAAGTAAATAGTGAGTTTTAGAGTCCCATTTTAAAAAAACAACCAACCAACCCAAGACCACCACCATTCATTACCATGAAGTTGAAACCAACTGGTAGCTCACCCTCTTGTGCGTTTTCAAAAGATACACATTGCATGGAAGAGATGCCCATCTTTCTCCCTTGGGGAGCTGCTGAATCAACAGTGCAATTTCCTACCCACTAGACCTGTACAGTTTTGGAGATGAAAGGTCTTTTTAAAATGGTGGTGTTAGGTACCAGGGGATTGACAGTGATTTGCTTTATGAAATAACTCAAACTAAATTCATTGCTGCCAAGTTGGAACCATCTCAAAGCTGGCTCTCCACCTTGTTTTTGAAAGTTGTAAATCACATAGGAGGAGATTGCCCATCTGTCTCCTGAGGAGCCACTCATGGATTTGAAGTGTCAGAGAGGCATAACGTTTGGGTTAGCAGCACAACCCCCTCCGGACTGTGCTGCATGCATGAATTGTTTGCATGTTTTATCCTGCATCTTCGTCCTTTCCTATTGTGGAGTTTGACTTCCTTGCATTTTTTATTGTTCGGTTTGTCTTATTGAAGGTTTTCATCATTTTTGCTAAACTTCAACTTTACCAGCCATTAAGAGAAACTAGGAAAGAATAATTGTAAATAATTTAAATATGAACAGAAGAAGTGAATAGTGGACACTTATGGTTGAAGTGAATACTACCGTAAAATCCTGGTAGTTATAAAAATACACATGCCAGAGGCAGTGACATTCTTCATTTCTTTGACATTTATGGGCATGGGTTGTTAGTCATAGGAAAGCAAAACAGATGAAATGGACCTGGCACTACATTACTAATTTATTTAGCTGCTAGGATGGACCACAGTGTCTTAGGCTATTTGCAGAACTTGTAAATTTGTAAATGTTACTGCAATCTTGACCTGTGCAAACATTTGCTCATGTTGAAGGTTAAAGGAGATCGACTTCATGCTGATGTAATATGTGGGGAGGACAGCAGATGGATAGTGTACTACTATGAGATGTGTAATACATGTAAGATTTCCTGTCTGATATTTTATACATCTACACTGAATGCTAATAATACCCTACCCTTTTTAATTATTTTTGGTAATGTTGAAGTAAAATGTTTATAATTTTTCCATTTAGAATGAGTTATTTTTTACATATGCTTTATATGGAAGTATAAAATACATATAGCATAGCATCATAAGTCTTGAGCTGAATGAATTTGAACATATTCGGTATACTTCTGTAATCTGCATATAAATTAAGAGATTACCCGCTTCCACAGTGACTCCACAGGAGAAACGTGGACTATCTTTTCCTGTGTGATTTCAAGCCTCAGGAAACCTGCTGGGGGTCTGTTCTGAATCTTTTGCAACTAAATAGAAGAGAGTCTGAAATTTTTTGAGATAAGTCTTCTTGTGCCGATTCCTAAAGAAAAATACAAATCTAATTAAAAATCTTATAAATTTTGTGTGAATTGACACTTATACAATGTAGATACCCTTTTATCATGTTCTTTGGTTTGTGCTGTAGAGATGATTGTGAGTCATAGTACATTTTGTTAAATAGTTTTACTGAATAAGTGTATAGATTTACATTGTCAGCACCAGTGCATTGAGAATTCCAGTTGCTCCTCATTCTTATGTTGTGGTGTTTTCTTTTTTATTATAATTGTTCTCGTCGTTGTTGTTGTTAGGTGCCGGTGAGCCAAGTATGACTCATTGTGACCATGTGAACAACAGGTCTGAACCCTGTCTATCCTTTGCCATCCTCATACTTCCTGACGCATTAAAGACCATTGCAGCAGTCACTGTGTCAGAAAAGTAGTCAGTGAATTATTCTATAGATGAGTGGTAAAATAGCCATTTTGGTTTTAGTTTGTATTTTTTTATGTGACTAGAAAAGTTTATATGCCTTTTTATATGATTATTGACTATTTGGATAATCTTTCTTAAAAATATTTGTTCTTCTGTACATTTTTATTTTGGGTGACTTTCCCCTTTACTTAATGATTCCTAGCTCTTCTCTATACTCTTAACAAAGTAATTGTTAGACACTCACTCACTCACTCAACTGTTTTCAAGTCAGAACCAACTCATAGTGGTTTCATAGGCAGTAAATCACACGAGATATTGTTTGGTTTTTTTCTCACAGAACAGTTGGTGGGTTGGCAGCACAACTCTTTATATACCAGGCCACTAGCACTGCCTTTTGTTAGAAAAGTATTTTACATATTTTCAGTTCTTTTTAAAATATTTACTATTTTTTCATTGCTGTACATTTTCTTAGCTTCCTTCTGTTCCCCTCCCGCACCCCACGCCACAATGCTCCTCTTGTTCCAGCTTATTGTTACACCTATAATGCCTGATATATTCCTTTCAGGCAGTTCTTCCCTATCTGTTCTAATACACTGTTCATTATCTATCCATTCTTTTCCCCTTCTCTCACCAGCCCTTCCTCCATGTCTGTCATCTTTTAAAACAGTGAGTGGTGTTATGCAGAACTGGTGCTTTTGTGACTGACATATTTCCACTCATCGTAATGTCCTTCATGCTCCCCAATGTTGTGTAATGTTTTAGGAATTCATTGTTTTTCAGTCCTGCATAATATTCCACTGTGTGAATATGCCATATATATATACCTGATCTAAGCCATCATCTTTTTAGTTACTTCCTTTCTGAAAATTAGACAATGACTAAAGATGATAGACGAATAATCAGTGCCTTTGAATTTTGGCATTGGAGAAGAGTATTGAATATTCCATGGCCTACCAAAAGAACAAACAAATATGTCTTGGAGAAAGTGCAACTTGGGTGTTCCTTTACAAATTACAAAGCTTTGTCTCACATTTTTTGGGCGTTTTAGGAGGAGCAAGTCTTTAGAAATGGACATCATGCTTGAAAAAGTAAGTGAAGGGTCAACCAAAGAGAAGACCATGAATGAGGTGAATTGACACAGTGGCTATCACAATGCATTTGAACGTATTGGAGATTGTGAAGATCGTGCAATATAGAGCAAAGTTCGTATCTACTGTTTATAGGGTTGCTGAGTCGTAGTCGGTTTGACAGCATCTAACCACACATGTTGAAATGGAAAGTACACTAAAGCACTTCTGTTGCAGTATCCTTAAGTACAATGTTGTGGACAAAAGAAGTTGTACAGTTATTTCAGTTGGTTCAGTGAACTGAACCAGCCACTGTCTTTACGGCACACTTTTGTAGATTTGAGAAATGGCTACCACACAAACGATAGTTATTTAGATTTTTTTATTTGACAGATTTTTCCTGAAAAATAATAAAATGAACCTGTCTCTTCAAGGGAAATAATTGGAAATATTTATTGCCAGTGACAAAATTTTAGCCTTCAAGCAAAATAAGAACTTTGGAAACATATCCAGTACCATGTATTTGATAACTTCCTTAATGTTTAATATCTTTACTACTGAGATTGATGGCTTTTGTTGAGTGCTCCCAAGACTACTCTTAAGCTCACTGATTAGCTAGAAGACTCACAGAACTCAATAAAGTTGGTATAATCATGGCTATGATTCACTATAGCAAAAGCATTCAGAATAAAATCAGCCCTGAAAAAGGTACATAGCAGAGCCCAGGAGAGATCAGGTGAAAATACCCATTTTTTCCTTTCACAGTTGAAACCGTTGCTTAATTCTTTAATCTCTGATGTGAACAATATGTAAAAAGTTTGTCAACTGGGGACATTTTCTGAAGGCGTCGTGTTTATTATTGAGAGTTGATCACAAGGGCTTGAAACCCTGACTTGACAGTTACTCTGTCAACTGAAAATACCGTAATGTTAATATAGACTATCTTGCAAATCTGACAGTATTAATATGAAATAAATTTCAAACATGAACTCTCTGGTGTGGTCAAAGCACTCAGATAAACAAAAAACCCTGCTTCTTGTCAGTAAGGATATTTTAAAGATTTAGGGTTATCTTCCAGGAGTGTGACAAGAGACAGACCTTTCTTTTAAATATATAAGATGTGGGCAGTCCACACATGTGGAGTTGTATAAATACTATTTTCATATAAATGGATTCTGTTCATAGCTGGAAGATTTGTATTTTTAAGTGAATCATTGTTTTCTGAAAGACTATTATATGCTATCTTAGTTATGTAGGGATACTATAATAGAGAAATCACAAGGCTTAAACAAATTAATTTACTGTCCTACAGTTTAGGAGATTTAAATCCCAATTCATGATGCCAGCTCTAAGGGAGGGCTTGCTTTCTTGTTAGTTTAGGAGAAAGACTTTTTTCTTTCAGGACCTGTAGGTCCAGCATTCCTTGGAGACCTTCAAATGTTGTTACTTTTCTGTGTTGAGTTAACCAGTATATGGACCTTGGTCCTAATGTAGTATTTTACTTCTAGTGTTTTTGTCTTGGCAGAACTGAAACCCTTCTCTACTTGATTTCTCTCTTTTTTTAAAAACTTTTTTGTGAAATAAAAGGGTTGGGTCTGTTTGTGGTTTTTTTTTTTTTCTTTGCTAATTGCTTTATAACCACAGCAGACTTGTACAGAAGAACATCATGTACAGAACACAAGAAAGGTTCAAAGATGGAGACTTTCCCTTAGCAAGGCTGAAGATTTCAGTCTCAGGTATTTGGAATTTAGGCTGCAGTCCTTGTTTTTTGATGGATCGCTGGATGTATGGGCATAGTCCATGCTTTAACCATTTGAACAGAAGAATGGTGACTTGGCACACGTAGAAGTAGACAAAGTGCTTGGTTTCATGTGTTATGTAACTACTGAAGGTTTTCCCCACAATGTACTGCCACATGGGGTTGTACTTCTTGTGGGCTGTGATGTCCTTCTCTGTGTTGTATTTCTCCAAAATCTGGGGCGCTCACTCCACCGAGACCTGTTTTATCTCCTCCAACATGTCCGTATTTTTGATCACCACTTTTTAGTTGCACACACACACTTAACACAAAGTAGGGACTTAAGTGACTGTGATGGTTTTCTGGGGGAGGGGTTAGAGCAACTCAAGCTGCTCTCGAAGCTGTGGCGTATCTGAAATAAAAAGTTTTATAGGTATACCCAATGGATATTCTCCTTTCATCAGATCAGGGCTATGACCTATTTAAAGGTGTTTATCACATCTCATATCAAATCAAGGAGAATACTACATTATTACATAACTGCCACTAGTCTTCTTTATAGAAGTTAGGATAAACAGCGCACAAGATAATCACCTTATAATGAGAATCATAGCCCAGCCACAGTTGACACATATTTTGAGGCACTACAGTTCAATATGGAAAATAACCACTTGGCCAACTAACTGGAAGAGATCTATATTTGTTCCCATTCCTAAGAAGGGTGACCCAACAGAGTGTGAAAACTATAGAACAGTATCATTGATTTCACATGCAAGCAAGATTCTACTGAAGATTATTCAAAAATGACTAGAAGAGCACATCAGAGAATTGCCAGAAGTCCAGGCTGGGCTTAGAAGGGGTCGTGGTACTAGAGATATTGTAGCTGATGTTAGATGGATCTTAGCTGAAAGCAGGGAATACCAGAAGAAAGTCTATCTGTGTTTCATTGATTATGCAAAGGCGTTTGCCTGTGTGGATCATAACAAACTGTGGCTGACTGTGAGAAGAATGGGAATCCCAGCACACTTGATTGTGCTAACGAGAAACCTTATACTTGGACCAGGGGGTAGTCGTCAGAACAAAGCAAGGAAATACTGTGTAGTTCAAAACTGGGAAAGGTGTACGCCAGGGATATGTCCTATATCCATACCTTTTCAACCCGCATGCAGAGCAGATTATCCGAGAGGCTGGGCTCTATGAAGAGAAGTGTGGTGTCAGGATTGGTGGAAGATCTACCAACAGTCTGTGTTATGCAGATGACACAACTCTGCTTGCTGAAGCTGAGGAGTGCCTGAAATGCTTGCTGCAGAGGGTCAAGGACTGCAGCCTTTAGTATGGATTGAGGCTCAATGTCAAAAAGACAAAGATTCTCACCACTGGACCAATTGGCAGCATCAGGATGGATGGTGAAGAGATTGAGATTGTTAATAACTTTAGTTTACTTGCCTCCATGGTCAACAATCTTGGCACCAGCAGCCAGGAAATCAAAAAACATGTTGCGATGGGAAAGTCTGCTGTTAGGGACCTCCCTAAAGTACTCAAGAGCAACAGTGGCTCTCTGGACACTAATGTGTGCCTGATATGGGCCATGGTCTTTGCAATCACTTGTTATGCATCAGAGAGTTGGACAATGACTAGGGGGGATAGAAGGAGAATTGATGCCTTTGAACTGTGGTGCTGGAGAAGAGTATTGAATGTTCCTTGGACTGCCAAGAAAATTAACAGATCCATCCTAGAGAGGGTTAAACCAGGCTACTCCTTGGAGGCAAGGATTCTGGGGCTTCGTCTGACATACTTTGGACATGTAAGGAGGGACAGATCCTTGGAGAGGGACATCATGCTTGGTAGGGACAGCGCAAGAGGGGAAGACCCTCTATGAGATGGATTGATTCGGTGACTGGGGTAATCGGGATGGGTGTGTCGGATGCAGTGTGTTTGGCACAGGATAGAGCAGGGTTTAGGGCTGTTGTACATAGTGTCGCAATGAGTCGCAAGTGACACAGTGGCACATAACAACACAGTTCGACCCAAGATATATCAACATTAAAGAATATACATGAGTAAAAGGTCAGTGAATTTTAATAGCACAAAGAGTATGGAATGCTTTTTTGTGTAGTCAGATTAAACATTTCCTCTTACCTTTACTATCTCCTAAGTTTTATTTTTGGCAATGTGAACAAGGACCGTGTGGAAATAGCCATGTCTGACCTTTACCAACTTCACAAAGGGAAACGATCCCCATCAACAACTTCAGTGACACCAAACTAATTCTCATGAGATCAGACATTACCCCCATGCTCCCATACCTCTTTCTACTCATCTGACTATCAATCATAACTGCTTTGCTGGGTCCCTAATCCAATGTGATATTTTATAGACCACATAGAACCATATTGAGGAAGTCAGAATGTTATAATCCAGATTAAGTACAGAATACAGTCACAACAGCTATGTGCACACAGGCACCTCTTTAGCCTCAAGACTTTAGGCCAGTGTTCCCAAGTTCTCAGTCTTGCTACCCCCGAGTTGTCGAACACAGTTCTCATTTCTGCCATTATTGACTCTCTTCTCCACTTCCTTCCATCCTCACTGTAGTTTCAACTTAAAAGTTGGCTTTTCTAGTTTTTACCTTAGCTCCCTCTTGTCTTCAGCTCCCTTACTTAATTAGAGACATATACAGATTAACAGATGTGGGACTAGGAAATGTGCTTTCCACAGTGAATGGCAAATCTTGAGGGAGACTGGAGCTAGACTCTGGTGAGAGTTAGAGACCCTGGTGATGACATGGGAAGACTGGCATTGCTGTGGAGAAACTGTGGCAAGGTATGACCAGAGGAGCCCTGAGAAAAAAGCCACAGTTAAAGGTTTTTCTGTTCTTGCCCAGTGACGGAAAGGAAAGCTGAGCTGAAATGAGAAACTGGACTAATTGAGGAATTAGGCCTTGAGACTACTAAAGTTGGGACTTATATTGGATGATGTTCTTTGCCTTCCCTTCTCTCTCACTTACTTGCCTTACTTACTTGCCCCACTCTTGTTACCAGAACTGTGAGTAAAGTCTGCGTGTCAGCAATGATTGGTGGAAATAGGTGCAGGAGCATGAAGGGAGGCATGTCTGACCTAGCAGTTCACTGTTTGTTGCTATGGATATAATGGAGACAATTCCCCTTTGTGAAATGGTTAGAAGTCAGACTCGGCCACCACCACCTTCACATTCCACCATCTCCTTACACATCTCCCAAAGTCTCATCTGTCAACCCATCTCCAGTTTATTTGTAGGTGTAGCTGCCACAGGTGTTGCTAGAGCAGGTAGTGTCCTACACTGTCTTTCTTTTCAGTGGCACCAGAAGATCTATCTCTGTGGCTAAAACAGTTCAGTTTATTGATGAGACCAGCCAGTCCTTTTTTATATTGTTGATACCAGCCAGTCTCCTTTTAGAATGGTAAATAGCCAATCCCCTTATGGATAGGCTGACACATCCTATTTGCATATTCCCACTCGTCTTCACAGCAAAGTAAAAAAAAAAAAATGGCTAGCCGAAGTCATATTGAAAGATAAATGCTACAAAGCAACAATGTTGTTATCATCTACATACTGCAGATTGTTGACAGGACAGAGTAAAACTGCCTTATAGATTATCCAAGGCTGTAAATCTTTATGAAAATAGTCTGCCAATGCATTCTTCCAAGGGACAGCTGGTGGGAGATCAAACTGCCAGACTTTTCAGTTTGAAGTTGACCACTTTAACCACTGTACTACAAGGAGTCCTTTCCTTATATAATACATAGTAAATATTGATAGATGTATGTTACATAAGCAATAGTTCTTCACTGGAGTTCAAAAATTTTTAAACTATCTAAAAGCCCCCCGCCCCCAGGTCAAAAAGCTCGGCTTGAAAATAGTAATGGGTTCTCTGTTCATCACTTCTTTTTTTTTTATAAAAAAAAAACAAAAACAAAACAAACCAAACACCAATCCACAAAACTGTGGCCAATTTTATTGAAGAAAAATAATACGTGATTTATTTTTCACCAGTCTGTTTTGGCTTCTAATGATATCAGAATCACCTGGATCAAGGATAGCCAAGATGCATACTCTAGTATTTTCTGTGTGCTGTGCCCAGTTCACGATTATTGTTGTGGTGATGGACACCAATTTTGGCCAACATGGTGTAGTACTCAATTTCAGATTTCCTCAAGGTTGGGCAGTTGGTGAGGATGACCAATTTAGCTTTTCCTTGCCTGATCATCTTCAGATTCCGCTTGTACCCCAGCACCTATTTCCTACTTTTCATGACAAGTTGGAGCCTTAGAGTTGATTGACCCCAGGGACTTTTTCACAGCTACCATCCTTTCCCGTTAGGTGCTGGCCAGCCCTCCACCTACAGCTGTCACAAGATGGATGACTAATTACTGTAGTCTATTTTAAGAGGTTTTTCTGAGGTAGTTGTTGTTGTTAAGTGTGGTTGAGTCACAGGCGACTCATAGTGACGCTATGGAGGAGAGTCCTCAACGCTGGGAATTTTTAGAAACTATAATAGATGAGTTTCTTTTGCTCTTTGGAAAAAAGAAGTAAGGCTTTCATCCAGACATTTACTTAAGATAATTTAATTCCTTCATTTACTCTCTTTGTTGCTTCATTTGGTGGAATGTGATAAAATGTATCTAATATTTGTTGAAGTTCTACTGTTTAGTTAGTGATTTGCCTGTCATGCATGATAGCAGTGTAGAAGATAAAAATCCTCTGCCCCAAGGCATACTATATATATATATAACGGTGTTTTTATCATACACATCATGATTTTTAGTGTTGATAACAACTGTAAGAGCTATGTATACTTTCTTCTTCATATTTGTAAAATGGAATTCCAAAACAGTGCTATTTTCATCTGTCACATTTATTTCAGATTATCAGCCTTCTTCAAATCTGAGGCTTGACTGTACTTTATCTTCCTGACCAGAGTATTGTTTTCCTACTTATTAGAGATGAGAATTCCTTCAATGCCACAAATCTTACTGTCTTCTTTATAGTTTTAACTGTTATGTAACCTCTTTTTCTTAATTTCTATTCTTTCTGCTCTGTCCATCTCAGCAGTCTAGTTCTATCACTTCAGCAAAACTACTAATAATAAAATTGCTAGAAACCTCTATTCATTGAATTCAATGACTTTCTCCATTTTGTTTGTCTTTTCTTGCTGCCAATAATTTGATTACTTTTCTGAACTTTTATTGTACTATCAACTCTTTTTTTAAAAAAAAAAATAGATATTTATTCTCTGGTAGCTCCTGGCTTTCCTTTTTATGCCTTTTAAATGTTGATGCTTATTAGAAACCTTTTCTTTCTTAAATTGGCTATTCCTTTAATTGTATTTTTCAGATAATTTTCCCTCTTTAATGGACTTCTTTTCATATTTTTATACCAGTAATTCCTAAACCTTCATATCTAAAGCCTATAAATCTACATACTTCTTCACCTCTTGTATTTCACTAATTAAGACAGACTTAAACTCAAAGTAAAACTCATTTTAAGGTTGATAAATTTATGCCTATGGAGAGTTCTTTATTTCAGTAAATAATTGCCATACAAATAATTGCTCATGAGAAGTCTGGTTTCCTCCTTGACTTATTACTTGAACTTTCAAAACTATCTTTTTACCAATAATTATATAGATTGTTATGTAGATAATTATTCCAGGTATAGGGAGATCCTGTGGCCTAGTAGGTAGGGGAGTGATCTGCCAACTCAAAGGTGACTGATTTGAATTTACCACATGCTGCTCAAGGGAAAGATGACAGTCTCTTCGTGTGATTTACAGCTTCTGAAAACCTACTGGATAGTCAACAATGAGTTATTTCTGACTCGATGGCAATGCCTTTGACTTTTTAAACTTTTATTTTAAATGTATTCTAAGCTGTCCATTTCTTCTGGACAACTTTGAGTAAGTTTTCCAAATTTTCATAATGGGGTGGCAGAGTTGGGGTTCAAATACAGCCAGTGGCTCCAGAGTCTTATTCTTAACCATTATTCCAAGTAGCCTATGTGGTACTTGTCATTTTTATGTTTTTCTTGGGAGAAGTTTAAGGAAAAGTACTTAATTCCTTCTGAGTTTGAGTTAGATTCATTTCTCTTTTCTGTAAGTGAAGATAGTGAAATGTAGCATGCAGTTACAAAATACATAAAGGAAAATTTCTGATAACTCCTGGGATTCAAGAAATCTCATTCCATCTGTCTGTCTATTATTTTTTCCCCTCTAGTTTTTAAATGAAAAGTTTAGTGATATTTGGTTATATTTTGTGAGTTCAACCATTCTTGGTTTTGCTGAGTTGTACTTCCTTCATTGACATAAACTCATTGGCCACCAAAGTACCTATCTAATCTTGGAGTTGCTTTTGTCAGTTTGATCTCAGCTCACTCTAAAAGAGCATAATACTCAAAGCATACCTTTTTTTTTTTTTTTTAACTATTTAAGCTGAATGGTCATTCAGTTTTAAAAAGACATTATGGGATATTTTTGGTTTATAAGATTCTTCTGTGGTATTTGAGTCTTCTATTATTAAAAATATTTTTTAATTATTTCTATGTATTGTAAGTCAGTGAGTTGTACTTGTTATAAATGTGGGCCTGTTAGAAAATTTTATTTTGATGATTGAGTCCACAGGTATTTAGTAATCTCGTGTTATACTTAAATACGTTCATACCTGCGATATGACAGTTGCTTCTGCTTTAAAGTACTCCATATTACAGTTGCGTTATGCTTTTTATATATTTGAAAATAATCATAGCAAAATTAATTGGTCATACTGATAGAAAAAATCAGAACTGCACCCTTTACACATTGCCATTGCTGTTTCTTATTTGAAGAGCACAGCAGTACAATGGGACAAAAATTTTACCTTATTCATGAGGTTCTATGTATGTCTTTTGTCAAGTCTTGATCCTTTAGTTTCTAGACAAATGAGACATTCAGTAGTAAATAGACAGATAAATTATTCATTTCCATTTGTCGTATCAGAATTATTTTTTTTCTTAGTTTCTTTATTGTAAGTGCAGCCAGGAAATTAAAAGATGTATTGCGATGGGAAAGTCTGCTGTTAGGGACCTCTCCAAAGTGCTGAAGAGCAATGGTGTCTCTCTGGAGACTAACGTGCATCTCATACAGGCCATGGTCTTTGCAATCACTTGTTATGTGTCAGAAAGTTGGACAGTGACTAGGGAGGATAGAAGGAGAATTGATGCCTTTGAGCTGTGGTGCTGGAGATGAGTATTGAGAATACCATGGACTGCTAAGAAAACAAACAGCTTCATCCTGGAGAAGGTTAAACCGGGCTGCTCCTTGGAGGCAGGGTTTCTGAGGTTTTGTCTGACATACTTTGAACATGTTGTAAGGAGGGACCGATCCTTGGAGAGGGACATCATACCTGGTAGGGTGGAGGGACAGCACAGGAGAGGAAGGCCGTCTATGAGGCGGATTGATTCAGTGACTGGGGTAATCGGGATGAGAAATGAACAGGACAGGTAGAGACTTATATATGAAGAGTACTGAATACCCTATCCTATGGACAAACAAAAAGAATAAATCAGTCAGTCTTACAGGATATGCAACCAGCGTGCATCTGAGAAGCAAAGATTATGAAACTTCATCTCATATACTTTACACGTCTTTTCAGGAGAGATCAGTTTTTGGAAGAAAGATATCATACTGGGAAAGGTGGAGGGCCAGCCAAAGAGAGGAAGACACTTAATAAGATGGATTGACAGAGTGACTGTGACAGTGGGCTGGAGCATGTCAGAGATCACGAAGATTGTTCAAGATAGGACAAGGTTCAGATCTGTTGTTCATTGTTACTATGAGTAGTAGTTGCTTTGATGGCACTTACCAACGGCAGCAATATATATAGAGAAAATTTAAGTATGAACTTCTAAATTAACAACTAAATGATTTTTTCGAGTGATATGATAAAAATTTATAAGAAGTGAGTTAAAGTGAGAATAACTCATTCAAAATGAAATGAAACTAATATTTGAGTTACATTTTGGTATTTATAACTTTTAGTATGTTTTTGAATCACTAATTGTAATCTTAGGGTTACCATTTAAATTCTGATCTCTTTAATTTTTCCCCCAGGTGGTATCATGGAAAACTTGATAGAACTATAGCAGAAGAACGCCTCAGACAAGCAGGAAAACCTGGAAGTTATCTTATAAGAGAGAGTGATCGGAGACCAGGGTCCTTTGTACTTTCATTTCTTAGCCAGACAAATGTTGTCAACCATTTTAGGTAAGTCTCCATTGCTATTTACAAAGTTACATGGTTTAGTTCTTTTGATGTAGTGCTTTCATTAAAGCATCTACTTTCATAAATGTGAATGAAGCATAAAAGTAGCATTTAAACAACAGAGAAGTAAGTTTTAATTAAATAAATATCAGTGGTTTAATAGTAGATGTTCTCTATGTTTATATGTGTTTCTAAAAATGGTGTTCTCATTGGATTCTGTTTTGCACTCAATATATAGAGTGGAAAAGCTGAAATAAAGGAAATGCATAATTTTAGACCATGGAGTTAGAGGGAACTATTTAAAAGGCATGATGTGTTGTCTTTAATTTATTCTAGCTTTACTTCTCTGAAAGGCTTTGCAAATGTTCATTTCAATTCAATAGTAATGTAGGTCATCTGGTGTATATAACAAAGTGTGTACAAAAATAGTATCCTCTTTGATTTCTGTGTAAAAAAATTACAAGTGTCATTTAGTGCTTATAGTTTTAATGATAAAGTTTGTATATTTTTTATTTTTAGATCTAAAAATAAGCTTATAGAAAGCTATCATATTACATGTAGTATATGCAGTTATTGTTATATTTGTATGAATATTTCAGAAGATATTTTAGCTACTCTTAACCAGATAAAAAGGATTCAAAGTATGAATTGTGCTTTAATATGGAAAATGATTAAGGTATAGGAAAGTGAATTTTAACATATTTTAATGAATTTTATAGTCAAGATTTATAGTTTGATGTGTATGCCATTGCAAATACATCAAAAACAAAGAAAACACTACTGTCTAGTCAATTCCACCTCATAGTAACCCTCCATTGTGTTTTTGAGACTGTAAGTCTTTATAGGAGGACATTGCACATCTTACTTCTGCAATCATGGGTGGATTCGAACTACTGTCTTCTTGGTTAGCAGCCTGATACACTAATTGCTGTGCCTCTGGAGCTTTACCAGATGCATCCATATCTGTATATCTTTATCTGTCTCTCTATATAGATATTTCTATCTCTGTTTATCTAAAGAGAATATATACCTAAGGGCAATAAACTCAGATAAACTTGCATATGAAGAAGTGAATATTTTGATGATACTATTAAAGGAAAATAATATGAGTTATGGATTAATTTTTTCTTATGAATTATTGATCTTTTGCATTTGCTAAAAAGATTTGTGTTACACTATATTTTCCCCCCCCCGTACAAACAGGATCATTGCAATGTGTGGAGATTACTACATTGGTGGAAGACGTTTTTCTTCACTATCAGACCTAATAGGCTATTATAGTCATGTTTCTTGTTTACTTAAAGGAGAAAAATTACTTTATCCAGTTGCACCACCAGAGGCAAGTAAAACCTGTATAAAAATATCTTTTAAAGCTTAAATGTTTCTGTATGTCTAGCTCTTACTCACCTACTTGTGATATTTATTATCATTCCAAAAAATATTTGCTGTA
>NW_006399793.1:288337-292623 GCF_000299155.1 Elephantulus edwardii
GATCTTTTGCATTCTTCATGTATGATTTTCTTGATGTCCTCCCAGAGCTCATTTGGTCCATGCTCATTGGTGCTCAAGGCCTCAAACCTGTTCCTGAGATGGTTTTGAAATTCTAGTGGGATAGACTTAAGATCAAATTTTGGTTCCCGTGGACTTGATTTAATTTTTCTCAACTTCAGCTTGAACTTGCATATGAGTAATTGGTGGTCTGTGCTCAATCAGCACCCGGCCTGGTTTTCACTGCTGATATTAAGCTTCTCCACCGAGTCTTTCCACAAATATAATCTATTTGATTCCTATGCATACCATCAGGTGAGATCCATGTGCATAGCCTGCATTTATGTTTCTTATAAAAGGTATGAATAAATCATTGAATGTACAGAACTCTATCATTCTATCTCCAGCCTCATTTCTCTCACCGAGCCTGTATTTTCCAGCTACTGAACCTTCTTCTCTGTTCCCAACTTTTGTGTTCCAGTCGCCCATTATTATCAGTGCATCTTGATTGCATGTTTGATCAGCTTCTGACTGCAAACGTTGGTAGAAATCCTCTATTTCCTCCTCTTTGGCTCTAGTTGTTGGTGCATATATTTGAATGATAGTGGTATTCACTGGACTTCCTTGTATTCGTATGGATATTATCCTATCGCTCACCACATTGTATTTCAGGATGGATTTAGAAATGACTTTTTAAATTATGAAACCAACCCCATTAGTGAAAAGTATTTATTGTGCTATGTCTTAATCCTGAGTATGTATCTTTTTAATATTTTACATGACTAAATAGGAAGTATGCATAAAGTATATCTGCTGTATACTGAAGTATATATAAAGTGGTGATTTGTGAAGAAGTTGAGAGCTGATTAGCAGTTTGTTTTATATATACTATTTTTACTTGTGAGAGCAGATGATACACTGTGATTATTCAGATTTGGATAATTAATGAATATTCTCTGGTCTAACGCATGCCACTTGGTAGTTCAAATCCACCAGTGGCCCTGTGGAAGAAAAAAAGGCAGTCTTTTCCTATGGTAATACAGCCTCAGAAACCAGGTGGAGAGTCAGGTATGAGTTGGTTTCAACTTGACAGCCAAAACTTTAAGCTTTCATGTAAAAGAACAAAGTGAGGCTGATAATATTTATTGTACCCATCTCTCAATTTGCTGTATTTTGAAACTTGTGTGTTGCTTTGATGATGGAAGCTGTATCACCAGGATTCATATGTAAGCTGTATCACCCCTGGTAGACAGATCTCAGCCAGTCTTTCAGATTAAGACAGGCTAGGGAAAATAACCTAGTAATTGACTTTCAATAATGAGTCAATGAAAGCTTTATGGATAGTTCACAAGAGAACATTGCCTGACACAGTGCTGGAGGATGAACTCAGATTGGAAATATGACTTGGAAAGGACTACTTCCTCCGTGGCATCAGTGCATGATACTGGTGGCTAAAGCTTTCAGGACCTTCATTTGCTGTTGGAGCATGAAAAACAAAAACTTTGAGAGTCTGAAAGGCAATTATTAGAGGTTTTATATTGATGACATACATGAAACACTTTCTGCCCACATGAGTGTACAGAATTTGGAAGTACATTCTAATTTTCTTTTAAAGAAAACGGAATTGTTTATGTGTCCTTTTATTCTGAAGATTATAGAAATGACATGTATGCATCCTTAAAGTAATACACTGATTGGATCATAGGTGCTTCGACCTCTGGGTTAGCAATACAACCCCTTATGGACTATCACGAGGGAAAAGAGGGCAGAAGTCTTGAAAAGTATTTGACTTTTAATTCCTTGTATTTTCCAGTGTCATTTTGGTCTGTGATATCATATGTGATTAATTAAATTTTATACTTAAAATTTTTATTTTAATAAGCTTAATAACTGCTATTTTCAGTTTCTTGAAAGGTGATATGTTTATTGTTCATAATGAATTAGAAGATGGATGGATGTGGGTTACAAATTTAAGAACAGATGAGCAAGGCCTTATTGTTGAAGACCTCGTAGAAGAAGTGGTAAGTTTTCATCTTTTTTTTTTCTTTTAGTAAGTTTTCATCTTAAGTCCAGGATTCTAAATATTTTACAAAATTTTGAAAATTACCTATAATCAGGAAAATTTGCTGTGACAGATTCGTTTTAGGAAAGATTCATTTCTAATTATAGTGTTCCCCTCCCCCCTCCAAAAAAAAAGGTATTCTCTGTTAGTAAAGACTGACACAGTGACTTTTGGGCTCAAGTAAATTGGAAAATGACACAAGGTAGGGCAAGTTTCATAGGATAGCTATGAGGCATAGTTGACTTGACACTTAGCAACAAAAATAACAGCAACATTTATGTGTATGGAAAATAATGATGTTATTTACCTATGAACTTTTAGAATCCGAAAATACATGAATTCCTGTAAATGAAAATATATTAACATTTGTTAATGTTATATGTATCCTTTTAACCTCTTGATCTTTCTCATAAATAAATTTTAGAAAACTCTTATTTTGAACTAACACTGAACTTGAAATGCCTGCACAAATCTGAGTTCAAATTCCTTATCTCCCAAATATAGTGAAACCTGGGAGAGCTGAAATTCCATGGGATATTTTGTTTTTCTGAGTCTCAAAGATTTCTACTTTTGACAGGATGCTTTTTTCCAACCCTTTTTCTACCACTTGGTTGTGGTTTATAAATAGTTTCACCCCTTCTTAACAGATTTTATATGGTTTGGATATAAAATTCATATACTTTGTGTTTCATACAGTCATTCTCATACATTGTGTTTTATCAAATTAATCACCATTGATCTGTTCTTATTACACATGTTTTCAGATCCCCACAGGATCTTTCCTAATTCTTCATACCCACCTTCTGCCTACCAGACTCTGTGACCATGTGCTTCTCTTCCTTCCAACCCTTAGCCCCTGTGCCAGCTCTCTTTCCCCCTTTGGATTTTTATATACTTTTACTAGTAATCCTTCTGTTTTTACAATAATGATCTTATTGCAGTATTTGTCCTTATGAGACTGAATTAGTTCACTTAGCATAATGCTCTCCAGGTTCTCCAAAGTTTATACAGTGTTAAGGTATTTTTCAAAACCACTGCTCCTGACTGCAGCATAGTATTCCATCATGTGAATGTACCACATTTTCTCGATCCATTCATTTGTTGATGGGCATTTTGAGCTCTTTTTTTTTTTTCTGTTTGAATAAAGCTACTAGGAACATAGGTGTATATGTTAACACTTCTTTTAATGGTAAATATTTGAGTTTGATCTCTGACAGGTTTCTACCTTACCCAACTTCCAGGTTTTACTATATATGTATAATATTCTGATAGCCATTGAAAAGTTGTTATATTCTGGGCTTCTTATTATGTGACTTGGCATTTTGAATACATTTTTTGTTTTTATTGCTATTATATAGTAGACTATCATTTGTTGTTGTTGTTAGGTGCTGTCGAGTCGAGTACGAATCATACCAACCCTGTGAATATCCAATCTGGACACTGTCCTATCCTATGCCATCCTCACAATCTTTAGCTGTATTTAACTTGTTATGTTTATACATTTTTAGAAAGCTAACTAGTATTCAAACAAAATTACTACATAAAACATGATGATTTTTGGATTCATCTTCCCGCTTTTGGATTTGTCCAGTGAAATGAAATAATCTCAAGCTGTATTTATAAACTTTGGATTTGTTTTAAATTAATTCCACAAGTCTGTTTGTAGGCTGAAATTTTTGTTTTTGATTACTCATTGACAAAAAAAAGCAGTTGAGATTATTTGTTATAACTTCTATGTCTTTTCTATTCTGGTAGACAACTCTTCTAATCTCAAAGTAAAACATATTGAGTCAAATTGACAGAAATTGAGAAAATGTGATTGTAGATTATATTCATATAGCTACATATGTAATTACATACTTATATATGTTACATATAACTTACTGGTAGATCTGAGATTAAAACTCTGAGTGTCAGACTAATATTCTGTAATCTACAGTAGGAACAAAATTTCCGTAGAGGCAGCAACAACAGCAACATTCATATTGCTTTTCCAACAAACATCCCACTATTCATGTTGATTTTCCTACAAAATTTTATAGTAAAATGTTCATCTTGAGTTTTTTTGTTTGTTTGTTTTTTATTGGGAAAAACATATTGGGGGTACAAGGAGGTGAGGGTTGGGGGCAGATGGGTGAGGATGGGCCAGGATGCAGTTGCAGAGCTGCACAATTTGGTCGGTGTGGGGAGCAGGTGAAGGAAATGATGAGGGTCCAGTGGGGGCCAG